>NC_143584.1:94250436-94570094 GCF_048544385.1 Mastigoproctus giganteus | reverse complement strand
GCTTTCTGTTACTAATCCAAGAATACCAGACTATCCTAACCATGCTTGATCTTTTTTTATCAACAATTTTTTATTATTTATTTAGATAATACAGCCTACAAGGAGTACCTACTTAGAGTGAGCGACAAGAATTTCATAATAACATTAAAATAAAGATAAGAAAAAAGTTTAAATACAAAAATTAACGATAAAGTTTAAATAAAATATCAAATGTGATATTTCTTAAATACAAAATTAAAAATGTTAAGAACGCGCAGGATATTATTATTATTTTTCAAGTTTTTCTATGAATTCCTTTAGTGGTATAGCTGGATATAGATTTTTTGCGTGTAAAAATGACGATTAGTTCGATATTCACATCTTGTGTAACATCTGCACGATCTTGTACAGATGTAGACCTAACCTTTGCTTCGTGACTTTGAAAACCGTCGTGAATATCCGGGCATCTCGATGTTCCCGGTGCTAAAAATGCCTAAACTGGACGTTGAAGCAATTTCCTGAATATTTTAGGCTATTTCCTCATCTGCCTAATCAGGGGCTGGTGGCCTACCTTTTCTGGTGGTATCATTCACGCTTCCTGTCCTGTCAAATATTTTTACAAGGGCAACGAGTAATTTGGTGGATCAAGTAGTATCCTTCTTCCACTTTCCCCTGTACAAACGTCTTCATTCTTTCGCATTAGACAACTATAAAATAATTTTCTGAAATGATATGTGATTATCAAAGGCATTTAAGCAAAAGTGGAGTAAAGAAACTGAGTTTTGTGGATCTAAATTATCAGAATTCAGCTGCTGTGTGAATGTGGGCAACAAGCAGTTGAGGCACGTTGAGAGAAAATGCTTGTGAACAGTAAGAAGCGCAAAGTGAGATTATCTACTTCATATCAAAACCTTTTAAGCAACTTGAAAAATTATTTTACGAAATAAATAATCTCATCTAACTTCCAAAACCGAATTTCCACTTCCGAGTGACAGATAGCAGAAAACAAAAAGTATTAAGCACGGTTAAAATGTCAGAAAACGCTCTGGATTTAAGTAAGTGTCGGGCACCGAATAAAAGCATTCGGTTCTACGCTGCATTGAGGTCAGAGGAACAATAATACGAACCTTAGACGATGCAGTCCACCATGGAAGGAACATTGTCAGACGGAGAAAATTTAGAAATCGCCGAGTGGCGGCTGGAAACGCAAACAGGCAAAGTGAGTTCAAACTGGAACGAATATAAAAAAGGAGAAATGGATCTCCTAGGAACATCGAGTAGCTGATGTCTCTTTTCTGCTTCCTTCCACTTGCAATTGTTGTAGACATTATAACTAAAAGAGCAAAAAAAGTTATGCGTGTTACAGATCTTGCGAGGTTTGTCCAATAGAGATTGGGTCGCTGCCTGAAAATTACAAAATCCGTTACATCTACTGGCAAAAGGAAATAATATTCTGAAACATCAACAAGTCCATTCACGTAAATATCGTTCATCTGGCCACTACATGCAGGTAGCTTCTGAAATATTATGTGCTGCCATCTGTTAGCAGCATATTACAATCTATCAATCTTCAGCAAAGCCTCTCTCTCTCTATTTTGAAAGGAAAAGGCTTTAAGCGGAATAAATCGTATCAAAGGAAGTGAACGTGGTTAGGTGGTCTTCGAAAGAGGATAGATTTTTCTTGTCAAGCATAATATTATCTTAAGTTAATAATGTATTTTCTCTTGGTCGAGTATTCTTCCCTCTGATTATTTTTATGTTGGTAGAAGCATTTTTCTTTTATTAGAGGGTTTCCAGAAAGCGAGCTTTGCTACACCAAGATTGGTTCTCAGCTTCATGAAGCATGGTATTTATTTAGTATTTTTCTCGGTCGTATTATTATTTGACGATAGTTGCAGGATGGAATAATGGATAGGAGCTTTTACTCTCAGGTAACATTTGTGGGATTTGTACATCGAAAGTGGAGTTCGCATTTATTTATTATAAAACTAGACTTGCCAGTTTTCTTGAGTAAGGAGGTTTCTCGGGATGCTTTTCATTCTCAAAATAAACCAATGATTGAGCCTGTCTTTCTGTCATATTACTATAAAAATCAGTAGTAATATTGATTATTACCAAATGGCAACCATCCTTGCTCTGAAGATTAAATTTCTCAAACAGTAGCTTAACCATTCTCGATTCAATCTTCAACTCATATTGGTCTCCAATAATCTCTCGCTGTTCTTAATGCACGACAGAGAACACCATAATATTCTTACCTAGATGCTTTAATACAAGTGCAGGATAAGCGAAATATTCCGTCTCTAACACACTGTCATTGCGATAATGCTATTTCTAGATAATGCTTTCTTGTGGGTTAGGGAAACAGAGAAAATGCTCTTGCATTTTCGCATGGCTACCCTTTCAGTTTTTTTTTTTCTTTTAGAGTTCAGCCATAGCAAATACTCTTAGAACTCCATTTTAGAATTTCAAGTGAATGGTATTGTGCAGGGAGTGCAATTCCCCTGTGGCTGGATATAAAATGAAAAGCGGGAAGGGGTTATTGATTCACCGAATGCTCAAAGTTCTCTTTCTGTTTCTCTGCATTGTTACATAACCGGTATTTTTTTATGCCAACAATAACGAACGCTTTCAGAGGATTCTTGAGATAACAAGGTCCCTCAAGGCATCTCAGTTATCCCTAGTTGACCTACTCGTTATGATTTTTAACGCGTGCATCACACACACGATAGGTCATTCCGGTTCAAAGATCAACAGTATTCCGCTTCATGCTTGATTGTGCAAGACGATGTATTTATGGGATTTTTTTCATTTATTGAGTAAAGCGGCCCCTAGCCAAAAGAAATCTGGAAAATCCGCCATACATATAGAAATAGTATCAATACAAATCAAGTATACTGTGCAATGGTCATCCCCTCAGCTACGGCAGAAATCGATGAAGAGGCACTGTCCACAGATGGGCACAAGCATCACATCCTAGAGACTGATCATCACAACAAGGTGGACAAGTAGGCTACATGAGATTTTGCTTTCGAATTGCAGGCAGATGGAACACATTTCGAAATTGTAGGATGGAAAAGAGGATATTATTGAAGCAAGACTCGCCAAACGATATTGCGAACTTAATCTTCGTATAACTTGCCAGTGGTTCATTTTGAGTACCAGAAAACAAGAGCTGATAGAAACACCTTTCTTGCTCTGCCATTAAACGCATCGAATAGTCAGGTGCGTCATTCCTCCGCACAAAAAAAATAATAATAAACATATATCTTTTTTTTAATCCGACTTTGAACAGCCAGTTACAGTTAAAACAAATGCATCGAATGCTGCATTCCTCTTTTTATCCGATAGATAGTTGCTGGCAGAAATTTTCTGAAGCCTGTAATATTCGAACCCCTCAGTTGGATCATTTAAATGCGTGCGACTGCTCCCTCCCGATTGTAATAAGCTGTTTTCAATCATACGACCGTCACACAATGAATTTTCTGCGCCCCTTTCTGTCAAACAGCGCAATAACATCTTGAAAAGTAATATTCTGGGAACTGTTTTTTTCTTTATAGATCGAAATAATCACACGTGCAGTTGCGATGCCAATATTTCTGGCAGGAGAAACACATCCGCAAGTTTAGTTAAACTTAGCAACCTTCGCGTGTCAGAGCAAAACAGCGCTTCACTCTGTGATTTGGATTTGGACACTGGAATGCATTTTCAGTCATCGCCTGCAATAAACGTCATTAAAGGAAATGAAACCTAGTAAATTGCATTTTTCCGTTCAACAAATCCATTGCTGCATCAAGTTTTAAAAACCTTCGTTATTTTAAATTGCGCCGAGGCATTCTGTGGTTGTCTGTTTTACTGGATAAAGGACTCTGTAGAAAATATTCACGCATTATGACCGAGTTGCTGGTCCATTGTGTGATAATAATATGAAAAAAGTATACGCGAGTTCCTCTCGAGACAGGATTCGAACCCATGCCTTTTTTATATGTCGCGAAAGGACACAAAGGTAGTCAACCCCAAAGATACACGTTTTGAAAGGACAGAGTATCGATTTTCTTAAATCAGAAACTCCAAGTAGGGGATATTCTTATGCTAAATAATCTGTAAAAATCATTCTTCCTTAATTTCCTTGTATTTGGCTCAACTTTTCATTTTATGATTAAAATTATAACCCGGTTTTGTCTTCTGATTACCTCAGTGACAAGCGCAGTCGCTATACTCCTGTCTTATTTGTAAGCGAACTCAGCTCGACTCAGGCCGACCACAGAATTGTGGTTATCTGCAGAATGCTAGCCGACCATGCATTCTTATAAAATAAAGATGCAGTTAGTATTTCAGCCCATGGATAAATTATTGAAGCGACTGGACAGTTTTTACTGCTTTGAATTTACCGGAATAAAGGAGATCGCCGACTGGTTACATTCCTTGTGGCCAGTTGTTCAACTGATTCATATAAAATTGAGAGAAGGCGAAATAAAACATGATTTCTTCTTATCCGATTATGCCATCTGGCTCTGAATAACCAAAAGGGATATTTATGCATTCAAGCAGTTAGGAACTAAGCCAGGATGACCCGAAGAATCTTTATTTGATCCTTCATTAGTTTTTATTTGTAATTTAAGATAATTATGTAGGAGGTAAATCATATCATGTCATCACATGTTAAAATATAAATAATTAACAAACAATCCACATGATTATTTGTTAATAAATAATTAGAACAATTATGGCGCTTTGAATTAAAGCGGGAAATAGTAAAGTTTCTAATAAGCAATTCCAGATTTGCTCCAACAAAAGTAATAAATTTCCAAGAGTATACCTTAGAAACGGCCCTTCTTACTTCTGAAAAAACAAAACTTGGCAAATGGAGAACAGTTATCTCTGACTCTTCTTTTAGGGGAAGAATAATAAACATAAATTGAATGGCACAAACGTGCTTTGGCACATTCTCAAAATCCAAGCTCTTCCAGCCAACTCTCTCTATAAGATATAAACAGCTGTAATTCGCTTCGATGGGCATGAAATGCTCTATAGGACCCTGGGAGTCCTCATTTGACTAAAACTTACTTCCATTTGTATTCTCTACTTTCTCAGCAGCGGCCATTTTCACGTTGCAACTCATTTAAATGTCCCGTCAACTGCAAGGTCATCTCCATGTTAGAAACGGATAACCTTGCGCATCTTCAGAATCACAGAGGACCTGAATACCCCCTTTTTTTTTTCTAAAACCACCATGGAAACATCATTCCTACAATCGCACTGTGGTTATTAAAGCCACTGTTTATACCCGGCGTCTTCTTCGATTACTGATAGCACTCCATACCAATGGATCTTTGATGAATAATACGCGAGAGAATCCTGTTGCTTGGAAAGTGGTTGAGGAAAATTTTTCATTCAGCAGTTTGATTTATCTTTCCCTCCGCTCTAATTCTTGTTTTGATTTCGTGTTCAATACACCAATAGAATGACATCATGATATAGACTTGCTTTGAAAGAAATAATTGTGTGCACATCTGGAGATCGAATTTTATCGACAATCTCCAAAAAACAAGCTACCCTTCGACTTAACTAATTTTATATATAAGTTTAACATATGGTATATATATTCCATTGATTGTTGTCAGATATGAAAGTTTACTAATGCAGTAATAAACAAAACTTTCTATTCCTGCGTGGTTGGAGAGACAGTCCATACAACCAAATATATAAAGAGTGGACAGCACCTCAACAATTTCCAGAACATAGAAAGATGTCCTACTTACCTAGAGCACGGTGACATTCGGGCACGAGATAGAGAAGTGGAAATCCTTGTAACAAGCAGGCAGGATGTTGACTAACGGATTTCTGTTAGTTCCAAGGGCACTGACAGCGGAACTGTTGTTCTAATTTTTTACTTCCGTTGGAGGAAGTGAGATACCTGGAGAGCGACAACGTTGTGTTTAGGTGCCTTCCTCTAACTTAGGCGCGCAATATCAGGACAACTATTTAACTTAAGGCGTACGACGGGTGAACAATATTCAAGGTTAATTTAGTTCAAGTTGCATCGCACGAAAGCTGCCCATCATCGAGACATCGGGATGCGTGCAACAGCTCGCTCCACGATGCGGGCTGCTTTCCACTCTGAAGTAAGCGCTCAGCTTTCCCACGTTGCTGGAGGAGAGACAACAGCGCCGTCCTGTGGGATGGGGAGGTGAGAGGTGGCTACCTGGAAAGTTTGCAACAACAAAGTAACATAAGTGCGCTGCCATTAGTCACGAAAAATAAGCAACCCCCAGACATCAACTTCGGGTTGTTTAGGTAATTAGGGTTCGCCATCAGTCGAGAGAAGAGCTGTCTGCTGTTTCGGTGCTTTGCGGTTCTGCCTTGGATAACTACATCTTAACGCATTCCAGCAATTCCATAGAATGGAGTCATGCACGGGAGACACATCGCTGTCTCGGTACTCTTATGAAAATAAAAGAATCAAATCCGTAATTGAGAACTTTTCTCTTCTGTTTCAAGGATTTAAGGTATCGAGAGTAATTGATATCTTCGTCTTCCGAGGAGTTATATATGCGAGAATTTTTAAGAGTTAAAAGTATAGCCTGAGCATTGCGATAGATCGATCAATTAATAAACCCTTTGAGAAACACTTACGGGATTAGTAGAAGCAAACAACCTCGATGCATCACGGTACTGGCACGAAGCTTCCAGTAAGGAAATGCGCTCCCAGTTTTTGCGGATGTGCCGCTTCCGTTTCGCACGTGTAAATTGAGTAGATGGGCTTGGAGAAATATCCCTCCTGACAAGCGATTTTCACAATCTCGAGAGCTGCCTGAAGGGGGAGCTTTAGCGATTGCAAAAATTGCCACTTCGACATCATACACTGAGCTACGTCGTTCAAAGTGACTTCTTCGTATGAATTGCTGTTCTTTTGTGTCACACTTCCAGCATTTTAATAAAAATGTCTTCATAAAAGAACCCTTTCTTTATATCCATGATGGGTTTCCAGCCATGCTGGTTTCCTTACCAATAAAACTAACTCTAACTACTGTTGGTCGAAATCCTTCAGTATTGTAAAACGAATTTAATTAGATAATTTATGGTAAATTCTTATGTTTGTAAAATATGTTGATATTTACACATTCTTATCCTAAGAATTTGATGAATATAAATAATTAAAGGTTAAAAACTTAAAAGAAATTAAGAAAAAAAGACACGTGCATGTAACTTTGATTTTAGAAACAGATACATAAAATCCGAGGAATATTTAAAAATTGATTAAACGAAAAGACACTCATCTTCTGTTACCCTCAAAGAGTGAAATTAGACTATGCCTCGAAACAGATTTTTTTTTGGTCAAGCTAGATGGTAATAGATCGAATTATGGAAAGTAACGTATCAGGGTTCATCTCCGGTAATCTCCTTCTCCTAATTGTTGAACCTTGTTGTTGAATCTATTATACATTACCAAAACCGTTCTTGAACATACTTGTATGTTTGTCAAGAGCCTGCTCTTGATTTTTGCAAAAGTTAATCTAATTAATTAATCATAATTAATTAGATTAACTTTTAATTACGAAAGTGCATAATTGAATAAATTCTGAAATGGCCAAGTTTGCAATACATTTTCTGTATGCAGTGTGTGTTAACAGGGGATTTTTTCCCAGTTGTTTTATGTAAAACAAAATTTAAAATATTGATAATTGTAGTACTTGAATTCAAATAACAAATTTAAACGTCAGAAACAGCTGCAAGCTTGTTAGGGTGGGGGGCTAGCAAAAAGGAAATTGGTTAAAGGGTTATCCACAAATTACGTAACGTAAAGAACGAGATTGGTTCAGGTATAATGCTGGGTGGGGGAACTCACAAAATGCTAACAAAGTTTAGACTGAAAATAACGTGCAATGTGACTAAGGCTTCTCTCAAGCAAAATATATGAAACTATTGTTTGTTAAGAACTCAAATAAAGTAAGGCAGTCTAGCACATTTTTCATCTATTCATTAATGGTAACCAAAGGTTATTGCTGTTCATTTTCTTTCATTGATCAATGATAACTTCTCATATCTTTAATTTGCCACGAAATGTTTTTAAACGACAACCACTATGTTTTTTGTTTGTTTGTTTTGTATTTGCGACATCAGTGCATCAGCAAATTGTGTGTGTATATTTTATGGTCGGTTTACAGTTTTGATGGATGAAAATCTGGAATTTATGGGATTAAAAATCGTGCTGGTTGGTTGCTGTAAGGTTAAAGGTGCATTAGCAACTTTGGCAATATTGCGCCGTTATGATGTCTGTATATTGTGTGTGTTTTGTGGTCGATTTGCTGTTTGCTGGACGTAAAACCAGAGTTTGTGGGAGAAGAAACCAAGCTACCCTCGCCCGAGACCGATTAACTTAGCCACATTGTAAAAAAGATCCATAAAAATTCCTCTCGTCATTGACGGGATTCGAACTTGGGTCTTTTCCACCAGGTTTAGGGAGGAGGACGATGATTATACCAACTGTGATATAGAGGGCGGAAAAAAAATCGTACAACTCTCACTCCATCACGACCGACTTTGGCTCCTGTGTGTAGAAAAAATAAATAAATAAAATAAATAAGTTTCTCCCATAGAGATGAAAATTGACATCTGGACTGAAGCAAACGTAGAACAATTGCAATTATGAGCACTGTGTTAATAGACCATTCTAAAATTATAGAAAATACTAAGAGCTGATAAAATAATTATAAATTTAAAACAATGCATTTTACTGTACTAAAATGAAATAATCATCGTATTTCAAATGCGCAGTTAGTTCAGAAATCGATTTAAACCACCACACTGTGTTAACGAAGATGAACTTGTATCCTTGAACCGAGTTCCACATTGCTAAACCCTCATGTTAGGCTGCTTATCGTAGACATTCACTTACTATTTCGTAGCACGAGTACAGTTTATACTTGGGGACAAACACACTTTCAAAAGGATTGACAACTATAATACATGGATTTATAAGCATTATTAATGTACACTGAAAGGACAGAATTCATATGGGAGTTGCCAACCCATCAGAGTCCCATTGCTTACACGACCGTACAGGACTCTACGCCTCAACTGGCGAAAGAACATAGACCACGGATCATTGGAGATGGGTCTCCTGGCCGATGAGTCCCGTTACCATTTATTTCGAACGGACGGGAGGATGCGTATCTGGCGGAAACCGCAGGAAGCTATGCACCCGTCATGTGAACAAGGAACTGTTCAGGGAGGTGGACGGTCGCTAATGGTCTGGGGAGTGTTGATGGCACGTTGCGACCTCTGGTGTGTCTAGACGCCTCTCTGAACGGTCCCGATTCGTGTCCATCCTTGCAGACCATCTGCATTCCTTCATGGTCATCGTGCACCCACAGGGCAAGGGACTCTACCAGCAGTACAATGAGCCTTCCCACAGAGCCGTGATGACTAGAACATGGTTCGAAGAGCATTCCGCAGATCTTGCCACCATGGAATGGCCTTCCCGTTCACGAACCCTGTGGAGCATCTTTGGGATGCTGTGGAAAGGTCCGTTCGAGCTTTGGATCCTCCGCCAAGGAATGCGATGGAACTATGGACAGCGGTGCAGCAAGCATGGATGGAAATATCTGTCATGCTCTCGTGAACTAGTGGGGTCAATGCGTCGTCGTGTGACTGCCCTTATCCAGGGGAAAGGTGGGCCTACTCGTTACTAGGTAGGTATCCTTTGATTTGTGCGCACTCGGCGTCTTTTGTGGCATCAGGTGGATTCGAATAATTATTATGAAATTCTCTTCTTGTGTGTTGAATTCTGCTACTACGGTAATTTTTTTTTTTTTTGTTAATTTGTTATGTACAGCCGTGTCACTACAAAACGTGTATTCTTCAAAATATGTAATTTAGTTTAAAATTGTTGTTACCTTGAAAAAAAAAAAAAAAATCAGTTTCAGTTTTCGAGCTCCATTAGTCCTTATTTTTGTGCTTCTTCGAAATATCTAGGGTACTTAATCGAATAGATGTTAGGAAGATTTGCTGTTGAAAAAGGTTTTTTTTTAATTCTTTTTTGAAGCCTCCCATTTTATGTTACCACGATGCATTATTTTATGCTGTTTTGCGTGTTATGTCGAAATGCGGGTGACATATCTTCGCAGAAACACTTTTAACAGTTCAAGAACATAAACCTTTAAACGGATGTCAGGAATAATATTCGCACGCGGATATGTGAAGAGCTGCTGTCCATTCTTGTTGATAACAAGGCGAGTAGCGGATGTAGTGCTGTGCGAGTGAAGAATTCCTTTCCGGTTCTAATGCCAACGCGCATTTCAAGCAACCCATCAGCTGCCGTCGGTCTCTTCGTTTGGCTGTGGCATTCTCTTCACAGCACGCGATGATTTCAAAGGACATTCTTCCGTGTGTCGATGGATGTGTCCTCTCAGCTACGTTGAGCTGGTGGAAAATATTCTTCAGTGTTGATTTTATTTCCTTCCAACCCACCACCCTTTCTGAGCAGTCATTCCGATCACCTTTAGTTTTATCGGCGTAGTTATGGCAACTACTCCGGCTATAGATAACGCCATTCTTCAGTGATCAGGGACGGAGACTGTTAGATCGCTTCCTGGTCGTCAATAAATCAAAGTTTCTGCACCAGATAGGTATATTTACCTTTCTCCCTCTCAAGCCTAACCACACAGTTAACGTAATTACGGAGTGTCTGTAAAACGAATTCATTCTTCTAAATCAAACAGAGCGAAGGGCTAACACATTTGCTCTGGTCAAGCGGATTGCACGTGGAAGCTAACAGACGGAACAATTTCACTGACGTGGAATGTCATATCTTCGAAGAACACTTTTCACTCAGTAACGCCGTTCACACTTAATTGAATCCTTGCGACACAGGATTGCTGCTATAAGTGAAACGATGGCATTGTGTATACCATAATATTCTTAATATTTTGGTAGGGTTTGTATATGTTGTCAATACTGAGAAATGAAGTTGTAAAAAAATACGTACCAGTTAACAAGTAATTGTTTATTCCTCAATGTAAACCGAAAATATGAAGCCACTGTTCGAAGAGTTTAGGAAATTACCTTCTGACCCGTGATATTTAGAGAATTGATGGATCATTTTATGGATATTATGTATTCGTATTCGCAGCTAACCGATGAAACAAAAAATAACGCCAAAACATTTTGTTCTGCTAAGGATGTTTTTTTTATTGTGATAATAATAATATTTGTAAAAGTCTACATTTGATCATGCTCCCAACATTTTTATTCATTTATTTAATAAACTTTATTCGAAGTAACTAATGGAATTTTTATTTTATGATTCGTTATTTGTGAGACTGATAATCTGGATTCTAATTTTCTCTTTTATCACGTTAGCTGCGTGGTTTCTGTAGACAATTTTATATTGATTTTTTTTTCTTCTTCTTTTGTCTCCCCCCTCCCTTTCCCTTTTACACTGTTCAAAGAAAGTGAATTGCCCCTTAAAATTGTAATTGCCGTCCAAATAACGTGAGTATATGGCAATATTTCATACAGATTGCATCAGATAAGATTGGCACTCATAGGTGATGACGTAATATTGCATCAGCTGTTACTTTTGGCTACATAAGCACGCTCTGCAAGAGTTGCAGTCATTCCTTGCTTGTGTCAGGATGGCGAGTTACGTGCAGTTGACGCCACGAAGAAAGGCTGCTATTGTTGCTTTACGTGAGGAAGGATGTTCTTTCCGTTATATTGCTTATAGAGTGTCTTGTAATCAGTCGCCAGTGAGTAGATTTCTTTCCAAACTCAAGAATACTGGTTCAAGAATACCAAAACAGGATCGTGTTTTGAAGCGCTTATGCCTTAAAAACCGCAAAGCTTCTTCGTCTAAGCTAAAAAGAGAATGGGAAGAACATACAGGAGTGGTAGCAAGTGCAGTAGCAGTCAGAAGACGCCTCTTCAAAAATGGACTTGTAGCACTAAGAAGAAGCCCCTCCTCACACAAAAAATGAAAAAGGCCCGATGAATTTGGTGTAAGAAGCATGTGAAATGGACCCCAGAGCAGTGGAAGTCAGTTATTTTCTCGGATGAGAAGAAATTCAACCTGTATGGCTCTGATGGGAGACAAACGATTCACTGTAGACGTGGTGAAGAATACCATCCAGAGTGTATGGTGTCTACAGTGAAATTCCCTACCAGTCAAATGATATGGGGTGCATTTCGTATGGCAGAGTAAGTCACCTGCAGTTTATAAAAAGTTCCATAAATGCCAATGGATACCTGGCTATATTGGAAGGCAAATCGTTGCCAATCAGGTGAAAAAAAATGGTTGGAAGAACGGTTCATTACAACTGTTAGCTGGCCAGGAAACAGCCCGGACCTGAATACTATAGAGAACTGTTGGCATAGTGTGGAATTTATTGGGGGAATTCACTGACTAAAAGATTAACGGTAGCCGCAGGCAGAGGCGAAAGTGATTCTTGCACTGTTTATATTATAATGAGCAGCAGCGTAGAGAGCAAGTTGCTGGGGACTTCAAGAGCTGCTGGAAGTCATCATGGAAAAAGTAAATACATGGGCTGTGTTAAGGTAAATAAGAGTAAGAATAAGTGCATGTATACTAATGCTAGAATTATAGTAAATAAAATTGATGAATTTGAAGTGCTGATCAAGACAACAAAGGCAGGTATCGTTGGGATATCAGAGACGTGGTGTTACACAGATATAAGCAGGGCAGAATTGGAATTTGGGGAGTTTCTTGTGGATTTCACCTTTAATCCACAAGTTCCAGATATTGACTGGAACTTGTGGATAAGTCACTCGCACGATAGCAAGACTTTTGTGGATTTATTGGAGGATTGTTTTCTACAGCAACATGTTTGAGGGGCAACCAGATGGAGTAAATACCCTTGATCTGATTATCAGCAGTGATTATTCATGCATTAAGAATTTGCAGATAAAGGAACCACTAGGTGACAGTGATCAGTGTACTGACGTGGGATTTACTTAAAGATGTAAAGGGAAGGGTTTTTGCTTTCGTAGAGGTGACTGCAGTGGTCTCAGGCAGTTTTTAAATTCATACAGTGGGATCAACTGATAATGTTACCAAGGTGAATTCTAAATGGGAAGCCTTCAGGGACTTAATCTTGGAGGCTACTAGGCTTTTCATACCAATTAAGAAATACTGTACAAGGTTCAGGCCTAAATGGATGTCGAATGAATTAATGAGGCTCGTGGCAGAGAAGAAAAATGCATGGGATGCATATAAATTATCAGGCGACACAGAAGCCTATGGCAGATATAAGCTAGTCTGTAATCAAGTCACAAAGGCGAAGGCAGATTACGAGAAATCTTTCGCAAAGGACTCAAAGAAAAACAGCGAAGACTTCTTTACTTATGTAAACTCTAGAAGGAAAGGGATGAATCAGATTGGTCCACTTAACATAGATAGTTCGACTATTGATGACCCTGCTCCTCAAATAGCTGATAAACTGAATGAGTATTTTGCATCTACATTCACACATGAGGAGTTATTCAAGGAGGGGAATGCCAGAAGTTTATCAAATTCTGACAAGGAGCTAAGTGATTTTGTAATAACTGAGAGCAAAGTGGAGAAGAAATTTTTGATGTTAAACATAAAAATGGCACCTGGGGTAGATGGAATCTATCCAGTTATAATGGAGGCAGCAAGGGAAGTAAGCAAACACTTAGCCATAATTATGAGAACATCCTTAGATTCAGATGAGGTCTTCCATGGACTGGAGGTGTGCAAATGTATCCCCAATTCACAAAGAGGGTTCAAAGGTTGACACAAATAATTATAGACCTGGTAGTTTAACTTCTGTTCCGGGAAAAATAATGGAGTCACTGTTAAAGAGGTGATACAGGATCACCTAGACAAGACAGCAGTAATAGCTCAGACACAGCATGGGTTTGTTAAGGGGAAGTCTTGTCTGGCCAATTTGATTGTATACTACGATGTGGTTACAAAAGCAACTGGATGCTAAAAATAATTTTGATATCATACACTTCGATTTCAAGAAAGCTTTTGATACTTTTGCGCATGGAAGACTGCTGTACAAATTGTAGCGGTATGGCATTAAGGGCAAGTTGCTGCAATGGATAAAGGGATGATTGATTGGGAGACGGCAGAGAGTGGTAATAAATCGACACTGCTCTACGTGGAATAATGTTATTAGCGGAGGACGCCATGGTTCGGTGCTGGGCCCATTGTTGTTTTGTATATTTATCAATGATATCGATGAAGGTATATCAGGCTTAATGTCCAAGTTTGCAGATGATACAAAGGTTGACAGGGTTGTTAATTACAGTAAAGACAGTATGGTACTGCAACAGGATCTA
Organism: Mastigoproctus giganteus; assembly: GCF_048544385.1. Taxonomy (NCBI): domain Eukaryota; kingdom Metazoa; phylum Arthropoda; class Arachnida; order Uropygi; family Thelyphonidae; genus Mastigoproctus; species Mastigoproctus giganteus. The sequence goes on along the minus strand of NC_143584.1, from coordinate 94,555,784 downwards.
GAAAAGTTAGGCAGATGGGCAGAAGTGGCAACTAAAGTTTAACATTGACAAATGCAAAGTACTCCATATGGGTAGAAGTAACCCCAGAGGAACGTATCAACTGTGTGGTACCTCTTTCCCCTCTCTCAATGCTCTGAGACGTAGCAGGCATACCATACTAGTACTTGTCAAAGGATAGTCAACATGGAAAGAGGTTACAGCAACGAAGAGTATGCGGACATGCACTTCATGTATGGTAACGCCAACGGCAGTGCACTCGAGGCTGCACGTTTGTACCAAGTTGCGTTTCCCCGCCGAAGGCAGCCCAACAGGTGCACCTCCATCAGGGTACATCAACGCCTCAGAGAACATGGGCGCTTCGCACATGGAGTACGAGCAGGTAGGCCCAGAAGCATAACACTTGACGTTGAGGAAAGGGTGTTAGAAATAACATCCTGTAACATCTGTAAAATTCTGTGGTGTTGAAACCAAAAATTAAAAATGTATTATCTTATGTTTAATAAAACCACCCTTAGCAAAGGATTCACAGCTTTTTGCTAAACTAGTGCTCCCATAGTCAGTGACGGATCTTAATAGATATTTTAGCAGAAATTATTAAACATATTAAAAACAAAAAAAAATAAAATAAGCATCCACACTACCTGTCCGAATAAAGTGAGCTCTTAAGAAACTCAATCGTGTTATCGTTTAAACTGAATCTAATTTTGGTACATATTTAATTAGCGGCAGAAAACATCCTTTTAGATTCTGGGCTGGTTGGTGCTTTGTACTGAGATAGTCGTAGACGAGTTGCAGGTTAACCCCCCCCCCACCCTTATTCGCTCATCTTCAAAAAATCTTGTTTCCTTTTTATCAAAAATGAAAAATATTTCCATTTTGACTTATCTAAGTTGTGGGGGGCGGGGGTATTTATTTATTTATTTTTATTTCCCTTTACCTTAGTATCACCGTCAGTGACCATTGTAATGATTTTCGTACAGCAGCTCACCTCGAGCACTAAGCCCCATAAGCCACCTGACTGCATTAAAAATTAGAATTTCGAGGAGCTGAGGGATATCCCCCCCCCCCCACACGAGTATGTATATTATATGTGAACTGTCAGTTTCTCAAGAGCAATGACACAAAAGTCATTTATCATACAAATCTATTTACAATACATAACTGGTGTTCATTTACATGTAATCTATTCATTTTTCTCATTTAATCTGTTAATACATCTATCATTTCCATAAAATCTCTCAATTAATAAACCCAACTCTCTCTCTACAGCTTCAAACACTAAACTAATTCAATCTTAATCACTCTTCCTCATATTTCTCTTAGGCAGCAATCCATAAGTCGCTAACTAACAATTCCATGTAATCTCTCTTAATTTAGCAATATAAATTTTCTTTACAACTTCAACCAATAAATCAACTCAATACCTTATTTCCTCATTTCCTTATTTCTCGTGTTTCGTCAACTTCAACCTTATTCTAAAATAATCTCTAATCTCCCACTTTATCTAAGTACCGTTTAACACAGTTCAGAGGACTTGACCTACCTTCCTTCTCTTTCACGGTGGGATTCCTTTGTGCGGGCTCCTTTCGTGGAGTGCGGTGATCTTTCTCTCTCTTCTTAGTTGATCTCTGCTGTATAGCTCTTCCAGTACTGTCTTATTTAGGGATTTCGAGAACATTTCTGTTAATATTGAAGAAAATTATCGCAGCAGTAGTATTATTATCATCTGTTTATTAACCTTAGGTTCACCCATTGAACAGCCAGTGGGCTAGGAGGGTGAAGGAAGCCAGTAGAAGCCAGGGCACTATCGGACTGGCTTGTTATTAACTTCTAGCACATGAACATGCCCTGTGGAACCCTTCACTATACAGCTGGACACTCCCAGAACTGAACACAGAACTACCACTAGAAGTCGGCAACCCCTCTGAATAACAACCACAAACCCTCTTTTGGTGCGAGCACCTTATTTATTTCCTTCTCATTTATTTATTTATTGAATTGATTGCAAGTTACATTCGCCCCTTGTACTACTTTTTTATACTCAAGCTTATGTGCAAACCCCTCTGGGATTTGCACATAAACTTTGAGTATAAAAAAGTACGTATCTCCCTCTATCTACTTTAAACCTGACCCAATCACGGTATTATTCTTCAAACTTACTCTTCTTCCTTTGGTGGGAAAAACAGAATATTTTTCCTACACAACGAATATTTTTCCTTACATCTTTTACCTCAATATCACCTGTTCACAATACCTTTGAACTGCTCCATACCGAAACCGTTTCCCAAAATGCACTAAGTTTTGCAGTGTAATAGAAGGATTAAACTATTGTTCAGTTGGTTTTAATTTTAACCCTTCCGCACCTGCCATACCATTGTTCACCTTATTCCTTAACTGTCCTAGCAGGCCTACTCCCACTAATGGAAATATTTCCATAATGATGTTTTCGTTATTCCTTAAGTGCTTTACTTTCACACACACTTTACTTACTAAGAGCTTGCTTTCTTGCATCATATGGCTCAACTAATGCTAATCTGCAGTTGCCAAAAAGAAACCAAAGACCCTTCGTGAACTTCATAATTGGTGTTTGGAATCACGAACTATCAGTTGATTATCTTCAGAAATTGATCTTGTCAATGCCTCGACAGTGTGCTGCTGTCATCAGGGCCAGAGGCCGTTCAACTAAATATTAGTTTGCATCTCGTGAACTTTTCATTTTGTTTTCCATTTAAAATGATAAACTGAAGCAATTGAGGGCTTCTGATAACATTTCAGCCATAATTGTCGTGTTTACAGGTTGCAAATGCTCATTTTGTAATATTTTGAGAGCATCTGTCAAATATTACTTAGCTTTGCCTTAACTATTAATAAATATCTTTTGTTTATATTTATAATACTAGTCATTAATGTAACATACCATCGCGAAAAAGGGTTAGAAATGTGAAATTCCTAGATGATGCACTTTCTTTGAACACCAGCGTAGTTGAAGACCACTTTCCATCCGGTTCGAAAGTCTAATTTCGGATGTAAATTACAATATCAAAAAGTTTTTCAATCAATCAGACAGGCTTACTTAAAGTGGTATCGTTTTTTCGGAATGAAAACAAATTGAAAACGCTAGAAGGAAAAAACATTGGCGTCAATAACATCCAGTATAGTTTTGGCCGAAGATATTTGAAAGCATTCTGACAAGCAATGCCTCTAACTTTTCGATCTGCATTACGTACACATACACAACGTGGTTTCTGATGCATGTTCGTATCTTATCCGAGCTTCAGAGCCAATTGTAATATTCTTCATTGGTCATATGACGTTTGATATGATTTAATATCCTTTAAATATTAGTATTAGTCGTGGGAAAATGATGCAAGAAAGCAAGCTTATGCATAATCAGCAAAAAAAAAATAATAAATAAATCCATTTAAATTTGATCAAGGTTGAATGCTTATACCGGATGATTAAAAATTCGCACAACCCGAATATGAGCAATTAAAATGTGTTAATTCTTTTATTGTCATTACGTAATCAAAACAACTATGATAGCAGTTGTGATAATAAATGTTGTAAACATCCACCATATTTTCATTGTATTCGATGATTCAAACATTTGTTTGAATTTCATTCAAACAAATGTTTGAATCAAGAATAAACTAGTTAAACATTTTATGGGGGGGAGCAAGGAACTACCCTCTCCCGGGCGGGGGTAGCTCCCTTAGGAGAACCTTGAAAGTTCAACACCCCAAAACGGGGCATTGAAATTTCAAGAAACGCGAAGTGTAGTGGTGTGTAACCTCGTGTGTGTAACCGACTGTCGATTTTAGGTCTGTGAGGGGAAACCGGAATACCCGGAGAAAACCTCACTCCACGGCCCGAGACCGACAACTCGGCACCGAGTGGAAGAAGGCGAGAAAACTTCCTAAATACCTTCTGCTGGATTCGAACCCAGGCCCTTCCACTCGGCGAACAAGCACGCTTCAACTGTGCCACCGTGGACCGCACGAACAGCGAGCGCCAGTCAAGTTTTATTTACAGTTTCCCCGCAATGGTGGGATCGTTTTAAGTAAGCGAACCATTCAGGTCGCGATGCCACAAGCAATTTAAAATTGCGAAACTCAAATATCATTAATTAAAACGTGTTAATTCTTTTACTATTAGATTATGTCATTATAAAAATTTATAATGAACACTAAAAATATCAAACCTCTTGAATATATGCACGCAATCTTTTGTATGATTTGTTTTTAGTGTGTCACTAACACGGGTTGATAATCATGAAATTGTTTATTTGTTTGGCTCCAGTGAATCTTGATATTTGCTCGAAATTCCGCTTTGACGTTCGCGTTTCTATTTATGCTATTTTGGATGAGTTTGTGTAAGTGTACCCTTACAACCCCTGCTCTGCATGCGCAGATAGACAGCGTTGCCAAAGATGTGGTTTTGTACGAATCGCGTATGATTATCAAAATGAGACAAACAGATTGTTGATGAATGTCCTTAGTACAGAACTTTTATATTACAGTACACCGTTGCACGATCACAGAATTCTGGATTGCACGCCGGACTTCAAATACCGTATACAGGTTCAGCTGAAATATTTTCTTTCATATTTCGGGGAGAGATAATAATCCTAAAACTGGGGAGGGGGAACCCCAGACTGAAAATAAAATATTATTACTTCTCAAGCCGAACAAAATATCATCACGCCTTTTGTGGGTGGGGTATTCCCAATATATCCTCGTTTAAAAATCGGAAAAGTGGATGAATCTTTAATGAGAAACACTTTCTGAAATACTAAAATATTTCTGTTATTACTTCCCTGTTCGGGGTGGGAGCACTAATTTAGTAAATGATGTGAATCCTTTGCCGAGGGTGGTTTTATTAAACATAAGATAATACATTTTTAATTTTTGGTTTCAACACCACAGGATTTTACAGATGTTACAGGATGTTCTTTCTAACACCCTTTCCTCAACATCAGGTGTTATGCTTCTGGGACTACCTGCTCGTACTCCATGTGCGAAGCGCCCACATTCTCTAAGGCGTTGATGTACCCTGATTGATAAATGTGCGCCTGTTGGGCTTCCTTCGGCGGGAAAATGCTTCTTGGTACAAACGTGCAGCCTCGAAGTGCACTGCCGTTGGCGTTACAATACATGAAGTGCATGTCCGCATACGCTTCATTGCTGTAACCTCTTTCCATGTTGACTATCCTTTGACAAGTACTACCTGCTACGTCTCAGAGCATTGGGAAAGGGGAAGAGGAGAGAATGAGCATAATCTAACCTAACCTAAACAAACAAACAAATCAGTGGTGGATCCCAACTCTGTACAGTTCACCTTGTCAGGGGTGGATCCCAACTAGAAACGTGCAATATCTCGAAAACGATTCACTTAAGGACCCATATTTACTAGGCTTTTTTTGCATATTGTACTCTGTACAGTTCACCTTTAAATTATTGATCATCACTTTTGAAACATCCTATGTAAGTAGTAGCAAATGATGCAGGGAAGCAAGCTTACACTATGCCAAAATATTATGATGACCTGCCTAAAAGTTTTAGGCCCCCCTTTCCCCTTATATAACCGCTTGCACCGAGCGGGGCATGGCTCCACAAGAACGCAGAAAGTGTTCTCAGTTATCCTGGGCTAGCTGGACAGAAGGAAGTCTCGAAGCGAGGCACTGGCGAATGCTACGTTCCACTGCATCCGACAAATGTTCGATGGGATTGATGCTGGAGGAATTTGGTGGCCAAGGGAGAACACAAAATGCTTGGACATGATCCTAGAACCATTCCTGCACAATGCGGGCCTTGAGATATGTTGTCTTGTTTAGAGCATGCAATGCTATCTCGATACGCAGTGATCACGTAGGGCAAAACCTGGTCCGAAACAATGAGGAAGTAGGATCTGGAGATGAGGGGGTCCACGAAAACATCCCCCAAGCCATGATGCCATCGCCTACTGCCAACTTGTACAGTCTGGTTGGACAGTTGGATGATATTCAATTATTATTAAGGAAACTATTGACTACATTTCAGAACAGCCTAGCAAGATAATATTTCTGTATGAAAATTATCCGTGAAAGATATAATAATATTAAATGAAATATATATAATTCCAAGAGTAAAACTTCAATAAGTTTTACTAGTTTTTCTGCGAGGAACAGTTTATGCTTTATCATCAACTCCGAGAACTACATGTTTTTAGAAAATTTTATATACAGGGTGTCTCAAAAATATTGGTACAAACGTTTAGGTGAGGTAGGTAACATCTAAAGGAATGTGAATCGCATAGGAACTCAACCGGAAATGTCACCGTAAGTCGGTAGATGGCGCTGTTCATCAGTTCGCGAGAGGAAAAATTTCTGGTTTACTCATTCAAGCAGTAGTCTCCGCACAAAGAGCATGCATCGATATATGAACTGTGAGCTGGCAGACATGCACCTATTGTATGGATTAGCAGAGGGCAATGGACGAGACGCTCAACAAATTTATGGAGAACGCTTCCCAGACAGACATGTACCGGACCACCGTTTATTTGGGCGTGTGCATCAAAATTTGTGCGATTATGGGTTATTTAGAGGTAACAGGAGTAGTGCGGGCAGACCACGTTCAACGCGAACTTCCGCCATGAAGAAAGTGTGTTGAATACCGTCTCGAATATTCCTACTACCAGCTCACGTGCCGTTGCCTCTGCCTTAGGAGTGTCTCGTTTCAGCGTACAGCGTGTCTAGCAAGACGATTCCTTACACCCCTTTCATCTCCAAAGGGTTATTATTATTATTATTATCTGTTTATTTCCATAAGGAAACCACCCCGGGACGGCAAAGTGCCAGGAGGGTGCTAAGTACATATCAGGGTACGAGATACTACGTGCAGTGGGTTACATATACTGAACACGTAGTCTCGTCCCGAAATGTTATATACACATTTTATGTTTAATATATACGGTATTTACACATTAATGATTCTGTACATACATTATACAGCTCATATATTTACAATTCACTAATAATTCCACATATAACTTGTTTGTTTTGTTTGTTTGTTTGTTATTTAGTTTTTAGGAGCATTAGCAACTTAAGGCCATATTGCTCCGGGATATGCGGTGGTCATTCCCTGACCTTTCCGCATCCTCCGTATTTGGTGGTGACGGGCTCGAACCCCGGTCTAATCAAGAAGCATGTGCTACGCACTGCTGCTCCTTCCCACCTGGCTACGGAGGCGCACATATAACTTACATATTAACATAACTGTTACAGAAGGTATATTTTTACAGTCAACAGATTATTATTGTTCTTAAAGCAGAAAGCTTCACTTTTATTCACAATTCTTTAGTACTTTGCAGCCGATTCATATTTCAGTAAGTCTGTACGAATCCTGGAAGATCTCTTTCCGGTATGCTGCATCCTCACACAGTTTTTCGGCATCTATCTGTAGTGAGTTAAATATTCTCGCTGCATTTGATGGGAAGAATCTTTGCAGGCTACTAAGATTGTTCAGGACTGAACGCAGTGGATTATTTAGTTCTCCGCAACGTCTAGCAGTGGCACGCGGTTTAACTAGAATATTATCCAGGACTGGAGCATCCACTCTGCCTGTGAGCATTTGTGCGAGAGTGTGTATGTTCCTGTTAATTGTCCGCTGCATCCAGGGTGTGATGTTAAGGTTTGAGTAGAGAATGGCCCTTGAGATAGTAAAAGGGTGGCCAGCAACTCTGTTAAGCCATCGCAAGAACCAGTACTCGATCCCAAGGACGGACTTATAATGTGAATCTGGAGCTGAAGACCAGATTTGCGAGGCATACATTGCAATTGGCAGGACACACATTAAAATGTACTTGGTCGCTAGCTGAGGATCCCTAATTCCTACCAGTTCCTGCCTAGTAGCCCATAAAGCGGCGAATATTTTTGTCTTCATATGGGCGAAGTGTTGAGCAAAGGTGAGTCTGTCATCCCACTTAAGACCCAGGTCCAGGTGAGAGTGCACTTTTTCCACACTAGACCCGTTCACAGAGATTGAGATGTCATTTTTATTCTGCTTGTAACTTATGGTCATTTGGGCAGACTTCTGTGCATTAATACGGAGCCCGATGCAATCCAGGTAGCTCTCAAATTCTCGGATTGTGCTATTTGCCATCTGGCAAATACTTTCTGCTGATTCATGGTCTTTGGAAGTGATGAAGAATTTTACATCGTCAGCATATGTTATAAAATTGTAGTACCGTGCAAGAAACGGCTCCAGGACGGCCGCGAAGAGAGTAGCCGAAAGAACTCCCCCTTGAGGCACTCCTTGCGAGATGGTAAAGCAAGATTGTAGCTTTTGGTGCTTAACAATAAGTTTCCTATGTTCTAGCAGGCTGGTTATTATAGTTAACAGATTTCCTCTTACATTAAAATAATTCTTTAAAATCGCAATGAGCGCTGGAATTGAGACGTTGTCGTAGGCTGCGGAGATATCCAAAAAAATAATATCAATTTGCTTTTTCGCATTTAGTGCTTTCTGCACGCGAAAAAGGGTTTCCAGTAAGTTTGTTATTGTTGATCTACCCGAAATAACTGAGTGCAAATGTGGTGGTCTATGGCTGAAGCAGTGTTGATTGATGGTGGGAAGAAGCACTTTTTCGAATACCTTCTGTAGGGTGCAACTAACAGAAATTGGTCTGTAATCCTTAGCCAATTTTGGGTGTTTAATCTTTGGTATTGGGGTTACAATGTAATTTTTCCAAGCTTGCGGGAAAGCTCCTGACCTGATGATTTTCTGATAGATGTGCAGTAATAGATCTATTATAAATGGGCTACTTATTTTAAGGATGAACATTGGAAATTTGTCTGGTCCAACAGTGGCCTTATTGGGCAGATCGTTGATTGCTTTCATTACGCTCTCTTTGGTGATTAGTATTTCACTCAATGGAGGTCTTGTTGGTTCCTCTCTTGCCGAATAGTTTCGCTTGTTTAAATCTTTCAGGAATTCCAAAATTTTGTTACCATTATCAGTGTTCTCAATTTGATTCAGTCCATGCAGGTTACTAAAAGTGTTATTAGCCCATTCCTTGAAAATGCATTCTGTCATATTCTCTGTGCTATTTCTATTGCTAGTAATTCTTTTTGCTCGTTTTAGTTTGTTATGAATAACACTGCAGTGTGCCTGTCGTTTTGCTTTGATGAGTTCAGTTACTGCTCCCCCAAGATCATCTTGCACGTGTGGCTTTTGCGCAGTGGTTTCTCCAAGAAAGTGTTCAATAAGACTTGAATTCACGGATGAGGCTTATTTCACTCCGGAAGGCTTATTCAATCAGCACAATGCTCGTGTGTGGGCTCGCGACAACTCACACGGTGTGCGCCCCCATGCGGCACAACATCGCTTCGCAATAAATGTGGGCAGGTATGGTCGGTGACTGCTTAGTCGGCCCATACCTGTTACCATCTCGCATGAACTCCGCTAAATATAGGATCTTTCTTGAACAAGTTCTACCAGGAACATCATTGCTGGAACATCGTCAAGTAGAACTTGACGGAACATCATTGCTGGAACATCGTCAAGTAGAACTTGACGATGTTCCAGCAAATGTGAGACGCAACATTTGGTTTCAACATGACGGGGCGCCTGCCCATTATGGAAGGTGTGTTCGTGACCATTTGAACAGGTGTTTTGGGCGTCGATGGATTGGCCGTGGTGGACCCGTTGGCTTTCCCCCACGCTCACCTTATTTATGGAGCCTTGATTTCTTTCTGTGGGGGGGCCCTCAAATCTATCGTGTATGAATCGCCTATGGAGATGGAAATGGATCTCGTCTGCACTGCTGCTACTGTCAAAGAAACTCCAGGTGTGTTCGACCGTGTCCGCCAATCCATGCATGCGTCGGTGTAACGCATGCATCGCGTCTCATGGTGGAACCTTGGAGCATCTGTTGTAACATTATGAAATGCATCCATCTCGTACTCCATTATTAATATTATGTCAAATAAATGTTTGCCACTAATTATTGTCTTTTGTCATTTCTGCTTCTTGTGCCTTTGCTACTACTTTCCCGTGACGTTTCCGGTTATGGGTTCCTGCGCGATTCGCATTCCTTTAGATGTTACCTACCTCCCCTAAACGTTTGTACCAATAGTTTTGAGACACCCTGTATATGCAGTGACTATTACTAATATAAAATAATACAATACAATACTAACACTAGGTGGCAGATGACTCTCATCAGTCGGTGCACTACCACCACTTTGATTACTGGAGACTTGAAACGCAATTATCAAATTGCATGAAAATCCGTTCACTGAGAGTTATTGGTTAAGACAAGTCGCTTATGCTTGCGAACTGTGCCTAAAACGCGAAAATTTTAATTCTAATTAAACCGGGGGCCAACAAATTGTCGATCACATTTTAATCGATTGCAGTCTGCAGTCGATCAAAATATGAGATTAAAATATTAATTATAAGAAAAATAGGATTAAAAATATAATTATAATAAAAAAAATAGGATTAAAAATATAATTTCATTGTCTGGAGAAGGCCGATGCCAGAAATTTCATTAATTACTTGCCTAGTTTAGACTCTTAAGTTTATCTCAACTTTTTATGCGCCTATTTAATGCGTTTTTTTATAATTCAAAATATATATTATAATCTACGAGCAGCGTATTTTTTTAAGATTGAGATACTCAAAAAATTCTGATAGATCGATATCAAGACCTTTTTTTTTCGGTGCTTCGCATAAATGTATAAGCACCTGTTTTCTTCGTCATGTCTCTGGATTTGCATAAAAGTTTTGTATTTTTTGGTTCTTTTAGAAATGTTTTTCGAATTATTCCAAATTTCATTAAAATTGGACCAATAGAAATAGCATTATTCAAGAAGGAAAATCAGGTCAACACATTTTCAGCCTGTTCTCTGAGAAGCTTTTAAGACCAGTCATAGCCTCCCCTTGTTCCCCGCACACAGAAATCTGTTTATTTAAATAAAAGTATGCAATGTGATTACTCGAGAACGGAAGTAAGAGGGGTAGGGTACATCCTGACAACTCGAAATCATATAGCAATGTGGGGTCGGAAATGCTTTCCTGAAGCGGTGTTGTACACAGAAGCACCATAAAGAAAAGAGACCGTAAGTGAGAAATCGTTTTAATAATACATGAAAAGAAGCAAAAGGTACATGGATTAAAGTAAGTGTTCGAAGTTTCTTCAACCTCGTATTGCTTTCGCACAGTGGTACCTTGGAAAATGTGCTACAAATCCCCTTTTTCCTGCTGAAGTGTTGTTTTCCGATGAGGCATCCTTCACAAGGGAAGGAATTTTCAACACGCATAACGACCATATCTGGGCGGTCGAGAACCCGCATGCAATACGACCTCGTGCAGCACAGATTCGATTTTCGGTCAATGTATGGGCCGGTATTATGGGAGATCACCTCATCCGACCTTACCTGTTACCGTGTCGTCTAACCGGACCTATCTACTTGATCTTTCTGCAGCAAGTATTGCCACAACTTTTGAGAGATGAACAGATTTCTGCATCGACGCAACAGACAATGTGGTTCCAACACGATGGAGCCCCTGCCCATTATAGCGGAGATGTTCGTAACTACCTGGATGTCACATTTGGTCAACAGTGGATCGGACGTGGTGGTCCCGTGCGTTGGCCTGCTCGGTCACCCGACCTATCATGTCTTGATTTTTATTTCTGGGGTCATATGAAATCGCTAGTTTATGACACCCCTGTTGACAATGCTGAGGAGCTGGTTGCAAGAATCGCAGTAGCTGCCGAAGAAATTCGAAATTCGCCTGGAGTATTCCAGAATGTTCTGATGTCCATGCGTCGGAGATGTGAGGCGTGCATTGTAGCCCGTGGAAGAAACTTCGAACACTTACTTTAATCCATGTACCTTTTGCTTCTTTTCATGTATTATTAAAACGATTTCTCACTTACGGTCTCTTTTCTTTATGGTGCTCCTGTGTACAACACCGCTTCAGGAAAGCATTTCCGACCCCACATTGCTATATGATTTCGAGTTGTCAGGATGTACCCTACCCCTCTTAGAAGTTCTGAAACGTTTAACTGAAACACCCTGTATAATGAAACAGTTTTCATTTATTTGCATTATGGTGGTTGTTCGTCGATGCATTCGATGCCCTACAGACGCCGAAATATCGGTACTGGTATCATTATTTCGGGGTTACTTGCGAAAAATGTGAAGCACATTGTCAAACAGTGATTGAACGAGGAGAGCCGTATTCTTATTCTCACGCGACTGCTAAATGCAATTAATGATTGAATTCATTATCAAATTGATTAAGATCAGGATAAAATCTACGGCATTTGAAGGTCACTTCAAAGTTAATCGCATCGCTCTCACGATGCGACACCACTCTTTATTAACAAACTGTTGGTCTAAGAACAGCGCTTGTTTTCGAGGCATGAGGAGAGATAGCGAACGACCTTCAACCGCCTGTTGAATTTCTGCTAACTGTAGTTGTAAACCCCTTTCACTTATTTGGCCCTATCAGAGCATGAATATAACATTAATATGCGGTAGTGTACTGGCATTTTTCAAAAAATGCCGTGTGCGATTCATATTTACTGAACATACATGGGCATTTTCATTCTGAGAGTGTAAGAAGCTTTCTAGTCTTGTAATTAGGACAGGGGTTATAGGTCCCCCGCTCGTTTGAGAAAAAGCGGAGAGAGAAATACTGCGGTGGCTGTAGAAAGTAAAAGCTCCTACCTGGCTTATCTATAAATCAAATCATGGTATTAATTTCGATGAAATCCGTTAATTTTGTCATCAGTAATAACATCAGTAATTAGGAATATAGTTTTTGATACATCTACTGTTTCGGATAGGCCACGTTTCTCCAGAAAGCATCTAATCCAATGATTACGTCGCGATCAGTTGAAAATTGTTTTCTTTCTACTGGCAGAACCATTTCCAGTCTTACTTTCTGCTCTTTTTTCCCAATCCCTTCTTATGCTCGTATTTCACTTATATCCTATGTTTTGCTCCTGTTTCCTTATTTCACATATTTTTAACCTGGCAAAATAATTTAATGGTGATTTGTAATTTCGAAGTAAGAAAAACAACCGTTATATACTTTTACATCTGAAACACCAAGAATGCAATTGTATTCAGTAGTTTTCCTTCATAATAATTTCCAGCTTGACTTTACTTTGGCGTATAAATGAAATGGCAATTTACCATTTTAACTCCAACATATATCCTTTTTGATCTTTTCCTATAGTAACCGCAAGCTAGGTTACCATCGTTAGACTCTCTGGACTGATATTACAAGTCCGCTTGCATGGTCTTTTCATTGAAGCTGGATCCGACAGTCGTTCACCCTACGCATGACGGGAAACTCATCAAAAGTGTAGCAAAATATCGTGACCTCGGGGTGATCTTCGACGCAAAGCTTCACTTCAACTACAAACTTGAACATCTGCGCCTTCAAATGAGCTGAAATCGGTGGATGGCGAAACAGCACCTTCTGTACGTTATAAACCCAGGCATTACCAAGAAGTACAAACGATTGCAAGTGAAGATGGAACAGAGGCGCCTAACCTTCACTGTGAAAATGCTCACGGGAAAGATCTCCACTCCCAACATCTGGGATGTGATCTGCTGGAGGGTTCCTCCTCCTGCGTTGAGAGCAAAATCACAGTTGTTTTCGACCCATGTGAAACTGCACATGACTGAAAGATTTCTTCCCACACAAACGTTGACGATTTTACAATCGCTAGACATTGATCTGAACCGGTTTGACTGCGACAAGCAGTATAGGAGAAGGATGTTAACAAAAGCATGTGGTCTGTTCCCCATCAAGTAGGGGAGGAGACGAATTTTAAATCTTTCTGAACTGTAAAGAAACTCGATCTGTGAACCACGAATTCCTCTAATGTAGATGTATGGAGAAGTGGTTCACATGATATCTTTTCCTGGATCAGACTTTATTGATTCAATTTTGATATAATCATCATTGTTATTATTAGTATTATAGTCTTACTATATTTATCCTTACAAACCCCTGGCACCATGCCGTGATGGGTACATTGTATCTTCTCTTAGAGCGAGTTCAGTAGCGCGTGCGTGTGTGATTTAATTGTGATTTTATTTTAGATTTAGAAAAATTCGTTACATTTAGTTTTTGTTTGCGCAATTGCTGCTGTGAGTATTGCCTTACCATCGTACTAATACAATAAAAGTCCCTCGTTACGAATTCGTAATTAAAATCAATATTTAATGTATCGTCTTTTGTGTAGTAGGCAGCTGAACACACACAAAGTTTGTAACAAATGTATTAGCAATAAAAACATTCGCTGCAGGCTTGGCTTTTAAGTACTGTGTGTCCCATGATGTTAATTATAGGAGGAAAAAATCTTTGCTAATGCTGTAAATCGATGATGACGCAGTTTTTCGCCAATGTTTTTTTTTTTTTGTTTGTTTAAATACGAGTCTCTTGATACCTGAATTTAATTTAATTTAAAAAAAAAATAGAAGTTTAAATCAGTTAAAAATGTCACTAACATTATAAAGTTAAAGAAAACATTATTATTTACAGAAATCTATAAGAAACCAGCAAACGTTTTGTCCCTTATTCTTGGAAAATTCGGGTTAATAAAATAACATTATTGAACTTAGTTTAAATGTATATGACCACGTACAATCTAAATAAGGTTTTCAGATCATTTAAATGATGAAATTATGTGAAATGGATGACCCTATTTCACAAACCTATCTGATTGAGAACACCAAACATATGCGTTCCAAAATTTTTAAAAGAAATTAAACGTTTCCTCGAAGAATTCGAAAATCGAGATTTTAGACAGTTGACGTAGGTATGCACATTCATATGTAATACGGTTACCTGATAGATAAGTACTCTTTCTTCTTTGTATGTAAAAGTTATAACTACTTGAAGATATAACGATTTCCAAAGGTAAAAGGAACATATTAGGATCACGGATAAGATTCAAAGATGGATCGCAGAGTGGCTGCAGGGAAGGAACAGAGGGTTGAATTAATGGTTTTTCTTCATGTTGGTCTACGTTAGAAGTAGATCCTCCAAGGATCTCTTTTGGAACCACTCTTGTTTCTGATTTTCATAAATTACATTCGCGAAAGGATAGAGGGCGTGATGTCAAAAGTTACAGATGATGTGAAGATTTGGAATAATTGTTAATGATCAGCGCCAAGCTTCAGTATTAACAATTAAGCAGTCCTTGTGCAGACAACCAGGAAAGTCCATGATTATCTATCGATGATTTATCGAACATATGGGTGAATCAGTACGGTTAATAAAGCTAATTTAATAATATGTTTGTAGAGATAGTAAGGTTTTAAGGCAATTGTAAGACCTGACATGGAATGCTGTGTCCACATATGGACACAGACTTCGAGCTTCTTGAATGGGTCCAAAGACGGCAACGCACTTGGTGAGATTTGCAGCAGGGCATTATATAGGAAGGGTTTTAAATATGTGGGATAACAGCTTGGCAAACAGACGCTTCAGATGGGGTTTCATTGAGGTCTGTAAAGTTCTGAGAGGGAGATAGTGAAACTTTCACTATTATAAATGATTCCAGATCTAGTGGCCGTTAATTTAAATTTCGAGAAAGAAGATTACACTGGATCGTAAGAAGTTTTCTTTCAGCCAGCGAGTTGTTAATTACTAGAATAGATTCAAAGGAAGCGAAGGTTGTTTATTTCCATTTTTTTATATTTTTATTTACTTTTTTAATGTTTTCGATAGTGCGGCAAAAGCTTCTGGGGTCATACACTTATATGGCCAGTGCTCTACGTACAGGGTTCAGTATGCCCCTTTTCATTATGCTCACTCTGTGCAGAAGAGAGATAACGATCCGAGTCCTCTTTAGCATATAGTAATAGCACGTGTGCTGCGGCTCAGGTTTCTGGTCGTATCATCTCTGAGACATTGAAGTTATTAAGGCACTCGTCAATCATTTTATCTCTTGTTGACTCCTGTTTTCGGTACGAGCAGTATGAATTATATTTTTGTCAGTTCAACTTCTTAATAATTCGCTTCACGTCGGTGTCTAACTCAAAACTGATTACATTATTCCTTTACTGGAAATGCCAGGGATGCGTTGTTAAATTATAGACGTCTGAAACTTCACTAAGTTAATATTTTATTTGAGTCATATTTTATCCTCAAAGTAGCGTGCTTATCAATCTTTCCATTTTAGTTATGTCTAATTTGACTGCTTTTGGCTTTATATCAGTGACTTTAGGCTCTAAATGCAAAGTTGGTACTGTTTATTGCGATCAATCTAAAAATACGTCTGCTGTACATGGATTTTTCAAGTTACAGAAATATGGCATTTGGGATCATTTATTGTCTTGAGTTTGATCTTGCATCTGTGGCTGAGACTTCATCCTATTAATAGAACTTCATCTAGTTTTACATTTAAGACAGGAGTTCTTCTTGACCATTTCTTCTACCCCATTTATTCGAATAACCTGAGAAGGTGAATATCGGCATTCCCGTTTATGCTGATGACTTCAAGCTTTTTAAAGTATTACGGAACTCTTTGAATGTTGCATGTGCTGAGCCGAACTAATTTACGGCAGCTCAGCAAGCTTTGACCATGCTTTTGACCTCATTTCGTTCGAGACATGTTAATCACCCAACCAAAGTCTTCTTTGTCCCCTTTACTGATTTTTATCTTCTCTGTAATTTGCCACTGCTGTCAGCTTCATGGTCATTGGAAAAGTATTAAAGCTTTGGTACATGTCGAAATTGGATAGGGTGATTCGTTATTATAGTTATCTAATTAATACTGAAAGACGGAATAGTTATATCATTGGCCACCCTGAACATATGAATATCTTCGGTATATGAAGTGCTTTTTTTGTGTTTAGATAAAGTTTCCTGCTGGCATAAAAATGTTGGGCGAGCCTACTTTAAAGCAGCGATTGCATTTAAGTGTGTAAATCCTTCATGAAGTGGCAAATTCCACAGTTCAGGTTCCTTTCTGTCCTGAATTCCTGCATGCAACATTCGTTCGATGGGGAACTCATAAATATGTTAACGGCTCTCCTATCGGGGGGAGGAAGGAGAATAGAGATCAGTATATTTTATACTTGCATCAATATTTATTAATATCGGGACAGCGCATTACTATAGAATGTAAATTTTAATAAACCTTGAAAACTTCAGTAACTTTCAGGAATAAAACCACATTCAGTTAATTATTTACCTGTATTAGTGCTTCGATAGCGTACACTTTGTTAACAGAGTTTATGGACTTCATTAACAGAATATTCAATTTAGATTTAGACCCAATGTTTACTTAATGAATTATTAAATACCGTAAGAGGCAGATTGGAGTTGCGAGTGTGATCCTCGAGAAGACGCAGGTAACTGCACCAGCTGAGAACCCCACAATGGACCGCTCAGCTTGTGCCGCTCGCAGGTCAGCGAGAGAGAGACGCAATTATCGAAATGGTTTGGAGGATAATTAGTGTGTAGAGAGAGAGTGTAAAAGTAGGATGACCCAATTTGGTAAAAGAGGGATGTGGGGCGCATTTTGTTTCTATTTTCATTTATTTCTAATAATCTACTTATTATTCCAATTTATGTGGTGTATTTATATGTATTACTTAATCTGTTTGACAATAAATAAATTTGAGTTTAGCAATTCATGAAGGTCTGGTCAAGAAAATGACTCACGAGGGAACCCAGATCATGCTAAATTCAGGATTTCAACCCAGGCATTTTCCACATGGTACATAACATTTGATTGTTACCATCTGCTAATCGCGAGTACGGGAGGAAGCTGTCGGCCATGTTCAGTCTTATTTATTCAAGGGCTAGAGTATAGTCACCCCGAGTGCACAGACTGAGATTATTCATGCCTTTTTTTTCTGTTATTTAGGTTTTGATTATTAATTCTTTTCTTTTAACCTCATTAGTTAAGATTGGCATCTAAACTGATCCGAAATACGCAGTGTGCAGCAGCAGTCGTTTACTGTGTTTCATGAAGATGCTGTTTCCGATTGAAGTTGACTGTAAAGGATGTGGTCCACGACGCTTTTGTCCTCTCGAAGATTCGCACAGTTTTAAATGTTGAAGACACTTGAATTGTTATTGCCTTAATAGCTTTCGACGCATTTTAATCAGGGCAAAAAATTTGAGGACCAAGGCGGTAGGACTGAGATCGGAAATGAAGGCCTATTTCAGGCTCACAGTTGTAAGTGGTAATTCGAGAATGGGGTCGAGGTGGTGCTGCTCTCTTGTGTCATCATTGTTAATAATTGTAACCTACAGTGCCATGCAAATATGAGAGGTAGAATGATAAATTAAATCCTCAACAATAAAATGCTAGGCAGAAATTACCCTGATGGACAATAAAGGCATAGATGGCAAGAGTGCAACAGTTTGCAAAAATATCGACTCAAATCAATGAATTTGGTATGGAAGTACATTGAGTTATTCGCCCATGTCATCATAGTTATCGACCCGCCGTAACGGGTAGAAAAGGCCTCAGTTTGAATCCCATCAATGCGAGGAATTTTTATGAACGCTCGGGTTGTCCATCCATCCAGCAAACCAACGAAGGAACACACGCAGTTAGTAGCCTTACTAAGGCCGCTGTAGCCTAGTGGTCAGGCGCGCGGGTGCATAAGTACACGTGCCTTGAGTGACTGGGGTTCAAACCCGTGACTGCTGAATACGGTGCTGTTTCTTGTATTCTGTCTATCTCGTCAACTCCTCTGACCGTTTGGCCGTCCCGGAGTATAAACAGAAAATTTATTTTTATTTAACTGCATGTTAGCTCATAGCCTTAGTTGCTCTGGCGCCTAGCACACATACCTAACCTAACATTTAGTTATGACCACTGTCGCGTGCAAATACTCATCAGCGAGATTCTGGTCTGGATACCTTTATGTCCCTTCCCCTCCCGTTCTGGAAATATCCTCACTCCGAAAGACTTCCTCCATTAGTTTGGTCTCCTCTGAGAGCTGGAAACAAAAAAAATAAGCAAGGTTAAATTTAATGTCCTTTTTAAGTATTTATTTTACCAAAAATTTCGTTGTTAATTTGATACAGAAAGTGGGCGATGAATTAAAATAGACCACCCATTGTACGTATGCTATTAATTAAAGATTCAATGGACAATTGAATCTTTAATTAATATTTGCTCATGTTTATGCTCTATAGCGTCAGCTTACAAAAAAATAAAACGGCAAGTTTCGAATTCAGGAACGCTCGGATTCAAATATCAAGTTTAAGTCGAATTTCAATGTAAGTTTATTATTTGCAGTGTAAGTAAAGTCCGCTTTGGCTTCCACCTGTGTAATTGCATTCTTAATTTGTTCCTGGAAATTAGACTATTTTAAGTTTTTATGTTGAAATTAAAAAAAAAAATACAATATAGACATCATTAGCAAAAATGTACAGAGCGCACATAAATTCGCGTGGAAGTGCGCAACTGTGGAAATGATCACTTCGTGCAAAAATACAATTACGTTTTAAATCATTAGCAATTGAAATCTTTGCTTAGTTATCTGAATTTACAGAGCCTTTGGTAGCCTTATTAGAAAGTTTAGTAGCCTTATCAGACGAGATGAATCATTGAGAAACATACCCAAGTTTTAATTGAATCTTAGGCTGCACGCTTGGCTATTGAATGTCATCTGCCGCGCACTGGAAGATGATCGGATTTCTTAATTTACATATAAATGACCACAATTAAAGCAGCTGTAAAGAAACTCCTTTGATGGATTTTTCAATGTCTATTGATTCGCGTGAAGGGAAGTAAACACTTTAGACATTAATATCTCTTCAATAGACGCCAGCAAGACGACATTTGAGAGGGAAATATGAGATCACAAGAGCAATAGACATCACTAAAGAATACGATGACTTTTTTTTTTTCTGGCAAAGGAGAGATAAAGCTGTCAGCTGCTGTTAGAGGGCTGAGTTATGAAGCAGTAATCACAATGGAAAATAATAATAAATGTGTTCTTGAACTTCTTATTCCTTTCAACGTAAGAAAAATATGGAATTGAACCACAAAAGCTCTCCATGATGCAGCATAATCTATTGGAAAACGTGGAGAGTACTGAAAGATGTGGCTTCAAAAACTTTGCGCTGCCAGCAGACGGGATGAGTTGGCTGTAATTGGGTTGCTTCTTAATATCAAGAAAATAAATTTCTTCTCTCGTAAAAATAAAAGCCTTTTCCCACTAGTTCAGCACGTGACAGAAAATCACAGTGAATATTGGCATAAATAAAAAGAACTGATGCATAACTGAAGCTCTATAAGATAAACACCATAATGTTTACAGAATGAGCAACTTTATAGAATATTTATTTATTCTACTTCGATGATTCGTTCCATAAAATAATGCTGTCGATGGTTTAGCGTCTTACTAAAAGTTAATCGTACTGTATCAGCGTCAAAAGTTGACGATCCGTATCGATCGCAAAACAAAGGCCTTTCCACCTCACAGCAATCTGTAAAATAATAATTTCCGAGTAAGACTTTGTTTATTACCCTAAATATGCTGAATTATGTTGCAAAACTTTGTTTTTTATGAATTTTAAATCCGACAAAAATTACCATACTTTGCTAAGTCACAAAAATTTTGCAACAGTACTCGATGAATCAACACAGGATTGATGCATGAAGATTGATCCCAAAGCAGAGGACGATTGGTCATGTAGTGTCGCGGGCTGCTTGATAAAAGGAGGCCAGTGGTGTAGTCCTCCTTTGACATCCAAGATGGGATGAACGAAAAATACAACTGCGTTCCAAGGAGGAGGATTAATCAACGTTTTAGACAACAGCTGTCAGCAGAATGTCCAAGACCATCATCTCGAAGGTGTAACACGAAAAAAAAAAAAAAGTAGTAATCAGAGCTCCAGACCAAAGCAAATTAGCCTGAACTAATTGCACAACACATTCCAGTGTGTTGCCAACTGTTTCTTCTGGGGGTCACATGAAAGTGTTAACGATAGGGATGTACCACCTTGGAGAATTTTGGACGCACATTTTGAGCAACTATTATAAGAGCTTTAATATTAGTCGCTGACGAAGTTGGATCCATGTTGATGTCTTTTTGCTTCAAATCACTCTTTGAATTTGGCAGGTTCTTCTGGAACACCCTGTAATAGACAAAAGAAAATAAAAATGATAGTAATAATAGTGACAGTATTTGAATGAAGTATTTTTTTAAAATTCTCTCTTTACAATTGCTATACTCTAATTATTATAATTGAAAAGAAAAAAAAAACTTACTTTGGACTATGCGCATTTCGTGGAAGATAATATTCATAATGTATAAAACACAATAACGATTTACATATACTTAGCTGTATGCTTGGGAACTAATCCCAGTCTTGTTTACCTGCAACAAACCACAAAGGATTTAACGTAATGGCTTGGAGACTTTATCTGGGATTAATTAGATTAAGTTACTTGCATGTAATACAGGATGTTAAGCCGAGAAAAGGCTTTAAATTTGCTAACGTGCTACACAGTAAATGTCTTTGTTCTGTACTTGTGTAGGCAGGAAAACTAATTTAAGTCTCCCATGAATGAAACTATTGGGGGTTTTAAAAAAATTTAAACGGTTTGATTGGTCGTCATCATCCCCATGCGTTATCTGCCACATGGCAGGTCCATGAAATGTTGACTATCCACTTATCAATCCGATATTTACTTTAATTAAAATTCTCCTTTGTCATTTCAAAAACCCATTTCAGATATTGAAAATATTTTGTCACTTAATTAAATTGAATATTTCGTGAACGAAAAGGATGTTGTCTCACAATGTCAGTTTAATAAGAAATGAAGTTATTTAAGAGTACATTCAAAATAGCTTTTCTAAACCCATTCTAATGCCGAAATCTTAGTAATGCACATAATCGCAGCTTGACTGCAATTAATATTTCAAATCTGTAGATTTACAATCTTAAAAAATAAATCTGTAAAGATTCACAGATTGAAATCTTACTCAATTAAAATTGAGTAAGATTTCAAGGTTTCAAATTATAGTGTTATTGAATATTTTTATGTATATGTTTTCCTTATATATATATATATATATATATATATATATATATTAATAAAAAACTGGAATCGAACCTCGTATCTTTTCCAAACAGATTCCGAATGGTGGAGCCACTACACCAAGTGTTCCCGAACACTGAGTGCATTCCACTTCTCCATTTAAATTGGACAGCGTTGGATGACCGAAGGATGTCCAATAAGAATTACTGTCGAACAAGTTGACTTGATCAGATGAGCTTTATTTTGTAAGCATTACATTGCTCCGCTTCTTTCCGGAATGACTCCACTGTCGAGACGATGGAGGGATATACAGTCGGACCCCTCTTTAACTGTATATATATTGTAAAAATCTGTGGATCCACTTATAGAGCAAAGTTAAACACAAAACCTGATGAACAAATTTCACTGGATAATGTTAATACCGACGAGTTGTCATGCTGTTGCCATGACTACAGCCAACAGAGATGCTGTACCATTTAATTAACGTCTAAAAACATTCGGTGTATTAAGCATTGCCTCTGGGAAGAGAATAAGGAACAAAAGTGTGGGCTGTTTTGTTTCTTGACGAGGCTGCTGATGACAGTTTGACATATTCGGGAGGAAGCTCAGGTCGATGACTGGCAATTAAGGAACTTTTTATGCACGTGCTGTGCATCTTGAAACTTGAGTGGGTGGTCTTAACTTCCATATCGAACTATAATTAATAGCAACTCTACATTAATTAAACTTTAATATAACTTCGAAGCTGTATAGGCCACACTGTTTATAATTTTAAGCCACTTTACAGAAATGGAAACTCTTGCCTTCGCTAAGTGCGTTGTTGACTTCTACTTATATTCTCCTTCTCCTAGTAGAATTTACTGACCCCAGGTGGGTCAGTAAATTAATTTCTGTTCTGACACTGTTGCTATGGCGTATTGAGCATTAATGCTCACTACGCCATATCCCAATTTGTCTGAAATAATATAATGAACCAATGTATACTCCCCACCATGTCTTATGGAAATGAAAGAGAAGCTGAAACTACACAGCGAAGAATGGAACGAATTATATTATGAATCAGATTGTTGGATAAGAAGAGAAACACGTGGATTAGGCAGCAAACAGAAGTAAAGGACATTCTTATCAAAACTAAAGAACTGAAATGGACTCGAGCAGAACAAAGAGCTCGAAGACATGATGACAGATGGACGAAGAAATTAAACAGAATGGTACTCAAGAGAAGCTAAAAGAAAACCTGGAAGACAACAAACAACGGAGATAGACAGATGAAATTCAAGGGTTCGTGGACAGTAAGTAAATGGCCATTGCACAAAACAGAAGGAATTGGAAAGTAACTGGTGAGGCCTTCATCCTGCAGTGGATTGAAAATGGCGGATGATGATGACGCCATAGAAACAATGTAAGCACTCTCTAAAAGAAATTAGACTACTCAAATATTTTAATGCTAATAAACAAACAAGCTTTATGTTCGGTCTTTACATCAAAATCGAAAAAGACCTCTATTATCCCTGAAGGAGAATTTTCCATAAATGAGCGAGTTTCCTTCATTAATTTTGTTCTAGTAATTTCAGAAAAAAAAAACCACATACATATATATCACATCAACGTATATAAACCTGAGAGCTCCAGTATTAAATAGTAAAGATATTTAATAGTGCAATCTAAACTCGTATATTTTCATCGTTTTGCTTGAGTATCTCTATATTATACGCGCTCAATGGATACAGTATGACATTCAGGAGTCTGTTCATTAGTTAGCGAGTACCAGGCTAATGTAATTGCAGTGGACATTTTTATTGACGACGTTAGGATAGCAAGTCTGGCACGATTAATAATTATGACGCTGTCTAAAGTGTGACTATTATGAGATTGTTTCAAAGAAATAATCTACTTTAAAGAGATTGCATTTTCAGCTGCACAGTGAATATATTTTTCCTGACGAGATAATGTAAATAAACACCGAGGCATGCAGGTGGTCTATATGGAAATATATTAACTGAAATTTTATAAAATCACTGACTACTTTATTATATTGTTGGGCCACCTTTCGCCGAATTAACACTCTAACACGTCTTGCCATAGGGTCAAGAAGAATACTGTATCAACCAGCCAGCCACGTATGTTGCAAAGATGCAGATTAAACTGCGTGTTCACCGACTTCCAGCCCATTCCAGAGATATTCAATCCAAACTGTTCCTCAGATTCCTCACATACACTTTTGGCGCGGAGATTAGTCGAATATATTAGCGAAGTGGAAGTATCCATCTGCGTCAAGTAAAAGATAACATTGCTGGATGTTATACTAGATCTGCGCTGATATTCAAGTAACACATATTTAACCCATTAAAGGCCATAATTATACTACAATGATTTTTAATGCTATCATATTTGTTTTAATTTCCTGAAGGAAGGCCTCATCAGATTACTGCTACAACCATTAAATATATAGGATTTACCTATCTTGAATCTGAAAAAGGGCATCCCATTTATGGGACAATGGCCACCACTCCTAAGCTCATTTAGGATATAAAAATGCCGAGATATCTTAGAATTCCTTTATTTTTCATATCATACGAAGAAAGCAAAAATGTAGGCATGGTCACTAAATGTTAAAAATAAACAAGTTACTCACTGTTTACTCCTGGAAAAGAAATTTATATATTTTAATAGTGATTAAGAGTCCATCTCTATGATAAAAATACAAGCAGTTCATTATAGCTCATTTGTATTATTTAAACATCGGAACATCACAACGACTGTAAATTCTCTTCGCCGTAATGCACAGAATATTTGAGTTTTTATTGGTATTATGAAGCTATCTGCTTGATCGAACCTAATATCTTGTCTTACTCTTTCCCTCTTTAAAAGCCAACTTCTTTGTGGATTAGGGCGCTTACGATTCGATGAAAAAAGGCCTTGAAACGATTTTTCTTCTTGCTCCTAGCAAAGAAAGGGTGTTGTTTGGAATTAGGTACTGATAAATTCTCCAAGAATTTATCAGCACTTTGGAGTGATAACTTTCCTCCTTCGTTGCTAGCGACCATGACGTATCTGGCTGTTGACCGCATAAAAATCTTACTACTTTTGCACCATCTACTGCCAGAAAATGCAAACCATATATGATTGTGTTCATGGGATACTTTGACAAATCTGAGAATTAGATTCTGAAAAGTAATAAAGATAATTATTTATTACTGCAAAAATTGTATTACTCCTTTGAGTTGCATCCCAAAAATGGGACATTGTCCGTTAATGGGTTAAAAAAGAATTTTATTCGCTGTTAAGATTTGTTTCTCACATTTTTAAACTGTTTTTGAAAGAAAGCAACGCAACGATACAGGCGAGGTTGAATCCCCTTTTTCTTTACGCTACTGGTTGTAATGACTCTGTTAAAGTCGTCAATGAATTCGAGCAATCAGCTTTAACAGCCCATTTCACTGCCTAAGACTTGAGGCCACCTACCCGCCTAATTAGTGTCTAGGTTTCTCCACTTTGGAGTAGCTTAATAACAACCGACTAGCGATGGAAATAATTAAATGATTAGTAATAGAGAGATTTCAATAATAGAAATATTTATTCGTTAAATTGTTTCGAAATTCGAATGATAAAGAAACTTCTGCTGGATTAGTTAGAAAAATCAAAACATCTTATATAAAAAATTCTCTTGAAAAGGATTGGATAAATTATGAGTCACTAGGTTGCTGAGGTCTTCACAGTGCCTACCTGCCCACCAGTAAGATCCAAAGGATCTTACTGGTGGGCAGGTAGATATTAACACAGTGTCAACAATATTAATATAAACAATAGTTAATATTGTTTATATTAATATTAACACAGTGCCCACCAGTAAGATCCTTTGGATCTTACTGGTGGGCAGGTAGGCACTGTGTTAATATTATTAACCCGGAGATAAATCGAGATGGGGAAATTTTCCACATTAATTTCAAAAAGGATCGCAACTCAGGTCTTGGGGTAGTGGCATATATTTTAAGTAAAAAATATACTTCTCCAATGGAGCTGTGCAACGCGTGGCGAATTTCCTGTACAATACGCAATCGATGCATTTGGTAGCAAACCCAGATTGCTTGTAGCTATGTACAGAAAGAGACTATGCCCGACACGTACGATGACTTGTTTTAACTGATATTTTATGATGTAAAGTAGCGTTTGTTTTGTGGAATAGTAAAGAAATGTTCCACGAAAGATTCAACTCGGATGACTATGCATTTGTCTAGGATTATCAAGGATAAATCACTCTATAGCCCAATTGCCACTTAATAACGAAAAACAATTCCTAGATTTAAGTTAACAAGAGACCTTCCTTCATTTTCATAATCTAAGAGAAATAAAAATAATGAAAAAACGGAAATCGCATCGTGCCTTCCATTTTTTCGTAATTTGTAGTAACTTTACTGGTATGTAAGAAGAACGTCATTATCCCTCTCTACAGAGCGATGATTAGATCGTATTTGGGATATTCTGGACAGGGTCCAAAGAAGGATGACCACATTAGTAATATGTGAATGCAAAGTTCGACAACTAGACATCTAAGGATGATATCTGATTAAGGTGTATAAAGCGCTGAAAGAGTTGAGTAAAATGAATGAATGAAGAAGATCTGCTCTCCCTCTTAAATGAGACAAGAACCAGGGAGCGCAAATGTAAAATCTCATGGAATAATAAAAGTTCGGATCTCACGAAGTTCACCTGTGGGGAGAGGGTGGTCGATCACTGGAATACATTTCCTTCTGATCTGACAGAGGCAGTGAGCCTGGCGATTCGAAGTGGAATTGGATGGTTACTTTGTGAGAATATTATGAACATTCAGTGTTTTTATTTTATCACCCAGTCAATCCCCTTTTGTTATTAATCTTTACTTATCCTGCGTCATCACTGATTTTGTTTTGTTTAAACTATTTTGAAATGAAGGGCTTAAGTAATTGGATAGAAAATTGGTCTTCAATATCATTTCAAGAAAAATAACAGATGTTATTCCACCATTATTTGAGCATTATCATTAGTAACGTTGTTTTCGCATGCTGTGAATTTCATCGATCATTCCCAACAGTTTGTAAGTTCTTAAGCTCGTGCGTTTAAACAGGGCAGCATATCACAGGACACTCGCTTGTTTATCTCTGCGATTAATGCCAGGAATAAATACCGCAAACATTTTTAGTATATGGATGACCCGATTATCAGTTTTAATGAAATAAAATGCACGATTGATCCACCCCCCCCCCTTTAAAATATCGTGCATTTTGTAAATAAAATCACGTCCAAGATTACGATTACTGTGGTGATAAAACATGAAACGTGCGTGTGTATATTTAATGAGCTAAAGTGTTTATTAATTAATGAACAGCGAAAAGGCAGGTGGCGCCCGCCTCGAACAATTTTGATAATCGAGTTTTCTGCGGTTGATGAAATGTCTAGTCTTTAATTAACCATTGGGCGCTCGAATTGGAAACGAAACAAGAGCAAATGGCATTTAGCTCCAAACGTTGCGGGTTTTTCCTATGTCATGCCATTATAAGTTAATCAGTTCATCATAAAATTAATTCTTTTTGTCTTTGAGTCCAATTTAAATTGAATGAAGCTGAGCTCGTTATTCGATGTTAATTTTCTTTGAAGAACGTTTTGAACAAGTATCAGCGGCTTCCGTGGTACCGAAATACGGTACCACGGAATTAGGCAAAAGAACCTTTTGCTTGAACAAAGAAAACATTAAAACTTTGAGGTTATAATACTCTTTCTTCTAGGACAGTCGTTACGACCACTCTTTTTTTTCCTCATCTTTTGAAAGGGCTGGGTTCGATTCTTGCCGCGACGACAGGAACTTTTATGGGCGTGGATTGTGTAGGTTTCATCTGCAAATCAGGCAAACCGACCAGAGAGCTTCATGAGCTTCGTGGGGATGGGGGAGAGGAATGGAAAGCTGCGAAATGTATTAAACGCGAAAAGGAAATACGGAGGGTGAACACAAGTTGTATACTGTAGTATTGCAGTCTTCTGTGTAGATTACATTACTTTCTACGCGTAGAGAGGCACCAATTATACTGTGGTTGCCACGCAAATACCCTGCACTAGACTTGGGAGGAATGTGTAGCACTCCCCTCCGGCGCAGGGATTAGTGAATTATCTACCCCTTCAGCTGTGACCTTGATTGGGGACGGCAATTCCACCTGTGAAACCTTGAACTGTGATAACGTCCAATATCTTCAAACTATGTTAGGGAACAATTTTCGGTGAAATCATGATTTCAGTGACCCCCCCCCCCGCTGCAATAGACTTACCATGGACAGCTTTTACTTTCGTTCCTGCTTGTATAGTGGAAAAACAGACTTTACCATAAGCTTCTGCGGCTGCGAAAACGCTAGAAGAAAGTAGCACAGGTTCTCCAAGGCTATCTTACGGCTGTGCGTCCCCCCCTCACGTTACAGTGGGGGATAGCCCAAATCGACATCCGTGCACTATCTGGCTTCAAATTTAGCCACAAACCTGTGGTTGGCACCAAACTTCGTCATTCCTCAACCTCTATCAAACTGTGCAGCAATAATCTGTTATCCGAATATTCCCGATAAACCGATATTTCCAACTAATCTGAGAATATGGATACACCCAGTACAAATCCCACTGAATTGATTTGTTCATCGAGCGCTCAACAAACCACTGATAATACAAAAAGTGACCAACCTGACATTGAAATCACGGATAATTTTGAGGATGTCCGGCTGACACCGGTATCCAAAAAGAAACATAGAAAACGGGTAGTTCCCCAATCGGACAGGGAAACCCGCTCGCAAAGTGAGCCTCAAGAGCCCCAGGGATCCCAGGGCCCCATACAAGACAACCGCGAAAAGACGACAAAACAGCAAGAGTCGACTAACATCGACCCAACTCTTCCAGAGGGCACCGTTAATGAGCAGGTATTGGCCCTGCGAGTTGAACTAGAAAATAAACTAAAAGAGTCTTCCAGCCGCATTACCTCAACCCTTCGGGGCGAGATTGTTGGTATCTGGGCAAAGCTTGAAACCATCCTGCGCAACGTTCACCTTGCTTCTGAGAGGAATGAGGCCAAACTCGAGGCATACCTCGAATGTAGGGGCACACAAATGCTACAGCGAGCCCCAACTTTTGCTGATGCGCTGAGGAACACAAAGCCAAATACGAGAACGGACCCGCCACCAAAAAGAAAGACATTACTACCAACACCACACCTGGTAGTTCTCAAGCCGGCCACAGCCAATGCACCAAAAACAAGCGAGGAGATTAAGAAGACTGTAATCGCTTCCCTTACTGATGACCTGAGAAACACTAAAATAAAATCCATTCGAAAGACCCGAAATACTGGCATCATCATAGAAACTGACTCGAAGGACGACGCTGATATGATATTAACAAATGCTAAGATACCTACCCTGGGCCTTCTAGCTGAGCCCCCAAGGAAAAAGGCACCCTCAATAGTAATTTATGACATCGACAAGGGCCTGGACCCCAACAACATACGAGATGAATTGTACAGGCGCAACCTCCAACATGCACTCCCAAAAGAGAACCCAGCTAACCTAATAAAGCCAAAGTACCAAACAAAGTCTAGAAGTGGCACTTCCTTCAACTGGGTTGTAGAACTGGCACCAACAGCCTGGCACATACTGACCCACCACAATCGAGTGTACATAAATTGGGGCTCTCACCGCTACAAGGAGCATGTAGCTGTCCCAAAATGCTTCAGATGCTGTCGTTTCGGTCACACGACCCACACGTGCACCCAGACAGAACAGACCTGTGGTCACTGTGCCGATAAAGGCCACAGCTATGAAACCTGCCCGAACAAGGCCAATGAACCAATCTGTGCTAACTGTAAAAGCCAGAAACTACCTCATGCCCACTCACTTCGGGATAATAAATGCCCTGTCTACATCAAGGCCAAGAGCACGCTCCAACAACGAATAAATTATGGGGACACTGCATAAACAGTATAACAGCAACAAGATAAAATTCCTGCAAATAAACGCGCAGCGGGCAAAGGCCGTTGTGGCACAACTCCGACAGAAGGCAGATGAGGAAAACATCGATATTCTCTTAATACAAGAACCCTACACTCATTCAAACAAAATAAGGGGATACCCTTTGTCCTACAAAATTGTCCAGGCTCCTGGTGTGACACCCTGGGCGGCGATCGCTGTGAGGAATCCTCACTTGACTGTGATGCAGATATCTCATCTCTGTTCTCCATGGGCCGCCTGTGCCCACATCATCTCCTCTCTGGGCGACTTCTATGCCGTTTCTCTGTACTGCAGGCCGGGAGAGGACATTCTACCTGCAGTCCAGTACCTACAACATGTCTTAACAGAACTGGCGGGTGCAAAGATTGTCATTTGTGCTGACGTAAATTGCCGCTCTGCCCTCTGGCACAGTGAGACCCCAGGGCGTAGAAGTGCTGCAAATGGACAGCGGTTGGAGGAGTTCCTGGCCAATAGTGGTCTGGAAGTCATAAATAGGCCCAACAGCCTGCCGACGTTTTCCAGCTCACTTTGGGAATCTACAATTGACGTGACTCTCTCCACTAGGTCCTTTGCTAGATTTCTGTCGGATTGGACCGTACGGGAGGGCTGGTCCACCTCAGACCATCGGGCCATAACTTTCAACATGTACAGATCGATTACTCAGTCCACAATTATCAGACAGAAGCAACACAGATACGCTTTGAACAAAGCTGACTGGAACCTGTTTAAAGAAACACTCATCAATGGGATATTGCACTTACAAACCGAGAATGTGCAAGTTCAGCATCCAGACTCCCATCAGCGCAAGGTCACGGACATGATTACGAACGCTGCAAACACAGCAATAAAACGGAAAAATCCCATCCCTGGAGCAGTCCCCTGGTGGTCAGGAGAGCTTCAGGCCCTCAGACGTGAAGTAAACCAAAAGAGGCGTGCATTCCAACGAGCCAGGCGATCCTGGCCCCCTGCAGAAATTGAATACCTCCGGCAGGAGTACAGAGAAACTCGAAACGCCTACAACGCGATGATCAGGCAGCGTAAAAGACTGTCCTGGGAGCACCTGGTATCAACAGTTGGTAACTCTGACCCCTGGGGTGTCGTGTTCAAGGTAACAACAAACAAACTGCCAAGGGGAGAAGTTATTCGCTCCACAATCACCCCACAAGGCCACATGACCTCCACCTGGCAGCATTCAATTTCAAACATACTTGATTACTCTTTCAAACAGCCACCAGATGACAACTCACCAGAACAACAGCAGCTTTGCCTTGACAATAACAACTATAACTCAACACTCGTGGAAGAGCCTTTCAACGTCGAGGATCTCTCTATGGCCATTGGGAGACTGAGAAATAACAAGTCACCAGGCCTGGACATGCTCGAGCCCGAAATAATTAAAAAAGTTGCTGAATTCGCTCCAGAAACCCTGCTAAACCTCTTCAACCATTGCCTGCTAAAGGGATGGTTCCCAACTGATTGGAAAACTGCGTCCATTCGGCTCATACTCAAAAATCCAACTAAACCGTATGATCGCCCTGACTCGTACAGGCCTATTGCTCTCCTTCCTGTGCTGAGTAAGGTTTTTGAGCAGCTCCTTAGACGGAGACTGGAAAACCATTACAATACTGCACAGCTACCAGCACAAAATCAATTTGGATTCAAACCGGGCATGTCTACGGTCGATGCGCTGGAGGCTATTACAAATGCTGCCAGGAACTGCACCCAGAAGTACCTCCTTGTCATCTCGATCGACTTTGCTGGGGCGTTCGACACCTTATGGTGGCCTAGCGTCCTCGGACGGCTGAGACGCGCTGAGCTCCCAGGAAATCTCTACAACTGCATTGCCAACTATCTCAGTGACAGGAGCATTGTGGTTCAGGCTCCCTTCTCCAGCGTGGAACGTCGTGTCCACCGAGGTTGCCCTCAGGGCTCTGTCCTGGGCCCCCTTTTCTGGAACTCTGTACTCGACGAGCTTCTCAGTACTGACTTAGGCGATGTCCAGACCTTGGCATATGCTGATGATCTCTCCCTCATCCTGGCAGGGGACTCCAGGGCTCAGCTTGAAGTATCTGCCAACAGAGCTCTTACCACCCTTCAAGCGTGGGTCCGGAAAAACCATCTGACCATCTCATCCACAAAAACTCAATCCATTCTCCTGAAGGGCTATCTTGATCCGCAGAGGCCGCCTCAAATCAAGATACATGGCACAACCATCAAGCTTGTTACTCAGCTGAAACTCCTTGGCATTATCATCGACAGCAAACTAACATTTCTCCCACATCTCAACTATCTACAAAAGAAAATTAGAAATTACATTGCACTGGTTGCCAGGGTTACCCGCCGAGATTGGGGGCTCAAAAAACGCACTCTAGCCTTACTGTATAAAGCCATATTCATACCAGCTATCACCTACGGTTCTGGCATATGGTTCACCAAAGCCTCCACTGTGGTAGGACGAAGAAAGCTGAACATCATTCAACGGCCAATTCTCCTTACGATAACCAGAGCATGTTGCACCTCCAGCACGCACGCCCTACAAGTCCTCGCCGGTGTACTGCCCCTAGACCTTGAGGTGGCCCATGTGGGGATGATGTATAAACTCAGCAGAGGAAAGTCTACCACCTTTATTGATTTTACCACGGATCCTGCTAACACCTATTCCAGCGAAAAAAGCAGACTCCTAACCTACTTACAACAGACCTGGCAAGCCAGATGGTCTGAATCCACCAAAGGGGCCATCACCCGCAAATTTATACCAGACATATGCAAAGTATATCCCAAATCACCATCCTGGTTCTCCCCAGGCCTTCTAACCACGTACCTCCTAACAGGGCATGGTGCCTTTCGCAGCAAACTGAACCTTCTTGGACTTTCCGACAGCCCCCTTTGCACCTGTGGTGCCCAGGAAACCTGGGACCACTTGATGCATGACTGCCTACTATATGATGACCTCAGATCTTCTCTCATCACACAAATTCATTTCATCCCGAGAGATCAGGAGCAACATCTCCTGGAAGACCACCATACCTATACAGCATTTTCGAACTTTGCTCAGGGCCTCTTCACGAGGCGGAAAACCCTACCACAACCACAGAATCAGACCCAACCAGACAATGAAACGGCCTAAACAGCCATGTGTTAAGACCACTACTTGCTTCAGCACACTGCAATCCCCGTGAAGACTTTCAACCTGCACAATAATTGTGCCTTTACAATGTAGTCTCAACATCACCTTCATCTACCATGACTGCCGCTCCGGCTTCGCCTCCCACCAAGTTGACTCACCACTGAAATGACTCTACTATCTGGATGGGACTTCTTTGTCCCAGGATTGACACTACTCGGATTTGATCCTCTCTGATTGACTCTACCAAATACATCTTCATGCAGCTCACTACTGAAATGACTTCACCACCTGGCCGGGACCTGTCTGTCCCAGGACTGCACTACTCGAATCTTACCTTCTCGGAGTGGACTCTGCCAACTATGACTTCACGCAGCATTGCTGCCAATGCCACGTGGCGATCCTGAACCCGTGCTCCCTTGCGCGGCCCTGTTTCTCCCCTGTCCTGGCGGGGAGGAGGTGAAGGTCCCCTTGTCTCCTCCCCGCCACCCCCCCTTTCCTTCTGGTGTGGCATGGGCCTGCCTCACTGATTTTGGGGTCATCTACTCTATCGACCCTATACTTCTGTCTCTCACCCCCCAGCCTTTAGTCTCCCCTCCCCCCTCTAGCTTTCCAACTAGCGTTCATCCCATGTCAAAATTATCCTAGCCCTACACCCAAAATTCTTAATTCCACACTGTATAACTTAAAACTCCTTGGCCTGACCCAACCTCTAGCGCACCCCCCCATTTTTTTTTTTTTTTTTTTTTTTTTTTTTGGTCCTAGCCACTGAAATCCCAGGAAATTAGGTGGCAGGACCTGCCAGAGTACTTATTTAAAAATACTGGTGTACCTGGCTTGCCTCCACGGGGCTAAGTGTGGGCAACGTTGGGCCTCAGTAGGGGTCCAGCGGCTAAATAGCCAGATGAACAACGGTACACGACACTACATCCAACAATATCCATACACTTTTAAATCTCTGGCCTTTACAGTGTTCTGTAACACGCGACAATGTAGACTACACGGAGATGGGGGTAACCCCTGGTGCCGTTAGACCCTAAACACACTTTACACTTTACTTTACTTTCTACGCGCACTATTAGCTGCACCAAGCCAATGATTATTTGCTTTTCTGGTTTTCGAAACTTTCAGCATTCATATACTGCCGTTTTCATCCTTTCAGTATCTAAAAAAAAGATTAAATAATTCTTCAGAATGAACCATTTCCAAAATAAAATGAGCTATTGGAGAACGTCTGATACCGTTTCTGGCTTCTCTCTCAGAGTCACCGTTGACTCCTACACGCTCTACTACATTGACTCGACATTCTATGATGAATTTTCTTATATCATTTCGATTTTATATTTGCTCTAAAAAGAGAAAAAAAGAGACAAATCGCAGGTCGCATTTCAGTGTGGACTGCCATCTTGTAGAATGATGTCTTGAGATGGTGCAATTCAATATTGACAGTAGACTTTTAAGGATACAATATGCCACGAGAGTTCTTTCAATTTATTTATTTTTTGCATTAGAGAATGCAAAAAATGTAATTTACATCGGCTTCAGGTTTTCCTAAGACTCGAAAAGATTAATCATCACGTACTAATTGGGCTCCGCATTGCATTATTTATTTAATTATGGTAAAGTTACTCCTTAAAAACTTAAGCTAACATAGAAATGTAGAATTGACTAAGGAAATTAATGAAAACATTTCTTTCTCAAAATATTTATAATTAAGATAATCTTTTTGACTAATTACATTAATTTCTGTACTGATTTGTACAGAAATTAATGAACAACAGATTCTATAATTTTTATGAAATATAAACACTAAGCAAAATATCTGGAATTCCTAAAGTACTGCCTCCTTAGGAATTCCACTAACGTGCGGAGTTAACTGGGTACCCCCCCCCCCCCGTAAATTCTGTTTTAGCTCCAGCAAATAGGAAAGCAATCGAAGAACACGTGTAATTACAGACACAAATATTGATACCTCATGGCCTTAGTTGTTTTGACTCTTAAGACACACCTTGCCTAAATATAAGTGCAGTAAAACTTGTACTCCAAAACAACTTTACTTTTAATTATATCTTGGGGTTACGTGCATGTGAAGTACTTAAGACATTGTGTTAAAGTAGATGGAACGTAAAAATTTTCATTAGAGTTGACATCACGCGGAGAAGGGCAGGAATACTCCATCCGTTATTAAAAAAAAAAGTGAAAAAATGAACAGCTCACAGCCAGAATAATGGCTTTCACTAACGCAGCGGTCTTCTCGAAAAATAAAAGTGTGAACGCGTGTGCCAAATTAAAACTCTATTCAAATATTAAATTAATACCCAAGTGGCCGTCTAACAGAAACTTCTTGAAAAAGAGAATATTAAGAGTCCATCGTGCATTTTTCCAACTAGCGATTGAAATGCCTACTGCTGTGCAGTATCATCGCTTTCTTGAAGTTTTATTTTTGAACATATCAGCCTTACCACCTCAAGTCGATCCAGGGGCAGCAGTGCAAGAAGAAAAACTTACCTTTGGTAATTTGAAGAAAAGACTCATCCACGATTAAAATTAGGTTATTTAATTGGTCAGTTAGGACAAAAATTCACCTTATCAAAGTAAGTTTCTTTCTTACAGAGAAAAGGAACTGTCATCATACAGATAATCAGGTGGTTGTTGTAATAGAGTTTTAGGAGCATCAGCGACTACGGCCATATTGCTCCGTGTATACTGTCTGTAAAACTGCATGTGTTCTATGGTCGATTTTCTGTTTGATAGATGGAAAATCCAAGTCTGGATAAACAAACTCCATGCAATCTTCGCGTAACTGACGAGAGGATTTTTTATCACAACGTAGCTGAATCGAACCCAGGACTTTTCCATTCAGTGTGGGAGGGTGGCTATTAAATTCATTATGTTATTCGCGAGGGAGCTAGATCGATGTTTGCCTGTAAAAATTACTTTCGTAATAGGGGACACCAAAATCAGTTGTGACATTTCAAATTTGCCACCTGCTGTAGCGGTTCAAAGATGTTTTAAAAAATTCACCATCGTGTCAGTATAATATTCAACAGGTTGGATTCCTGCAGATGTCTCGCAAAAGGATCCAATCCTAAATTCGTGAAGCCGTTGCGGTAATTGAAGTACTGTTTCTTTCAAGTCATCAACCATGCCAGGATTAGTCTTGAACACTTTGTCCTTTGAGATACTTACATGGATTTACATTGGGTGGAACAGGTCGTTAAACGAATCTGTTCCCTTGGTGTTTCAGGAGAACTTCAATAATCACGGATCTATAGATGCCAATACCGAAAAGAACACTACATAACTTGTTGACAATGAAAGGATCGTCCTTAATAGTTCAAACATTTTTGTTCATATAATCATTTAAATGAAAAGCATGACAAATCATATTGCACCTAAAATGAGTGGCGCATTCTCAAGAATATTATAAATCGCAAATTACAGTGCAAGGCGTTCTCTGTGAAGAACTTTTGCAGTAATTAAATTATTTTTCGTTGTAAATGCCGACTACTTTCTTTTATATTAGAGTAGCTTTTTCGCACCACAAGAAGTAGGCAGATGCCCAAAAAGGAAATCCATCTTTCTTTTTCTTATAGCGGCTTGGTCACCTCGTGCAGCAGCCGGCAACCTGGAAAGAAAAGTAACCCTTCAATGTCTAGGAGGAGCAAATCATGGAAAACCCTTCCTCCTATTAGGACTACCAATCTAGTGACCATTTCCATTACCTGATTTGACAACTCAAACCATTTCACTTTCAGTATGAAAACAAATATACCTCAAATGGAATATTCAAATTTCTCGCTCAAAAATGTTTGTCAGAAATTTACGCACCCCCAAAACTGTCTGCCGAGGAGATTCAATGTGCTCAAATTGTTAAAAAGAACATATTCATACTAACTCTAATGCCCAACCTATCTGCATGGTTGCCAAGGTGTTAAGGCAACTGTCCAACCTACTGTAAATCCTGTGAGCATCAGAAAATCTAGAAAAAGAGCTGAGTTGTCTAGAATGTTAATACTTCGACAGAAATTGTTCCGGGAAGGACGAGTCCAAGCCTTAACCGAGAAAGAACTCGAGACAGTGATAACAACTCCACCGAACTTCACAGTTGGGAGAATACACTATAGTTAATAACCCTTGCCATACCCAAACACAGCCATCAAATCGAAAGCCGTGTAGCGCGATTCGTCGTTCCACAGCATAGCTTTCCAAGTATTCTTTCTGCTGCCTGATGTTTGCAGATAAAATTACGATGTACCGATTTTGCGTGCTACTGGTGTTCCGTAAAATAGGAAGCTATGCAGTACGTATCGCATACTAACATCAGTGTCTGTGGTCTCCCTGAACACTTCTGGTTGACAGTATTCTATAGGATCTACATAACACTGCTCTGTTGACGCCCTCCTGTCGATTTCTACCCAAATTTTTCCCGGCTGTAGTAACACTTGATTTTCCATTTGATGATTACATTAGCCACCGTTGATCTTGGATGTTTCCTTTTTGCTACAATGGTGCAGTTCGGTTATAATATGCTATCCTGTGGTGACATATCACAAAATTCATCTCCATATGTTTAATTATAGCATGAACCAGTTGCTTCTATACCTGTCCCTGACATGACGGGTATGATTAATTTTTTTTTTTAAGCTGATCGAGAAGCCAAACAGTGTTTTGGTTGGTGACAAAGTACGTAAACCAAACTTTTTTCTTTATACAGTATTCTTTAGAATCGCCAATATGGCTGCCTTTTTCTGCCACGTTATTTTACCGCTCCTGGTTTTTAGTTAAATATATGTTTTAAGTGTTTTTCTTCAAATCAAAAGTGTTCTCAGTGATTCTACAACTTCAGTGGACCCTCGTGGTGAGAAACCTTCTGGATTTTTAGCTTGCTAGAAGCGTCTTTATTTGTATCCTTTGTGTCAGACTGCATGGTCACCATGTGGTTGACACTTTGAATATAGAGAGGCGACCGATATTTCGCGTTCGCCAAGCTTCTATCGGGCAACTTGACTGGGAGGGTACCATAGTGGTTGTAACTTTGAGCAGTGATCGTGCCCCAACCTTTTCGGCTTGAATGCGGCATAATTTTTACCAAAATAATGACCTGTGTTTTCTCCCAACACCATTAACTGTCCACAGTGAGGATAGGTATGTTGAGGGTCTGACGGCTCCGGGGATTTCTCCCATCTCCGCGTATGTTCTGTGTATCGAGTGACAGTACCCTGTCTATTCCAGAGGTTTAAAAATAATGTATGGGTCATGTGGTATATAGTTTGTTGTGCCCATTGTTCATCCGGCCTGTTGGCCGCCGGGCCCCCAGTGGGACCAGGCCTTACCATACCAAGTGACGGGGACGCCGACCGGGTGTACTAAGAAACTAATTATACTCTGGCAGGTCTTGCCACTTACTTTCCTGGGATTTCGGTGACTAGGACCCAAAATAAAGGTTGGAGTTATCGCTGTTGATTTAAGTAAAATTGCATTTAGAAACCGCTGCGTGGGGTTTTACGCTGAAAGAACTATTTCCAGAGAGCCTAAAAGGTCGGGCGAATTTTGATGTGATTTAAATTTGGACATGTGGGGCAGTCGCTGTACAAGAAAAAGTGATGGGAGGGGAGGGTGAAGACGGGGGGATGAAATAGGAAGAAGAGGGGTCGGATAGGAAGGTGATCACCCATTTTCAGTGGGCATGCCCATGCCCTACGACAGTGAAAATATGGGAAGGCGAGGAGAGGAGAAGAGCAAATACCCCCTCCCGAAAAAAAAAAAAAAAGCCGCACAAGGGGTTACAGTTTTGGGTTGCCAGTAGGCCGTCCAAATCATCCTAAAGTCTTGTCTTTCTGTGGTATGGTGAGTTTGTTTTACTCGTTTGACTTCCTGCATTCTTTCTAGTTAGGTTGCCTTTGGTGTATTTATATCATTGTCTTCCTTCTAGAAAATAGGTCCTGGGCATATTGACTGAGTGCCTTGTAGTCCTTTTGAGTATCTAACAGTCTGGGTTCTTGGTTGTCTGGGATATATTGGATTGCAGTTATTGGGCGTAGTCGTAGGTCGTCATACAAATCGCACTCAAACATTGTCTCCAGGACTTCGAGTTGCCACAGGGACAGTCCGCGTTATTTATGATGCCAAGTGGTGAAGTTTAGCTTTAAACAGGCCGTGTCCTGTAAGGGGGAAGGTTGTATATCGACCAGGGTGAAACCACGCTGGCGCCTTAGGGTACAGCTTGGTGACAGTGGGGAGGAATCTTCTGGTCACTGAACCTTTTTCTGTGTTGCTCCACGCCCTCTGCCATATCTGGACGAGGTGGTCGGTGATTCTTCTCTTCTCATAGTTGCGGTCATTAGTGATGTCAGTGGTGAGGTCATATATTGTAGCCGATGTGTTTCTGGAAAGATGGTAGAGCAGACCACAGCGGGTAGCTTCGAGATCCAGGGGCAGAACTCCTACCAGGACTTGGAGGGCAGCTGTGCTAGTCGTTTTCGACATGGTAAGGAGGATGGTCCTCTGAATGGTTTCGAGGATCGTTTATTCACTTCTAGTCCCGCCCTCGCGTACCAGACAGGGGAGCCATATGTGATGGCAGGGATGAAGAGAGCTTTGTAGTACAGAGGCAGGGTACTACGTCTGAATCCCCAGTCCCTGCGAGTGACGCTAGCGACGAGGGCCGCGTATCTTCTTATCTTTTGTTTAATTAATATATTCTAGTTGTGACTTGAAATTTAATTTTCTGTCCAGGATTATTCCTAGGTATTTAATCTGTTCGCACAGCTTAATTGTTTTGTTCTCAACCTTAATTTGTGATGGTCTCCTTAAGTCTAGCGTACCTTTTAGCAGCACCGATTTTGTCTTGTCGGGTGCTAGTTTGAGCAAGTGTAGCTTCGTCCAACTAGCAGCCTTTGCAGGGCATCATTTGCTTGCATTTCTAGGGAGGATCTTCTCTCAGCCTCGATGGTCAAGACCAAGTCATCTGCATAGGCCTGGGCCTCCACACCAACCAGATCCATGGGGAGGAATTCGTCTAAGACAGAGTTCCACAGGAGCGGCCCCAGGACAGAACCCTGGGGCCAGCCCCTGCGGACTGGGCGACTGAGGCATTTATATGGTGTGGTAACTTGCACTGCTCTATCAGCCAGGTAATTCTTCATGCAATAATAAAGATTCAATGGAAGTTTGGCAGCTCTGAGTCTCGCCAAGACGCTCGGCCACCAGAGGGTGTCGAACGCCCCGTAGGGTAACGCTGGCACACACCAGGACTTTGATGCAAAACCAGGAAACAACCGTGCGGCAGTAAAAAGAAGGCTTCAGGCCCACTTACTGTAGGCGTGGCAATCGCGGTGGGACACCTCTACGAAAGGCCGGA
This sequence comes from Mastigoproctus giganteus, assembly GCF_048544385.1. Lineage (NCBI taxonomy): Eukaryota > Metazoa > Arthropoda > Arachnida > Uropygi > Thelyphonidae > Mastigoproctus > Mastigoproctus giganteus. Next base: position 94,515,259 of record NC_143584.1, on the reverse strand, counting down.
TAACCAAGAAGTTTTTCCCCAATGTGGACAGATTCCAGCCAAAACTCCCAACTTAGTATGCACCGGGTCTATTTGCAACTTACCTGCTCACAGGACATGGCGCCCTATATGCCAAACTAACTGCACTGGGAATAGCGGACGATCCAAACTGCACCTGCGGCGAACAAGAAACGTGGACACCTAATGTTTGACTGCCACCAATATGACGACCTCCAATGTCAACTGGTGACTAAATTGAAACATTCCCCCAAATACCAGGAACAGTATATCCTGGATGACAAAGAATCATACACAGCCTTCACTGATTATGCCCAGGAATTATTCGCTAGGCGTCGAACCATATAATCTCAACGAATGAACCCGCAACCCAATCAAAACGAGAATGAAGACTCAGAGACGGAAACTGGATAACATGAAAGAAAACTGCAGTGGAGTAACAAAGCAACACTATATTATGACAAGGCTAGGACGGAGACCAGAATTAAGCCCGCTGGGTCACGGAAGCTGAAACACCATCACAAAATGTGACTACACAGTTCTAACAAAGAACTACATCTGAATTTAGAGAAACGGATGCGGAACTCAACTGCATGAAAGACCACAATCCTGGACTGAATCTGCGACTGAATTGGAACATACCGATCTAGACCACGCAGCCTGGCTGCCGACACGCCTTAATGGCGATGAATCGAGCACTCTGACTTGATTTATTTTAATTCCCTTTCCTGGCGGGGGGGGGGGAGGAGACACTGTCTCCTCACTCTGCCGCCAACCCTCTCTTAACCTGGTGGGGCATGGGCATGCCCTATTGATCATCTTGGGACACCTTCCCTGTAGCCCCATTCTTCTGCCTTTATCTCCCCCTACTCTATCTGTCCTCAAGCGACGCCCCAAACACCAAATAAAATTTCGCTCAAAGTATAGTTTCGCCCAGTTCATTCTAAGCGATACCCCAACAATCGATGACGCATGCAAATTCAAATTCATTGTTTTTTAAGGTCCTTGCCGCCGAAATCTCAGGAAATTAAGCGGCAGGACCTGCCAGAGTAAATCTAAGTCAACTGGGTTCCTGGTCTGTCTCCAAGGGGCGAAAGTGGAGAAACGTTGGGCCTCAGTAGGGGTCCAGCGGCTAAATGACCAGATGAACAACGGTACACGACACTACACATGTACAATATCCATACACTTTTAAATCTCTGGCATTTCCAGTCAACTGGTACACCCACAATGAAAGCAACGCGGAGATGGTGAAACCCCTGGTGCCGTATGACAACAACACACTTTACATTTATACAGTATTCTTTCTGCTGCATGATGTTTGCAGATAAAATTACGATGTATCTATTGAGTCTTTCAAATATTCAGTCCTAAAACTGCAGAGAATTGAAAAAGATGGGGAAAAATACCTGGTAAATAAATCTCACTCATGTACACGAGCAAATCGTAGTGCTTGGGGATTATAAAAGGAGGTGGACATGTCTCAGTTCGATTCTTTACATAAACATGACGTGCCAGTGTCCAACTTTGCTTCAATAATCTTGACAAATCTCCTTCTGCTCTGTGCGCGCCTTATGTTTTTATTAAGATAAAGAATAAACATTAATCAGTCTTGACACAAGAAGTGTTTCAGCCTTGACAGGTATTTACGTAATTGTTTGATGTCTGTGTTTCTTGTTTCCGTTTTTTTAGTTAACATGGGAATTGTCCATGCTCTACTTATTCCTAGAAAAGGGAAGATATCTGTATTACCTAGTTATTGTCTTATTTTGATGAACTGCGTCTGATTCTGAAATAATGCAGAAATCCATTAACATCCAGATCGTAAACTACGTTGAAACTTTTCACTTAATGATCGCTGACTACAAAAGGATACGGCCTCAAGAAAGAAAAGATATTTGTATGGATTCTGGTGCTATCGATTTATCTTGTTTACGTCAGTTGGAGAAAGCTTAGTAGCCCTTGACATTTCAAAGACAGTTGATTGTTTTCGGAATAAAAAAATCTGAATAAGCTGTCATCTTGTGACTTTCCTTCTATGTTTTGCAATTAGTCTACCCACTCGCTGAATCGTTAACTTCAAATATCTCGACCGATGTTCCTCATAAAATAGAATATAAAGTAGTTCAGAAATGTAAGTTCTTGAGGAGTATTCTGGAAAAAATGTTGATCATAATTACAACTGACTGTTAGATGTTTTTTGATTGAATTGAATGACGGTCATTTTATTAAGCTGCCAAAAAGTACCAGTAATTAAAATTGTATACGACAAAGTAATAGTCAAAATTGGAGTTGGTCGATAAAGATTTATTAAGGAGCTTAAAATGTGGAATATCTTCTGCCGAAAGAACTATTACTTCCATGCGACTGATATAAAGCCTCTTTGTCAAACAGCAAAGCATCAGTGGGAAATAAGATCACGTTTCTGTAGAATATTATTATATTCGCATCAAATAAGGGAACCAGAAATTCATCAAAGACTTCGAGTATTACACGACAAGCGGGGAATCCAGGAGGTGGAAGAAGAATAAAATAACGTCGAGTGAATGGGCGTTGAAAGATAACATCAGTGATGGTAATGCTGACATCGTAATCCGTAACAACTTGGGATTCGATAAAACGAGGCATAATGGTGCCCAAACTACGTCCCCAGATCAAAACACGAGCGGGTCATTTTTGTGAATGCATCGCAATGGTTAGTGTGACTCAAATCCAGTTTACTGCCAAAAAAGCAAACGTTTCCTATAATTGATGTTATTCCCATACGATTGGAACAAAAGGTATTTTGAAGGAGAAAGAGTACCTAAGAGTGACTGTAATTTTACTTTGCTGCGTTAATTGTACGACTTGTTAAAAATAAATAAATAAATATTCTGTTTATACTCCGTGACGACCATACGGTCAGAGGAGTCCCCAAGATCGACAGAATACAAGAAACAGCACCACAGCCTACCCACGACACAATTTAATGTTCCATTGGACTGCACTGTCCGACTTTCTCGCATAATTTTGCACGTTCAACGTAATGTATTTGTAACCAGCGTGAAACTGAAGTTACATTTTATAAATAACGTGTAAATCTAGCTTTAAGATGTTTTAAATTAACTATACGATAATGGTATAATGTTAACTTTGAGAAATTATGCAGAAACTACTTGGTGTGGTAGCTCTGGACATGATTAGCTCATCGCTGCATTTCTGAAACGAACGTACGTCGATTTTATTTTAAAAAAAAACTTAAAATCAAAACAACGGTTGTGTGCTTTTTCATGGTGCGTGTTTAGCTGCACGACTGCACTTGTGCCGCGTCTCCTCATGTTACAATCGCTGATTTTTTGTTTATTTATTTAAAACTAGCGAGTTACACTTGGCAACTTTTGATTAAAACACCTTGTTTATATACACTAAATTATAACCACCTACCTAATACCGCGTTGGACGGCTATTCGCCTATACATTGACTCCAATAGGTGTATAAAAAGGGAACTGCACTCATGCTGCCTGAAAGCCTTTCCACAGTCGGAGTAAATGACGGTTGGTGTCCATAAACCTTACTTCCCGTTCCAAAACATCTCGCAGGGGTTCCGTTGGATTGAGGGCAGGCGAATTTGGAGGCCAATCAAGATGAGTGATATGTACACTGTTTTGCGAACCACTCGTTCACAATCCTGTTTCTGTCCGGAAGAAAATGCAACATAGCAGGATGCACGTGGTCTTCTAAGAGCTGCTGGTAGACCTCACCAGTGAAACGTTGGTCCATACGCACCAGGGGTACCAGTTCTTTCCAATAAAACAAGGCTCATATAAAGCTACCACAACCACCTACCTGGACAGTGGAAACCACACGATGAGTCTATGGACTTGTCTTGCACCAGCTATTTCGACTCATTCGACCAACCCACTCGATTCCAGTCCTCCAGAGGCGCCTCCGTAGCCAGGTGGGAAGGAGCAGCAGTGAGTAGCACACGCTTCTTGATTAGACCGGAGTTCGAGCCCGTCACCACCAAATATGGAGAATGCGGAAAGGTCAAGGAATGACCACCGTATATCCCGGAGCAATATGGCCTTAGTTGTTAATGCTCCTAAAAACCAAATAACAAACCAGTCCTCCAGCGTGTTGTTAACCACAGCATTAGCCATCGACGATGATTAGCAGTAAGGAGTGGGTATCTCTTGGATCGTCTGCTGTGGAAGCCCATACATCTGAGCATAATAAGAGGTTCCTAAATATCGGCTTTCGTGTAAAAGCAATTTCTTCTTATTTCTTGGAGAATTTTATTTTAAATACTGTATATAACACAATGTTACAACACAGCAGAGCTACAGATTTATCACCGTCAGATCTTTCGAGGGTGTCCTCATGGCTCCATTTTGGGATTTTGTTTTGAAAGGTTAGATTAACCGAACCTTTGACAACGTGAAGATCATCGCATATGCGGATGATTTGACAGTCTTTGTTAGTGGCAATTCAAGATCTTCAATTGAAATGTCTATTGAGAAAGTTTTATCTGATCTTCAACAATGGACGGTTAAAAATTAGTCCCACCAAGACAAAAATTATGGTCCTTGGTTCGTCGACCACCAAGAGCTAAAATAAACAATACATAATTACCTCTAACAACGGAGGTTAAATTTTCTCCCTCATTTATCCAATCTGCGAATTAAGATTAGAAATTTCACTGGCGTTCTTGTCAGAGTTTCTAGAACTCAGTGAGGTCTTTCTAGAAGATCTTTAAGAATTTACTATAACTCTGTGTTTCTCCCTATGGTTGCCTGTCCTGCTGGCGCTTGGTTTCATAGGGTGCGGACTGTAAAATTTCAATCAAAATTGATGTCAATCCAGCGTACAATGTTACTTTGCATTTTGAAGATTTTTCGAACGGTTTCAATACCTGCTTTGCAAGTTTTAGCTGGGACGTTACCACTGAATCTCTATGTAATTTTCAGAGGATTGTGTTATCGCCTGAAACGTCAGATTCTCACTCAATTCAGTGTTAAATCTTGAACGACAAAGAATTTGGCAAGAATTGATCAATTTGTGGTAGAGTAGGTGGGTACCTTAAACATGAAACGAGGCGGAGATGAACTAACGTTCCAGGTGCCGACCTACACAAATACATATATCTGAGTGTGCGGGGCATCGTCATTTTGGTTATTGTTATTGAATTCCTCACATTGTGACCTGCCGCTGAGCTCATACAGCTCGCTGCACCCTTCGCTCTCCACAAACATACCTTTCGTAATATTTTACAGTTCTGTCAGTGGAAGTTGGTTTGACCCTTTAGACACTCATTCTCTGTACACCTTAACCACAGTGGGCCGTGAGCAACCGATAAGATGTCGGGTGCTTTCAAAATGGAAGGACCCGATCCCCTACAATCATGTCCAATTGAAGCTCCGTGATATCTTTAATACGTCCCACAACTACTACTTTATCATCTTTGACTTGCACGATGAGATGCAACTTACCAGTGCTCTAGGTACGAAGTTATTCGGCTTTTTATACTCTAGGTTGCGGCATGAATCCATTTCAGATGAGTGCATATATGTTTTTGCGAATCGATTGCTTTGATATGAATGTGCGCTGGTTCGTATGGCATCTTTTTTTTTCTGTTATGTATTTATCTGCCATAGCCTTTATGAGAAACCTCCGTTCTCCGTGGAACACCCTCCCCTAATTTTTGTAAATATCCTCCGCTGTTTAGCTTTCAAAGCAGCGACCAATTCAGCCCTGTTTTTTGGGTAGTCTCTCCTCCCACGATCTAGTTGATTCCAGAGATTCTCTATAGGACTGAGGTCTGGGCTGGCCAGTCTAACTATGATGGTCATGTCCTCAAACCGATCCATCACAACTTCAGCAGTATGACATGGAGTGTTGTCCTGCTGATAGAGGTATAGGCCTTCGCTGAATTGCTGTCAAAACATAGGTAACGAATCCAAGACGGGTAGATGGACTTCATCATCATTGATGGTTTTGTTCAAACTAACCGAACTGGTAAACCATGTATTCGCTCCGAAGCACAATTTTCCATTGGTGTACGATCCAAGAACGGCGGGTTTTACACTAAGCTAGACAGTATGTGGCATAAGTTTGAATAATTAGTGGCTTGTGGACGTGTGCACAACCATGGTAATTCATGTCATGCAGCGCACTGTATTGGTGCATCTCAGTCGTCTCACTGAGGGTCTGTGTATGTTACGATAACACCGACCAGCGTACGAGGGGACAGTTCTTTACAGGGCTCTTCTCTCCTGTAACGTTCCACCTACCTCGGAGGTTTTCCAGGTCATTTCATCAGTAGTCGACCTAGAGATCTTCTGTGCCGTTTAAATGGCACCTTATTATAAATAAATTTTCTGTTTATACTCCGGGACGACCAAACGGTCAGAGGAGTTCACAAGATAGACAGAATACAAGAAACAGCACCGTATTCAGTAGTCACGGGCTTGAACCCCGGTCACTCAAGGCACGTGTACTTATGCACCCGCGCGCCTGACCACTAGGCTACGACGGCCTCATTGCGTGCTGGAAGTCTAACTTCGTCGATCTAGGCATCTCGCATTCAGTGTCATACTGCTGTCTCTTCAAAGGCCTACGAGCATATTTATAGTTGTGTGGGACGCGGAGGACTGTCCGGATATTAATGGTAGACCAGTGCGGTTCATATTCGCGTGTAACATCACTGTTGCTATGTGCATATTTCAAGTGTGTTCCATTTCTTCTTTAAAGCAACTAAAGTTGTAACTTTTAGTTTTCTAGAAGAGATGAAAGAGTTGGGAAAGAGGAAATTGTAAGAAATGGGATAAGATCGTCAAATCTTTTGATTAGTTTCTTAAAACTACTTCGAACTGGCAGTAAAAACAGACCGATTGTCGTCAATATATTGAAAGATCGAGCTCTTTCGGGACCTGACTTAGATTACTCACGAACAAGGTGGACAGCAAAGAAAGACTATTTATAGCGAGTAATCTTTATTGAGTCATAAAGACTGGGGGAAGTTTCACTCAGCTCAGCATACAGATTCAGTTAAATGGAAAAATCTGGCTGCAGCGAATCGTATATGAAGAAAATAAATAACGGTTAATAAAGAGCAGGTTAACCTTCTTGTAAAATAAACATCGTTCTGCTTTGATTAATTCGTTGAAAACACGAAGTTCGTTAGAATTTAATTTCGAAAATAAAAGAATAAATATTTAATAGCGCTATGATCCGCTGTGTGTGATTTAAAAAAGTTGAATAAACAAATACCGCTGTCACAAAAATTTCCTAAAAATTGCAATCTTCAGAAATTCGAGTCTAATGCCAGCAAGTATCTTCTTTCATCTTTTCAATCTTCAGCTCATGCACGGTACTAAGTGCTGTAGGTTTTAATGTCTCGTGTTTGGGGTGTCCATAAAAAAATTACAGGGAATGCTGATGTGTTCACCGTGCGGCTACGTAAACTGTCGATTTTACAGGGGGATGCGTAGACTTTTAATCGATCCGATTTTTGTTGTAATTTGCGCTTAGCTTTATCAGAGTGTGGTAATGATGAAGATTTGGGGGTTTCATTTGTTGTAGTTAGTCGGCACGATATAACGCCATTCGTTTGGGGAAGGTCCAATCGTGTTTTCTGGGAACATATGGCTGAGCGAAGGACCCGAAATGAGCTTGGAGAGGGTAATTATGTTACGAGTGGTTATTCCATGCAGCGAATGTAGTATACCCCTAGAGATAGTAAGGGAATATGCTATTAAGAGATCGAAGGAGCCAATACTTGATCAGCAGGTAGGTTGGAGGACCAGATTTCAGATGCGTACAGTGCCTGTCTAGTCGACCAAAGGGCTGCAAAGAATTTTCTTGCTTCCTTGAAGTGGTCCAGAAAAGACTGGTTCAACTTGATGTCCATTGGATTTATTCTTCTGCTCTTTGTAAATGTCGTCTGGGCAGATTTTTCGGCATGTAGCTCAAGACCAATATATTGAAGAAAGGTGCTTATATGAGAGATTTGTTTTGTTGTAGCTCTGCCCAAACAGTGCGCTTGCTCCGGTTGATCTGAATGAATGAAGAGCTTCAGATTCTCGGCGTACGATATCATGTTTTGAAAATTTGCTAGCAGAGTTCCCGAACCCGTTGCGGAAGATAGTAAGGGATTGTGAGAGACCGTTGTGCTCAACAAGGAGCCGACTTTCCTTTAATACAGTGAGGGAGATCCTCAGGATGTGGTGGAAATTCTTCATATGTAGATTTAACGACGTCAAGAAAAATTATGCTGAGCTGCGTTCGAGAATTCAAAGCTTCCTGTGTTTGATGGCAGTAGGTCTGCCAGGGACAACGTTATGAAGGTGGCATGCTCTGTGATGAAAACAGTGCTTAACAAGTTGCGCTAGGATTGTCTTTTCAAAAACTTTAAGGAACGAAGAGCCCACTGTGATCGGACGAAAATTCTTCGGAATGAGTTGGACGCACCGAAAACGTTTCTAAAAGAACACAATGAAGACAGAGGATGTTTTAAGATGAATAAGGGAAATACATCAAGCTCGACGCTAGCTTTGTTCGGTAACTCGTTTATTACTTTCAACAAAAAAAAACAACTTATTTTAAGGTCACCCGAATAATGAAATTCATTTGCCGTGCTGTGTATCTTTTGCGTTTGTTCTATGGTCAATTTGCCTGTTGTGATAGACGAAAAACCCCAGTTTCGGGGGGGGGGGGGGAAGAAACCTTGCTATCCACGCCTGAGACCGACTAACTCAGCCACGGAGTGAAAAAACCCATTAAAGTTCCTCTCGTCATCGACGGGATTCGAACCCGGGGCTTTTCCACTCTGTGTGGGGAAGACGGTGACGATACCACTGTGCTATCACTTTCAACAGATTTCCCATTGTGATATTAAGTGTAGACAGGGGAATCAAATTGCGTAAAGGGATAGAGAAGAAACGATTAGATTCTTCTTTTTCGCTACTTTCACCAAAAGTATTGTCTGCTCATTCTATGAAGAAGCTCTCATCCATCTGAATATCCTTGAAGAGATTTGCAAATGGCCGCTTTGAGCATACTGAAGTCGTCCCTTACATTATTGACATATTCGAATTGTTTATGAAATAAATTCTGAAGCAATCTTCTTCGTAGACTGAGGAATTTCTAGCTGGGTTCTTTTAAATTACTACACACACACACACAGGTGCTCTTCCAATTCCATTCTTTGATACCTAATAAGCAAAAAAAAAAACAACGTTAGATATTCCTCTGGAATGGCTAATTCTAACTATGTGATTTAAATGGTAGCTATCATATTTCGCAGTTTCATTCTGAACATATCACGTGAACTGATAAATCAAAATATTTCTTCGAATAACTTTGTAGAAATATTAATAAATAATATGAATTTTCTGTTTATACTCCTGGACGACCAAACGGTGAGAGGAGTTCACAAGAAACAGCACGGTATTCAGTAGTCACGGGTACTTTTTCGCCTGACCACTAGACTACGGCAGCCGCTCTCAGTAGATAAATTTAAAATCTGATGTTCTCCTGCTCTTCAATATTTAAACCAAACTATTATTTTTAGTCCACCCGAATAATTAAATTCATCTGCCTTGCACATGGTCGATTTGCCGGGGTGGGGGAACCTTGTTATATACACGGAGTGAAAAAAAGCCCATTAAAGTTCATCGATGGGATTCGAATCCGGAGTGGGGAGGAGGACGGTGACGCTAACTCTTTAAAGGAATTCTACCAGGTAATAAGCATATTGATAAAATAACAACCCAAGCTTCCCACAGAGAGATATCCACTATCCTGAGACACCTCGCCAGCAAATAATGGTTGATTTTAGATATGTGATAATATACAAATTTGTATTATTTATTAGGGCGCAGAAAAGTGGGATATAAATAAAGTACAGCTCAATGAGGGAGGTGACAACCTAGGAAAGAGTAGTACAAGAATACCTAGATTATTTCTGCAACCCCAACTTTACAGGACCGTTGTCGAAATATGCCCAATAGAATCAAAAGAACTATTTACAACACATCACTGGTTCGTGGAATGGCAAGATTGTAACCACAGTTTCTATTAGTTAACTCAACTATTGCCGTAGAGTAAAATCCATTTCTATTTATGCCCTGACCCCTTATCACGTGGAAAGAGCACAAGGAGGAATGTGACGATATTTGGCCGGTAGCTATTTCGTTTTTTCTTTTGTGCGTGTTTAGGGTAAATGTAGGACAGGAAGTTTATTATCTGTTAAGAAAATCAGTATTTTATCAATACCTTGAGCTGCATGGACATCCGATTATATCTTTATGCATCGTGCACTGTGACCTCTACTGTACGACAGTCCATAATTTAGGTAACGAAGAGAGTTTTTTATTTTTTTTAAATATAATTATTGAATTTCTAAAGACAAGGAGTCAATAATGAGCTAACTTGTAAGATTATCAGGTGGCCAATGCCAATTTCAGAGTAGAAATACTCTGCCTTTACCCTTCGTATCTATGAAAGGAAGAAGAAGAGTATAAAAAAATTTTCGTTTAGTCATTCTCTATAATAAGGACCACTGGTTAGGGTAAATTTGCAAAACCTTTAGAACCCCCCCCCCCCCACACACACACAGAAATATGTACTTTAGGTGATCCCCTCGCAGCAAATGTTCAAATTTAAAACTGACAGATGGCCCAAGTTAGGACGGCGATTCTTCTACCAGTGTAAATACATAAGCTCACTATAACCGAAATACGTGTGGTCCACGGTAGCACAGTTGTTACGTGCTTGTTTGCTGAGTGGAATGAACTGGGTTCGAATCCAGCGGAAGGTGTTTAAGAAGATTTCCTGAGTTGTGGGTCTCCCCCTTACAGACCACGACACTTCGCGTTTCTTGAAATTTTAACGCCCCTCGCCCGGGAGAGGGTAGTTCCTTACTCCTGGAAAATACAAAACGTAGTCAAATTAAATCTACTTAAGAGTCAGTAATGAATAATTTGACTGACAGATGGCGCGCTAGTCATTAAATACAATAAAGCATTTATTTCTAAACACGTAAAAATAAGAGAATTTCAAGAATTTAATTCAACCCAAAGGCACCTTCACACTGAGAAATATTTTAATCATAAGACATTTGTTTGTCTCTAAATAATACTTGAAAAAATGAACACTTCTGTCATGATTCTTTGCGTGTATTTTGACTGTAAAATAAATAGGCAGTAAACTTTACTGCCTACAATGGTATCACCTCATATTGTGAAGGATTTCACAATAAGTTTTCCGTCTCATTATACCTTGAATAAGTATTGTTAGTTATGAACCACCACCTGGACGGCGGGTAGGTAATCCGATGTGTAACAGCTGACAACCCAGATATCAGTTTTACAATCAACTCCATTATCAAAAAGGTACATGATAAGAAAGACCTTGTTTAAAAAATAATTATAGAATGCATTGCAACTTCTCTTACGTCCTCCTTGCCGGCAAAATCCCCACATTAAAATAAACGGGTGATGACAACAATAATTTGGGATTCTTCCCCATTGAAGGACAAAAAAACAAACTGTACGCCTGATTGTACTGGCGAAAATTACTTCACCGGACAGATCCTCGCCTTCCATCCATTTTCTGCTGCGATCAGCGTCCCTTATTAAGGAACTCAAGACGACTACAGACTTCTCCCTGCTGTGCAAACTATTTTTATACTTCCTTGTGGTATTACTATTAACTGAATAAATTTTATTTTCTTCTCTATACACACTAAACTGGTTTCAGGTCGCGGGTTCGAATCAAAGTAAAATGCAAAAAACTTTGGGAAGTGCATTATGGCCACAGAAGCCGATGCGCCAACTAACAAAAAAAAAAACTAAATGGGTTTCCTGTGTATAATTTCTGAAATAAAATGCAATCTGCTTAATTAACTTAAGAAGGATTTTAGTGATAAAAAGAAAAGGTGGGTCGCTCACTTAACAAAAACGGAGTGGTTAAATACTTAACCAATGAGTCCAGTACGATCACAAAGTCTGCATCCGACTTAGAGAATATAGCCACTGCATTAACGAATGTCTAACAGTTATATCGGATGAACTGCAAATTAGGGCAACTCACTTCGACAATATTATGAGCGATCCCTCAACTAAAATGGCATCCGAACTTTACTCAAGTGTTAATGAAAAAACCTACTCATTCTTACTTGAGACAACTCCGTGGCACACGCTTCTTGATTAGACCGGGATTCGAGTCCGTGACCACCAAATGCGGAAAGGTCAGGGAATGACCACCGTATATCCCATATGGCCTTAATTGCTAATGCTCCTAAAAACCAAATAACAACAACCTTCTTACTTGAATTCTGTTCCCGAAACTAGGAAGTCTCAGGATGAGAAGGTTACTACTTCTAGAAGTATCAAGAATAAACCTAGTTAATACTCAGAGCTGCGGAAAATTGTCAGCTCAACACCAGTCAGGACATAACCAATATAGTCGCCAATACCTAAAAAACGACAAGATTAAAACTATGCGAACGATCAAGACCAAAGGTATCATACTTCAAACAGCCAAGGAACAAGATTGTGAGAGAATCGCTTCCTCTGAAACCTTTTCACGAGTAGGAATAATTCCAGTCAAATCCAACTCTTTTAATCTACGACGACATGACACAAGACCTATTCTACAAAAATCAGGACCACAAACTGTGTGTTTGTTTAACATTTAACTCACACAGATTTCACAAATTGGTTACTACAGTAACCAAATGGTCGTTCTAGTCAACACTGCTCATATAAAAATGAAGATCCAAAACAAGGATCACAATCATTCTGTCTAGAATATATTTGGGCCTTAGAGATTACTTATAAGAAGACACTCCATGGATAACTCAAACTCTTTTTCCCAAGATACAAATAATATCCTCTTTTACAATCATGCGGATGAAAACTTATCTCTAAGCACTTTCATGGACAATCTTCACATGCCCTCAAGAAACATTGTCTTCTGAAATAGATCCTAAATCTGCCATCATATCACTATTATCTCTGGCTTGTGTAATCAAAATTCTACCTGTATTTTAGTCACTATATTGTCCACCTTCAGCGGGTATTTACTGCTTTAAACCCGAAAATTTAATAATTACAACTGACTCTAACTCCCTCTTTCTTATGGTTCAGAAATGTCTTGGAAGTAGGATTTTCGAGGAATTTTTATTCACTTATAATCTAAATCTGTATACTTTGTCAAACGTCCATTTAATCATACATAGTGACCACAGCAATCACCTTTAAGGTATCTTTCCTCCACAAGATTTAAAAGATCTTAATGTTAATATTAATTGTTCTTTGAAGCAACTCAATGCCTGAGAACAAAATTAACAAGCATTATTACAGTTCCATGGTGGACAGATGAACTTTTTACCCTGCGCGGAGAAAGTCGCTAGACTAAAAAATATCTTCGAAAACTGTCTCTTGGCAATAATTCATTCTACAAAACTAGTTACGAACTGTACGACACTGTGATCAACAATGACACAGAAGCTACTAACTTGAATGATTCAGTTAATGGCGCCCTAGACGATCTCACTCCAGAGATTATCTATTAGGAATTGCAACTCAACTGACCTCCTCACTCAAAGCTGGCCCTAAGCAAAATAAATATCCCGGTTTACATCTTATGGAAAACGTTGAAATCTTTCAACTGCCTTGAGGGAATTTTTCCTAATTTCTGATCCCAAAGCGTACAGACCCATCTCTCTTTTTGTGAACCTTGGCAAACTATTTGAAGGTCAAAACTTAATGTCTCCGAGAAGGGAAAATGAAGAAGCTATTTGCAAAACAGATTCATCCAGGCAGTCTCTCTCAAGGATCATCATAAGAGGATGATGCCCTCTGGACAGCTAGCTTTTGCAAAAACCTGACAATATCTCTGCCTACGCCAATGATTTGATTTCACTAATTCCAGGTCGATAGCGTCTTCAACTAGAACAATCTGCCAATATAACTCTTTCTGAGTTAATTTAGTGGTCTAGTGTAAATAAATTACGAATAACTGATGGTTTTTAAGGGCAAGTTAGACTGTAAGCAAATCCCTTTGGTACCTCAATTAAAACATCTTGGAATAATTTTAGATGACAGATTAACCTTCTCCTCGCCTTAATGATTAAGTTCACTACGGCAATTATCCGCATTTCCAAATCAGAAGACACTCATTATATTATATAGCAGTAATTCAGGAATCTGGTCTCATAGGGCGTTAATGTTAAACTTCTTTCCAATCCTATCTATTCAGTGGATTATACTGCTGACATCAAAAACGAGAACCAGAGAATTTGGAATGAACTTACCAATGCGTGGGATTCCAGTACTACTGCTCAAGTCACCCGCTCTTTTGTATCTGTAGTTACCTTTCCTCTCAACAAGAATGTTCGCAAATGGTTTTATCCCAGCTTAACAACGTTATATATACTTACTGGGCATGGTGCTGAGGAAACCTGGGGACACATGCGAATCGCTGCAACCTATACGACGACAGATATAAACTACAAGCTGCTGTTACAATTTTTCTGAAGGAAATGAAGGGACTGAAAATTCTCCTCAGTGTTTTCACCAAAAGAAAGCTACTTTTCTCGAGTCTATCATCATCCAAGTTACAGCATCCTTGTTTTATATCTAAACCGTTTCAAAATGCACTGCTACACTCACCTTCTATTCATTTATGTTTAAATGAATATAAAGTGAGTGTAGGAATAAGTTAAATGTCAATAATTTGATTAGTACAATAATATCTGATAATATTGAAACAAATGATTGGTATTCCATTATTTTTACAATTACTAACTAGTTGTTTTGAAGATACTGAGTGGAAGGCAGAATTGTCAATATATTGGATTCTCTGAGTTCGAGCTATTTGTATTAATATAAACAAAACCCCTGAATTGATTTGTTGGAGAACATTTGCTGAGTCTTTTGGTAAATATATTTAATAATTGAGACAACTTTTCCAGGGTTTTGACCAAATTAATTCAGAAACCTGGTAAACCAATGATTGATCCACGTGCTTATAGACCGATATCATTATTGCCTAATCGAGGAGAGGCATTTGATACAGCCTGTGTGGTGTCAAAGTGTCCCTTCCTCCTTAAAGAAATTTGTCATGCCCAGACTTGTTATTAAGGGTTACTTCACTGGTAGAAGATTTATTGTCAGATCACAGCATCTTACTTACGGTCGTGATGTTAATAGGAGCTACCCGCAAGGGTTAGACTTAAACCAATGGCTCCAAAAGGATTTTCCTTTTTGTCATAAAGGAGCTTATGCAGACGATTTGGTTTTGTGTGTGCCAGGCAGATCTTGAGAAGTGGGCATCTTTAATTAAGTTAAATTTCCTCGAGTAAAACAGTTATGATGTTGCTACGGGGGAAGTTAGATTATAATCAGCCCCCCCCCTGTCTCACAGGTTAAGTATTTAGGTTTAATCCTGGATGATAAATTGTTATTTACACCCCATTTAGAACATTTAAGAAATGAAATTAAAAATTATACAGCCTCTATTGTGAGGATAACTAGGAAAGATTGGGGGTTAGGCAAACGTGTACTAAATCTGTATTATAAGGCATCAATTTGGTATCCCAACATAGGTAAGGTGAAATTCAAACAGAAGTTACTTTCCATCCAAAGAATCGTGGTGTTATACATCGCTTTCAGTTATTTTTTGCGTAAAGGAAAGCAGATATCTTTTATGGGCATTACAAATGACCTGACTGTTGGAATTAAACAGGAGAAAAAAATTATTACTCAGAAATTGAATGAAACTGCAGTCGACTGGTAGAACAACGAATCTATTTATTCGGAATGTGGGGTTTAATTGCAATAATAAATGGTTCTATCCTTCTATGGAGGCCTCGTACTTGATTATTACTCGGCATGGGTTTCTAAGAAATAAGCTACTCCAATTGAGCCTAGAGGATCACCCATTTTGTGTTTGCGGTAGATGCGAAATTTGGGATCATTTTTATATGATTGCCCGTTATACGATGAATTCCTGGGGGGGGGGGGGGGGGCACTGATAAATATGCAGTTAGTTGGAAGACGGTAGGGGCTCTGAGTAGATTGGGAGCGGGATTACAACATCTTCCAGGTGTGGGCAGCCTGTGAATAGGAGCACTCACCATTATTGCACTATCTCGGGTGGGTGCGTGGTTTTTAGCGCAATAAGCACAGACAGAATTGTAATACAACGTGGATCACCCTCCGACAGTTATAAATACAATACAAAAATGTGCCATTAAACAACATACCAACAACAACCTGTCCTCTTGTAGCCACAGTTAGCCCTAAACTCAAATGTGACAGGTGCAAGCGCGCTCTGGGGAATAAACCTCTCTGCCGTCAGCGTTCTTGTGTCGAGTGGAAGGAGTTAGATGCGAATCCTCTAGAAGGTATTTAGGAAGTTTTCTTGCCTTCTTTTAGTCGGTCTGTGTGTTCACCACACAGACCGGAGACGCAGAAGGTTACGATATCTTAAATTTCTTTAGGTATTGAGCTTTCAAGGTCTTTCTGCTGGAGCTACCTCAACTCGGGAGAGTGGTAGTTCCTTGCTTTGACTATGCTATTACAAACATGTATTTTGCTTGATTATCCACTTTACTAATTCGACTAAAAAGCCAGTTACTATAGCGATCGAAGTAGTTGTGAAAAAATTTGAATACAACTATATAACACATACAAACAAAATGGAAATTACAATACGTTGAACTATAAATTGAGTCCCGTCGGAACTGTCTCAATCTTTATTACAGCAGGCAATTTTATTCTCACCTCCCTCGAAGACAAACACCAGATGGTACGAATCTAAAAACTTTAGTACAGTAAACCGTATGAAGTTTACCTTCGGATTGCGGCAAGGGTGTCTGAGGAGGAGACGTTGGCGAAATTCAAGGAAGAACTGGATAGGGACATGTCAGTTTTTTAGATGCAGAATAAGATCGCTTTCTTAATCTGCACCTACAAAATACTTTTTAACTCCCTTTGTAAAAGTTAATGATTTCTACTTCATTTTACAATTCACGTAAAGTACCAGTCTTCATTCTTATGAGATATTCTGGTTGCCAAGAAGAGTAACCACCCAAGATAGGGGTGGGGCGGAAAAGGGCACGCTAAATAATTTCATCTGCTGATGTAACTGATTTCACTTGCCCAGCTCCAACCCAACGCAACTTTTCTGCGAGATTCCCAGAAAATAGTCTTTTGCTTTTGTTATTCATTTCAATATGCAGTTACCATCCATTCATCATGTTAAACTATCTTAGTTGCATGCCCCCCCCCTTTTTTTTTTTGTTTAAAATCGTCACACTGGCCAAAGAATCTCCAAAAGAAAAAGCCTCACTGATTTCAGTAAGTGTGTGCACTATTCGTGGACTGAGAGGTTCCTCTCAAATTATCACTCCAAAATCTTCAGCACCACACCTAATCAGGAAAAGAAGAAAGCGTTAGATTATACTACAGAGGCATTAAATGGCCATTCCTAACTATGTGGTATAATAGCTATCATATTTCGATTATTCGGGGAGAGTCCTCCTCTATAATAAGAACCACTGGTTTCCGGGCCTAACCCCGATGTTTGGGGCAAAAACTTTAGTTTTTTACTCGCACCTCCAGTGCGAGTAAACCAATTGTAAAAACAAATTTAACGAAGTTTTCTCTGCGCATTATATTAATACACTTCACCCCACCCCTTTCAGCAAAAGGCCGAATTAAACTTCGCTTGTTCAAATTTGAAACTGACAGATGGCGCAAGTAATTACCGCTATTCTTCTACCAGCGTACATAAGCTCACTATAACGCAAGTACGGGTGGTCCACGGTGGCACAGTTGTAGCGTGTTTGTTCGCCGAGTGGAATGAACTGGGTTCGAACCCAGCAGAAGGTATTTAGGAAGATTTCCTGCCTTCCTCTACTCGGTGCCGAGTTGTCGGTCTCGGGCCGTGGAGTGAGGTTTTCTCCGGGTACTCCGGTTTCCCCTCACAGACCTAAAATCGACAGTCGGTTACACACCACTACACTTCGCGTTTCTTGAAATTTCAATGCCCCGTTTTGGGGTGTTGAACTTTCAAGGTTCTCCTAAGGGAGCTACCCCCGCCCGGGAGAGGGTAGTTCCTTACTCTGACTATCCTAATACAACCGGCCAGTTCTGGACGTGTGCATTAGCAACTTTCTGCAAAGTACAAAATTCAGTCGAATTGAAAGTAATTTTTTAAACATCAGTAGTAATTTTCAGCGATAGATGGCGCCAGTTGAAGGAATCGGCCTTTAATAATACACTACTAGGAGCTCCGAAATAAATACAAATCATTTCACTGAGTCGTCAACAGATGGCGCCACTACATAAACAATGCGCGCATCTCCACGGTTTTAATTATTTAACAAGTACATTCGAAATACTTCCACACTATTCACGGAAAATTCGCTTATTTGTCACGTAATTATGAAATCGGAGACGTGGTGTTACGGAATTCGAATATGGAAAGTACAAGGTATGCGGGAGGGGGTTATGCTCGTAGTTAAGAAAAATATTAAATCTAAGACAATGCAAGTTTGGTGCGTTATAGGCCTAATGACTGTGATAATTATACCAAACAGCTAACACAGGGAAATAGTGTCTCATAATGGGAAGGGGGGGGGAGACGTTGACTGGAATTTGTGGGTTGGTCACTCACACACTAGCAAAACTTTTGTGGATTTCTTGGATGACTGTTTTCTACAGCAGCATGTTAAAGAGGCACAAAGATGAATCGATACTCTTGATCTGGTTATCAGCAGTAATTTTTCATGCATTGAGAATCTGCAGATTAAAGACCCACTGGTTGGTTCTGATGTGGAAATTAATTAAAGACATAACTACTGTCAGGAGTGACTACAGAGGTCTCAGTTTTTAAATTGTCTGCAGTGGGAAGTAAACAAAAAAGCTACTAGACTTTTCATACCAACAAAGAATGTTCAAGGCCTAGACCTAAATGGATGTCACATGAACTATTGAGATACGTGGCAGACAAGAAAGGTGCATGCGATACATATAAATTTCAGGTGATACAGAAGCCTATGGTAGATATAAATTAAGTCGCAAAGGAGGTTAGGCAAGCTAAGACAGTGAAGTCTCTGGAGTATCTACAGCAAGCGCCTAGAAATTTTTTGCTGATTATTAAAAATTAATATATATGGTATAATCATTGATGACCCGGGTACTGTACACTCCCCATCCCCTCTCTTTGCAAAGATCACAGTAAATGAACTTTGCTGGTACGACAAACAACTTACATTTTTTTTTGCAACTTCTCACGTCATGTGGCCGCTGGACAATTTTCGTTTTCAATGATGGAAATGGTACATTAAAAATTTTTAAAGGCATATTTCTTCATTTGAAACCATCCCAAGGAATTAACGCTTGGTGGAACCACATGCTAACAGTATTAAGAAAGTTAGTTCATTCTGCCAGGAAGAAATAACAACAGGAATTGGCTGGAAAATGTGGTAGATCGACTATTAAAAATAGATATACCAAAGAAATTCTAAATAGGAAGTGTGACATGTGAAAGCAATTTGTAACTACGAGTAACACTAATCCTTGGGGGCTATTATATAAAACTACATACAGCTGAGTTATTTGGCTCAGTTGTTAATATGACAGAAGCAACTCTAGCATGGACAGATACTATTAATGCAGAAATAAAAAGGTTGTTTCTTACAGATGAATTGAAACAAGTTCTTCAAAAGATTAATAAATGTCCTGGAACAGATACAATTGAAAATATTTTTATATTAAAGTTCTTTCAGTTCTTTTCGCAGGTTTAGTTAGTGTTTGCATGATTTTATATTCCTCAAAGAATAGAAAGAGACTTGTCTCAGGGACAGGATATTATCATTAGAAGCTGAACTTCAAAGCACAAGTCCAAGAATATAAAACTGGAACCCGATCACCTAAGGCTATAGGACCCATGTACAGAACTAGAAATTATTGGAAAGATAATTAACTAGGCTGAGGAAAGCAGCAGATATTCAAATAGAATTAGAATCTTTAAAGGATGAATCCAAAATTGAAAATGGTGACAGTCTGTTCATTCCTTCTTTCGGTGGTCCTTATATTGACAACACTCTTAGCTTTCTATCCTTCCTTGGCACGGTTCTCTGCCACCGCAAGATTCTACCTGATCCGGGAACAGTTCTTTATTGCCTTAGAAGTGCAGCAGATTAAAATTTGCTTGAAAGTTTGTGGATAAGCTCTCATAATGTCAACAATGTTAAACTACTTTATACTGGATGATCCATTGTGCTAATGTACAGTGGTGAATGCTGTTTATATTGTGATTTAATTATCAACCATCCTCATGTGTCCATAAATACGTTTGTGCTAATTTACCAGAAGTGATATAAGGCAAGGAAAACAGCAAAAGGGTCCTTTTTTTATTTTGACCTTGTTTTTGACAACTTCCAGAAGGAAATTTTATCAGACAATGCCTTTAGTATGTCCTGAGAAGTTGTGTAGATATTTCCAAACCTACATATGTACAGTTACACATCAACAATCATACTCTCACTGTTGAAATAAACTTTAAAAGCACTCTAGATTATAATGGTGAGTGGACTCACCTGTATATGGGGCAGTGTAGGGTAATGTATAATATTGTTTCTTAAAAAATTTAAGAAAATGCTAGACTGCCATTTTGTAGATAACTAAATCGCTCCCTGTCTGTAAAGTGAAAAATGCCTTGTAAATACGCACCACAGTCATTTTGTAGCCTGCAAGAAAGACTGAGTTATAAAAATAGTTGCTTTGCTGAGTGCTTGAATTATGGTGTGTTGTGAGTCTATAAATTTTGTTCTCAACTTGATTAAATAAAATATATGCTGATAAAACTGCTTAAGAAATCTAGCAAACTAGCCCAATCTAGGAAAAATATTAGAGTGTTTAATGGTCCAATACGAAAAATCTGATTTTGTTTCTCACGCACAGAGTTCTAGTGCCAATATATGTGAATTTTGAAGGGGCCTAAAAAACTCGATTTCCCTTACCAATTACATAGAAATTATTTCTCGGACAGATTCCTAAAGTGGGAGTGCCCTCAGAGAGCAATACAAAATGAATGGATTTAAAGAGATTTTGATTGTTGTAGAACTACAGCTTTTTCAGATGACCTCACGGTCATCGTTCGAGGTAGATCACATTGCTAACTACATCCTTATTGATTTCTTCCAGTGGTCTATTAATAATAAATCCTAGTAAAACAAAAACGATGATTTTTAATACTGAACTAGATCACAAATTAAAATTCTAATGGACAATAAGTTAAGCTTTCATCCTCGTTTGAGGTACCTTGCAAAGAAAATTAAAAAGTTCTCAGGAATGATAATTAGAATTACAAGCCTACTGGGCCATTCTAGAAAAACGGTACTATTTTCACATATTCAGCATGAACCTGGTTTTATACAGCTGGACAGTAAGATTTGCAAACAAGTTACAATATTAATATTGATCCAAAGGTCAATCGTGCTTGTAGGACAGTATCACATACCCCATTGCAAGTATAAGCTGGAATTGTGCCATTTTTCGTATTGTGTTAAAAGGAAGGTCTCAACTTAATACCCAAATTATACCACTTGATCTACACAGGACAATCCACAGATAGAGAAGAAAAAATGTTGGAATGAACTTATTAATCTGGGGCAGTTCCTCAACGGGAGTCGTGACAAGAACATGGTTTTCTATGGGAATGGAAGCTTCATATATTATAACAGGACATGGGTCCATCAATGTAAAATTTTTCCAACTCGGACTTATGTGCATGTGGTGCTGTAAAAAACTGGAAGCATTATGCTAACTTACGATTGCAAATGCAGGGCAGGGCTGTGTTTATAATTTCTATTCTGGGGGGATAAAAGAATCTTCTTTCCAGAAATTACAAGAATTTTCTACGGAAGTGTTTTAAAAAAAAGGAGACAGATGGTTTCCTGAGAGTATTAAGAAGTTGGAGTCACCAACGTTTTTTTTTACTCCTCTGGAGTGGGCTCCCAGAGGAATCTAGCCCACCTTCCCCTGGTGTGGACGAGTAATCATCTCTCTCCAGGTGATTGATGCTTCTGGGTAGCCAAGTGGCCAGAACACACACAAACCTAGATTACTCACACATCCGTTCTTCACAGAGATAAGAGGCGGAGTTGAATTGACGTTCTAGGAGTCTCCCTTTAAAAAGCACATGTATGTACGACTGCTGATGGGTGCTGCCATCTTTCGATAGTTTCATTCACGTCGCTGTTATAAGATGTAATCGCTTTATTTGAATTTATAAAGATCCATACCTTTCTTTAAAAGACCCGCTTCGTTTTCTTTAACTTCAATACTTAATATTTACTTTCTGACTGCAGCCGTGAACTGTTTCCGAGTTATGCCTCCAGTAAAGTTCAACACGTGGTCTTAGTAATAACGGCTTCAATAATCACAGCGCTCCCTCATGAGAACGGCATTCGTAGTGACTGAAAACAACACTAAGATGGGTTTGGCATACAGTGCTCAAAGAAACAACAGATAATTAAACCAAATTCTCACAGGTGTGCCAACAATCCTTGTGTTTATGTGTGCATACATGCAGATGTGAACGCTAAAAAGCAACGCGTCAATTATTAAAAATTCATTTTTAATAATTGGTAATTATTTCGTTGTATATAATATAGGCAGTGGTTGGGACGGCAACTCGTACTGTGAGTACGAGTTGCTGATTATTAAAAATGAATTTTTAATAATCGGCAATTCGTCGGAACTGTTTGGTAGACTGCTTTGGTTGATTGGCACAAGATAGAGAAACTTCGAAGCAGTTTCCAAGAGTCCTAGCATCCGCCATTAAAAAAATAATAAAAATTGTGTACTTCGTTAGTCCATCCCTTCTAATAATTTAACCTTCCTTTAAATTACCCACATTCACAATACTAGGTGGAAGTTTATTCCAACTATTGACTACCTTCTGGCTCTAAGTAAATTTACGATCATCTTTTCCAACTGAAATTTCTGTATTCCCTTGTATATGTCATCCTAGAAAGGGCAAGGATTTACCCGTTTAAAGCAGCCTTAAATACTTCAACGAGGTCTCCCCCACAGTTGCCTAATTTCCAGACGCCGAAATCAGATCATTCTTGGTAAGAATACCCTTCCAGTCCCGGATGCAGTACTCACAATGAGTCCTAACCACTGCCTATATTATATACAACGAAATAATCATCTGCTGGTACAATTACTGTACATTATTGACAAAGCCCCAAGAGTTTTCCTGTCCTCACTGCTCAGAGAACTTCGTGTTGGACAGTAAAATTACCCGTACCTTGAGTTTGGTGCCACCCAATTGATAGGTTATTCTGGAATCATTGCTGCCCAAATGCAGTACTTCGCATCTGTCACTCTTAAACTTCATTTGCTATTTCTCAAGGTCTTGTTGAAGCAACGTGCTCTGATTACTGTCAATACTGTCTACTTTTGTATCATCAGCAAGCTTAGTCATTAAACTTGATATCACTACATTAATATCTGTAACAAATAATAAAAACAGTAAGGGACCGAACCCTGAAGGACTCCATTAATAGTATTAGTGTATGAAGAGAAGTTAGAGCCATCATAACCACTCTGTCTCTTGCCTTCTGTTCAATAAAAGATTGATTCAGTTACGGTGAGGCGATGTACATTGGTAACGGCACTTGGCCATCATAAAATACAAATCCATCCTGAATTCTGGTGTGTGTGTGTGTGTGCGTGTGTGTTAATCAATTAACTGGTTGTAAACTATACATCTTAATAAATTTCATGAGAATTCACATAATCATAATTTGAAAGAATTTAAAATAACTTTTGAATTGAATAAAATTAAGAATGATATTTTGCTTCAAAAAATATTAAAATCTGTATTTCCCTAAAGATACTACACTTCACACATCTGTAGTAAAATTCTTAATGCATTTATTAATATCCGGAGGTTCAAGAGGCTCTCTGGAAATATTAAACACAGCTGACTAGTTTCAAGTAGGACTTAAGTGGCATTTGCTGTTGATAACTGAAGAAATACACTACTGAAACGTGACAGTATCACGTGACACACGCGCTTAGATCTAAATTTGACCTTCAAGTTCTCCGTGGGAGAATTCAAACAGTCCGAACCAGCAAATGTCTTGACCCGGCTGGTTCAATATTTTTCCATCTGAAGTGGGAGTGAGCTCTGAGGAAACTACCACCCATCGGCCCAATGTTGTGTATTAGCACCCCCTGTGCAGAACGTAATCAATCTAAGGGCCATTTCGAGGAATTTCTGGAAAACCTAATTATGCCAGTCCTGTAAAGAAGAACCATCAGTTGCATTTATTTTTATGCATTGCATTAGTCGTCACGCAGAGAAGATGGCTCTACTAACCAACAATATGAACAGGTAATTCACCTCTGTTGCAGATCATTGCACTGATAATTTAGCAGGGCAATCGCATTTCATTATTAGTGCGGTTCCTTGTGCTGTGGCAGACTCACTGCACTCGACTTGAAGGATCCTGTGCGGATGGTCTTTGGACATTGTTGCCTACTTTTGAATGGATGTACCATATTATGAATTGTGTGTATGGTATTGACGCGAACAAAACGTAGTAATATAGAATTGTTATTAAACTTTATGTTAAAAATCCCATCTTAAATAAATTGGCCAGTGTTTCCACTTAACACGTGGCATTCACCACGTCAGTGAAGACCTTATTGGAAATCTCCTCTCCTCCACTATCGTGAAAGGGTAAAGCTAATAATTGTATACGGTTGCGAACACTACATTGATGTGGATCCAGTGAAAAATTTTAGAAGAGGGGAATGCAAGTTTCACATAAACACAGGCGTAGCTTATGGGATTGTAACTGTTTTTTTAACTTTAAAATTTGGAGAATTATAATAAAAGCTACAGTTGTTTTAAGGACAACATATTCTAAGCACCGGCTAAGAGCAACCGATGATCACACCTTGTCATCAGTTATGGTTCGCTGTAAAGGCCAGAGATTTAAACGTGTATGGATATTGTATAGAATAGTGTCATGTTTATCTGGCCATTTAGCCGTTACACCCCTTGTGGGACTCCATGTTGCCCGCCACCACCACTGGGAGGTGACCCATTCATTCGAATGCTCGCCGTGTTGATAATCGTGAACTGTCTGACTCTCTTGAACATTACGCCAAAAGGCACAAGTCTGGTCAAGGTCCAACAGTTCGTGTCACCAATAAAACACTCGTAGTAGTCAGCGTAAAAGTATAGTCATGCACGTTACTAGTTCAAATCAACGTGATATACGGGAACATTACTGTAAATTTTCAATGGTGCAGTTCGATATACAAACCGAAAATTTATTTAAATTGAATTAGTCGATTGTGAAAAATATTATAATGTAAACTAGGGAGCTTTGCTCGCCAACCCCCGCGCACACTTTTGAACGTAAAATGTAGAGGTATGGCGGAGTAAGTCGAATCTCACTGATGTTCTCTCTTCCCCTTTTTACTCCCATCCTTCAGCTATCTTTCTCACGAAGCTCAGGCGACTCCTGATGGAGACCAGTCAGAATACTGTTGACAGCCTGGCTCACCTCCCAGTGGTTTATTTGGTTTTTTTAGGAGCATTAGCAACTAAGGCCATATTGCTCCGGGATATGCGGTGGTCATTCTCTGACCTTTCCGCATCCTCCGTATTTGGTGGTGACGGGCTCGAACCCCGGTCTAATCAAGAAGCGTGTGCTAACCTCCCAGTGGTAGTGGGGCCCAACGGCACATGACACTATACTACACAATATTCATACACTTTTTAAATCTCTGGCCTTCACAGCGTACTGTAACACATGACAAAGTATACTACGCGGATATGATGGAAATCCCTCCTGGTGCGTTAGAACCCAAACACACTTTACATTTCAGGGCAGAACAGAGCTAATAGCACAGATTGGTCCCCTTCCCAGGGGAGAAGAACATCTCTTCATCATAGAAGAGCAAAATTATAAAGCTTTTACATCTTTCACACAGAAAGTTTTCGAAATGCGCAGAGCAATGCAAAGAATGGCAATTCAGCCTCCCAGCAATTAAACAATAATCAATAGTAAAATTGCCCAAGTTTCCCACCACGCCCAGATGATGACTTAAAAACTGTTAGGATAGCAGTATTCTGCACCCTGACAGAAACCTGACATAACAAAAGTCCCCATGACTACCATGCCATGTGTAGGAACCTGGGGCCCCAAACCAATGTAGGGGGGGGATGGGAATGCATGCAGAGAAAGTGAATGGGAATGAGCAGAAGAGCAAATGTAATTGGCCGAAAGAATACAAAGTTAAAAATAACTTACATTACTTTATATATACTGTACCAACAAACATTTACAAACCACATAAACACTATCACTGGCCTTATAAACCACATAAACACTATCATTCTCCCCTGGCCTGCAAAAAAAAAACCTTGCAGCTAGGCCTGCACCACAACTGAAGAATAACAGTAAGTTGAGGTGCCCAGAGAGTGCAGTGCAGAAAGTAAGAGTCGAATAAATGAGATGAGAGCTAGAAGAATGAATAAAAGTGTAAGCGTGAGAGAAAAGAACACAAACCACAAATGCTAAGTTAAGTACACACTAACCTTAATTTTAATTAGTATTTAAATTTGCACTACACATCATTGCATCCCCTCCTGGTGTGTGAGAAAAAGATGAATGAGTTGAGTGAAATTAAAAAAAAATAATAAATAAATAAATAAATAAAATTATAAAATAAGAAAAAAGTATAAAAAAAAAAAAATAAGAATGCAAGTAGAGTGAGAATGCACATTACGAATGAAGTAAATGTCTGTGTGTCTCCCGCCCGTCACCTGGTAGGTTCCCCACTGCCAGCTAACATATCCCACCCCCAGAGCGGGATGGGCAGCTGGACCTTCATACCGGATTCGACGCTCCTTGGACATGACACCGACGAAGACATTCTGCGGCTTTGCTGCCAACACGCCATTGGCGATCCGAACTGGGTACTCTAACCTGGTTTCCTTTAAAACCCCATCCCCAGGCAGGGGAGGGAGCAGACGGATCTCTGTCTCCTCTCCTCCCTGCCTACCCCCCATATTTCGCCTGGTGGGGCTCGTCTCCACTGACCTCTTTGGGGATGCCTACTCTATCCGTCCCTATTCTTCTATCTGTTTCCTCCCCAGTCTTCAATCTCCCCCCCCCCTCTCTCTCTCACTAAATCGACCTAGTACACCCCTTAACAATGCCGCCAAATTATAACCAACGTCTAAATTCTACCGGTTTTGTGCAAATCTCTAAGATATCTAACACTATCAGCTTTTATCTAGCGTTACATGTCTAAATTTAATAACATCAAAATTTTGCCCGACCTATTTGGCCTTTAACACATCTCTTTAGTGTTCAACCCTAACCAGCGATTTCCTAACAGCAATCCCATTAAGCATTAATGTCAAATGCATAAACTTTTTTTTTTTTTAATAGGCCCTAGCCACTGAAATCCCAGGAAACTAGGTGGCAGGACCTGCCAGAGCAAATTGTTGTGATACTGGATACACCCGGCTAGCCTCCACGTGGCAGGGTATGGGCAACGTCGGGCCCCACTAGGGGCCTGGCGGCTAATAAGCCGGATAAACAATGGGCACAACATATCACACTGCACAGACACGACCCACACACTTTCAAGTCTCTGGCTTGACAGTGTACTGTCCTCGATACAGCGAAACACACGCGGAGATGGGAGAAATCCCAGGTGCCGTCTGACACGAACATACCTTATACCTTTACATTTCAGGGGCGCTGCAGCGAAAAAGCCGGCACAAACAACAGCATCCAACACTAAACTACACTTTTCTGGCTTTTACAGAGGTTCTGTATTCATCACAAGAGTACTGAAGGTGCCTTACTCAAACATTATGATCGATATCTAATCAGGAAATGACCTATGTAATTATCGCATCCACTTGTAGCACCCTACCACGCGACATAAATCTATGTAATTATTTACCTGCGTTCACCTAGATCGCTTCGGGTTCCATGAGGAATATTGTTGCATCCGAAAAAACAGGACTAAAATATTTACAAACTATAACAGGTCCCCTTCTTCAGCTGACATTACAATGGAACATCAAATGATGCCGTGAGTGGTCATGTATTACAGAGTGAAGCACGAGGCAGCTGTCTTTAAATGGAAGACAACAATGTAATTATTTACGTGCGAGTGATGTAATTTCCCCGAATAAATATCACTAGGAGGAAACCATTTTTAATGTATAGAGAGATTGAAGCCTAAGGAAACAAAAATGTGAGAGAGAGGGAAAGAAGTTTTTCATTTCCCAGAAATGCAGCCCAGATTGATCTGTAAAAACGTTCATTTATGATTAAGATATTTTAATTTATATTTTAATTTAAAGTCTTGGATATTCCTTGAGCAGCATGGTGATTAGGTAAACTGTGTTATTTGAAGATAGTAAAACACTCAAACCTCTATTGGAAGTATGTACATGATAAAGCCAAACGTTTCGTGGTATTTTCTTACTACTTCTTCAGTGACAGCTCTCTTTGCAATATCACCGTTACAGGCATAAAGGTTCTTGTGACGGTGATATTGCAAAGACAGTTGTTGTCACTGAAGAAGTAATAAGAAAATACCATGAAACGTTTGACTCCATTATGTACATATTTCCAAATCAGAAATAAAACCAACTACGGTGGTTTTATTTCTGATTTGGAGTGCATTATTATCTTCAAACAGAAAAATAACAATTTTGAAAGTGTTTCTAATTAGTACGTGAATTTCTAATTAGAAACATTACACTAATTGGCAATGTTACACTAACTTATAATTAGTGTAATGTTTCTAAATGTACTACGGTTAATTAATATCTAATTAGTGTAACAGTAACACAACCATTACCTCCTTTTCTGAAATAACAACCTAAAAACAAAGAAACACTTTTGGATGCGTCCCCATCGGACCTCAAGGTTATACACCATACATGCTCCACTTTCATTAACGAAGCTAACTCTGCCTTTCCAGTGGATGAGGAAGCTACACGGTATATCAGCTTCCCGAGTAAAGATCAAAGATCTCGTTTCTTCCAACAAATTTGAAAACTAAATAAGATGTTATAGAATTTACTGAACCTGCGTTAGTTTTATGGTACTGAAGGTGGCCTAATTAAATCCAAATCCACGATGAACGTAGCAAGCTGGAGAGGACGAGTATTTTTATTGCGTTCCAATGGAACTTGAGGGAGAAACTCGGTATCCGCTGTAGTTCTATCATAAAACGACGAAGTGGAGATCAATGTCCACTAAAACGTGTTATGACGCCAGCAGTTACATCTTAACTGGTGTAGTCTCTTCGAAATGCAATCATCCCGTTTGCTTCTTCGAAATCCATTTGCAATCCATTAGTGAAGGAAACTTGACAATCTCTTCAAGTTTTCCCTTAAAACGAGAATCCGCGTTGAATAAAATAAATCTGAAATCAGCTATAAACTCGGCGTCTTCGATTTACAAAGATGCTGCTCCCCCGCTGTTGGCCAGTTTGAGGGGTCCGATTTAACACGAGAATCAGTGCTGCTTTAGGCAACATCTATATAGGCATTCCACTAAGTGCAGACGTCCGTCACGAGCGAGCCTGAGAAATCGATAATCCGGGTCCGTCCTCTTAAGCAGTGTGGAGAAAGTGGTAGAGAAGCTGTCCGAGCAGCTGTCAGGTAGGGGGATAAGAGGGGGTCTCTTTGTTAGGTGTACTTAACCAGCATTATAAGAACTTTAACTCACGTTAAAATTATATTTAAGTCTTCGGATAAACTTAAGGGACGTATTCGGCATTAATTCCTAATTAATACTCAGACTTTGATTAAAAGTTATCCATTCAATATGTTTAAGTGTACATTTTTGTATATTATGGATGTGTAACTACGAGAAGTTTAACAGATTACAGAATCGTTTGCCAATCTTCGATAAATTTCGAAATTATACTATAAAAGCATCGTGGAGACGCAGTTGACTAGCAGCTTATTGAGAAGTGAAATATTGTATGTGGTATGATCCTGATTCTATAATTTATGGCTTCTGTATTAAATCAGGCGCAGAAGTAGAACCAATTCCACAGTGTGTTGTTTGAAATCTTCATTTCAAAGACACTTAACGACAAAACACCAAACAATTTAAAAGACAAACCTTGTGAATTCGTTCATAGAAAGATGACTGAACTATGTGCTCACAAAACGGCTGTCTTTCTTCACCGATGTTAATTCCAACGTAGTGAAAGCATCATAGTTAGCGAGTTTACGTATTGCTAGTGCGGAAAAGCTCACACTATTGGAGAAAGATTGGTATTAGCAGCAACCAAAGATATTGTAAAATGTATCTTGGGAGAAAAAACAGCTAAACAAATTGATAATTTTTCATTATCGAATAATACGGTGAAACGCCGAATAGATGACATGGCATGGCAACTCAAGTAGAAGCCATTCTACTCGAAAGATTAAGAAAAGCCCATTTTATTCCCTGCAGATTGATGAACGCACGGATATCTCAAATTTGTCCCAATTGATTGTTCGATTTGAGCACGAAACGAAATGCAGGAGGACACTATTTTGCAAACCAATAGGTGGAAAAGCAACGTCCAATAATATAATTAATGATTATCGCAAGAGAAATGACATAAACTGGATAAAATGTGTTGGAATTTGCGCGGATGGAGCACGTGCAATGGTTGGAAAGCTATCTCAAAATTAAGCTACCAAAATTAAGACAGTGGCACCAGCATGCAAGTCTCTGCACTGTATAATTCATCGTGAAGCTTTTGCTGCAAGAAATGTGCCATTTAATCTAAAAAAGGTTCTAGACGAAGTAGTAAAGACAGTGAATTTCATAAAATCTCGAGCTCAATTCCCGATTATTTAACATTCTTTGTAACAAAATGGGGAGTGCTCATAAAAAACAGTTACTCCACACAGAAGTGAGATGGCTTTCTCGAGTTCCGCTCCGAAGTATACAATTTTCTTCAATCAGAAGATCCCAAAAAAGATAATTTCTCGAATGAACAGTGGTTATGCGGTCTACCTTATTTAGCGGATATTTTTTCCCGAATGAACGACTAGAATCCGAGTTTGCAAGGAACAATTAGTGCAGTGTTTGATTCCAGTGATAAAAATTAATGCTTTCAAAAGAAAATTATCTAACGGAAGAGCAGGTATTAAAAAAGAATGAGCATGTTATCTCCACTTCACGATTTTATCCAAGAAAATATCATATCTATGACCAAAAATGTGACTGACGAGATCCACGAACATATAAAATCTTTGCGCATAAGTTTT
Organism: Mastigoproctus giganteus; assembly: GCF_048544385.1. Lineage (NCBI taxonomy): Eukaryota > Metazoa > Arthropoda > Arachnida > Uropygi > Thelyphonidae > Mastigoproctus > Mastigoproctus giganteus. The sequence goes on along the minus strand of NC_143584.1, from coordinate 94,483,923 downwards.
GAAAGATATTTCCAAGTAGACTTTACAACACATAATTGGATTAGAAACTCTTTCGCATTCTCGAATGAGATCGCAGATGTGACGTATATGGAGTCACTCGTAGATTTAGTGTCTGACGGGGGCTTAATGTTGAAGAGTTCAAATTTAACAAAATTTTGGCTATCTATCCGCCACGAATGTCCCGTACTTTCTGAGCAGGCTTGTTTGTTTTGTTATTTGGTTTTTAGGAGCATTAGCAACTAAGGCCATATTGCTCTGGGGATATGCGGTGGTCATTCCCTGACCTTTCCGCATCCTCCGTATTTGGAGGTGACGGGCTCGAACCCCGGTCTAATCAAGAAGCGTATGCTACGCACTGCTGCTCCTGCCCACCTTGCTACTGAGGCGCCCTTTCTGAGCAGGCATTGAAAGTTTTAATGCCATTTAATTCGACTTACTTGTGTGAGGCTGGATTTTCAGCGATGACTGCATTGAAAAATAAATATAGAACTTTGATGAATATGGGATCAGATCTTCGACTGAGACACTAATCAATCCAGATATACATTCACAAGTAAAATCGAACCAGATTCAGCCATCGCCTTAGATCTAGTACACTGGTGTACAAAACTTAAGGACCAGTCAGGGTTTTCACCTGTAGCTTCTCATAGGAGTGGCCTGGATATGGTAAAAGCATACAAAAAGAACCTTGTTAAAGGTTATAAAATAAATGATTAAACAGTCAGGCTGCTGTCATAGTAAGAAATGCAGACTGTGTGGTAACACAAATTGATGAGTTGTGTTTTACTCATGGAGTCTGTGCTGAGATCTTAAGTGAGATTGGTAGCGTATATATGGTAAGTATATACTGCCAGTTCCGTGATGAACTGCAGCCTTATTTAAACTATATTAAAAAAGTGGTAGATGTATTACAAGGAAAGAAAATTGTAATTGGTATTATTGATTCGATTGCAAGTTCAAGTTAAGTGAGAAAATTGGTATTATTGATTCAAATGCAAGTTCAACAACTTGGGGAATTCGCGAGACTGATACTAGAGGAAATCAATAAGAGGAAATGTTGATAAGTCAGAGACTTAATATTGTAAATGAGCTATGGTGTTGGAGGGTTAGGGAGGACTGGACTACCAGCGATCATAGATCTATCACTTTCGAGATAAGAGGGTAGAATGTAATACAGGGTTTGAAAAGAGATTTGCAGCGAGTTCTGCAAACTGGCAGTGTTTTGAAGAAGAGATTACAAAAAGACTTAGAGATAATAGACAAGAAATAGATAGCAGCCTGGCTGGAGAAAGGGCTGAGAAAATAGTTAGTATTATGTATGAAAGTTGCTGCAGGTCTATGAGGAGGAGCACAAAATTAAAAAGGGTTGTTCCTTGGTGGAATGGGATATTAGTGGAAATGAGGAGGAGAGTGAACAGGGCTAGAAGAATTTCCAGAGGATACGGAGAAGAGGAATAAGTGAACAAATGGAGGATTTAAAGAGGCAATACCAACAAATAAGACGGGAATATGTTGGTAGAATTCAAAAAGAGAAGAGAGAAGCATGGCGAAACTATGTAAAAGAGGAAATAAATAAGAACGTATGGGGATTACCATACAAATTATTATTTGATAGAATGAAAATTGATCAAGTTTATAGTACTATAAAATAGAAAATCAGAGTACGAGGGACTGGGAGTCCTCCATGCGGTGTTTGCTCTCCTCATTGTTTTCTATAGATCAAATAAGTTTGGATAGTAGAGAACAAAGACAAATTTGGAAATTAAATTATGAGTATGTGGGGGAGCATGAAATTGAAAGGTTAATTACGGAGGAACAATTGAAGATAGCATTGGAAAAAGTTAAGACAAAGAAAGCAACCAGGCAGAGATGGATTGCCACCCGAAGTGATAAAGAAGTTTGGTAAGGAATTGGTAGAGTTATATAATGTGTGCTTAAATAAGAAAATCTTTCCTAGTTGTTGGAAGTAGGCATACATTAAAATATTAGTAAAGAATAGAGAAAAAGAGAGGGCGGATCCTGGATCATATAGACCAGTGGCATTATTGCCAGTTATTGCAAAGGTTTTTGAAAGAGTGTTGATGAATAGATTGGAGGGATATTACGAGATTAATGGAATGAGCAGCCCTAGGCACTTTGGCTTTCGGAGGGGGTAGATCTACTGAAGATGCTGTGGTTAAAATGGTGTCATAAGTACAAGAGACTTCAGAAAATTATGTCCTGGGTTACGTTCTTGACTTTAAGAGGGAATTTGATCGTATGTGGTGGCCAAGCTTTCCAGCAAGAATGAGAAAAATGAAGTGTACCATGCAGTTCTATGGAGTTTTAAAAGATTATTTTAAAGATAGGAAAGATACAATTGTAAATAAATATGGGAAGGTTACTCAGGAAGTAACAAGAGGTGCTCCACAAGGTTCAATCATAGGTCCCTATAGTTGGAATATTGTATTGGATGAGCTACTGGTTCAGGAGTGTGTAGGATGTGAACTTGTAGCATATGTTGATGATTTCTTAATAATGATGATGGTGGGAAAGTCTAGAAAAGAAATGGAGGAGAGAATTAAGAGGGCTACGGGACAAGTGGAGAAATGGGCTCAGGTCCATAAAATGGAGATATCAATGAAAAAACTCACATGGTTCTGCTCAAAGGGAAGCTCAGTGAAAGTCCAATTGCAAAAATATTTGGTACGACGATAGCATATGCCCCCTCGGTCAAGTACCTAGGAGTTACATGGATGAAAGAATGTCCTTTTTGCCTCACGTGCCGAAATTAAAAAATAAAGTGAGGATGATTTATTTAAAAATTAGGAAAGTCACAAGGGTAGAATGGGGAGTGAAAGTCAAGTCCTTAGACCTCCTCTATAAATGTATATTTCTACCGATTGTGCCGAATGCATGTCGGGCTTGGGGTCATAGAGTGACTAATAGCCACGCTAAAAGAATTCTTATTTCAGCACAGAGTACTGTATTGCCCTTCTGGCGGTGACGCGGTCCTGCAGAACCGTTTCAAATGATGCTCTGCAAGTTATTGCAGGAAAGGAACCAGTGGATCTGATTATACTTAAAAGGACAATGGAATATGCGATTAAGAATAATAAGAGAATAGAACTTATGACAATAAAACCTTGTAGAGAAGAGAGTATGGAAGACATGATTTGAAAGTAGAAAAGAAAAGGTTGCAGCAAGATATAGATTGTATATGGCAGGAAAGATGCTAAGGGGCGTGTTACCTTTGCCTTTCTGCCTGGGGTGAAAACTATGAAAGAGATTCCATAGTTTTCCATTTGGAACATTCCTTTCATAGGAATGTTCCAAACAATGTTAATAACTGGATATGGGTTAAAGAAAAGACTGGTAAAGGTTGGTGTAGAAGAAAATCCAATGTGTATTTGTGGGGTGGTAGAGGACACAGAGCATATTTTACAGCAGTGTGTAAGTTATGATATACCAAGGTGTTTTTATGGAGTTGAGATTTAGTTGGAATTTAAAATTATTGATTTTATAGTTGTATAAAAAGGAAATGTTGAAAAAAAAAGTATAAAATACAAAAATATATTGATGAATTTTAAATTGGCTGGAACAAGAATCACAATTTATAGAATTTTGTTTGCCTTTAAAGTTTAATTGAGCTCTAGATAGTGGATATCCACTTCTTCGGGGCAGGGGCGGTAACATATCCTCAATGTTTGATTTATCATATGGAGGATATGATTAAGGATCAAAAGATTAAAATTGATAGGATAGAGGAATAAAGCGCGGATGAGCGTATTGCTCAGGAAGCGCAGGTACAAGTAGGTGTTAGGGCAATGATGTTCATACGAATGACAATTTATTGCAATGACCTCGAGAATAACGCGGGTGGAATGGGTGAAAGCACTCCATTTGATTTATGATTGCATTTTTCTGCCGATTGTTACGTATGGTGCATCAATCTGGGCTGGCCATGTAATCAAAGTGAGCAACACCAGAAAGCTCTATTCTATATTTTATCTTGTTTTTTTGTTTTTTACGTTTTAATTAAAAACAACTGTGATTTATGTTGTATCAAGGAAATGTAAATATGAGATTGTTTTAATATTACTTTTCAACTCCGACTGCTATTGAAATTACTATATTCTTAGACAACAGCGAAAGTACTGTCTCAAAAACTAGAGCTAATAAAAAATTTCTGAAGTCATATTCGTTTTTCTCGACCCAAAATTAGTCAAGTTTGCCTATTTTAAGAAAGGAAACAAATTCAACGAATTTTTTTGTTGAGCAGTGATATCTATTTATTGTTCAGAATGTAGAAATCAAACTAAGAAATGAAATTGGCTGACCCTCTGAGCACATTCAACCCATTCCTCTCTCTACGCATCTCAGATTTGATCTTCTGCGCCAGATGTTACCATCAAGGCTTTCCTGGGTTTAGAGTATTGGATGCTGAGATTTTTTTTTTTTTTTTTTTTTGATTTGGTAGTTGTTGGCGCATCGGCTTCTGTGGCCATATTGCACCTCCCAAGGTTTTTGCAGTACTTTGATCCAAGCCCGAGGCGGGAATCGAACCCGCGACCTTTGGGTTGCCGGGCAGGTACTTTACCCACTCGGCTAGCCCGGTCGGCGGATGCTGAGATGGTTTAACAGGATTACCATCTCAAGGGCTATTTTATATGCCAAGCCTTGGTCTCACATAATTGTCACCAAGAACATTCTCACGTTTGCAAAACTGCTGACCGGGAGACTCGACTCGCCGAAAACTGACTACCTGCTGACTCGGTCCCCCCCCCCACCATGACGCAAAGGTGGGAGAATAGGACACTATCACCTCCACTCAGTAGCGCGCTCACGCAGCTGGAAAGTCTTCAGCGATTTTTCCCTTCTAACACCATTAAGATGTACAACGATCTTCAAGCAAACTCAAGAAAGGCTTTGTACAGAGAAGAGGTACAGGACTGAAATGTTTCAGAATGCACTACTCCACCTATAAATGTTGAGTGAAGCCCACAGATGAAAACAAAAGAGAATGCAGGAAATGAAGAATGAACTGGTCGGGACTGTTTTTGTCCGCACTGGTGCTCCTGTTATGTTTATATTATACGTCTTACCTTTCTGTTATCTCGCTGTAAATAATGGTGTAGATGTGAACATTCTTTAAAATTCTCTAATTCCTTGTAAAATTACAAATTACGCTCTCTATCTGCCTGTCATGTAAAAATAAGGCAATGATATGTATAATATAATTAATTAGACAATGATGTGTATAAATTATAAGTGGATAATGTATGTGACTTATATTTGTATATATGAATGTACACCCCGTGGTTAACAGACGTAAGCGGGTGTCTCTTAGGAGAAAATAAAGATAATAAAATACTAACTCCAGCCAATCAGTTCTTTTGGAGAAGTTTTTTTAAACGCATTCAACAGACTAAAAATACTTAAGACAATCGGTATGATTAAAAAAAACGTAAGAATACATAAATAAGAGGTTCTATGAAAATACTGCAGATTAAAAGAGAAAGAAATCAGAACCGAGATTCGCTGCATGATCAGATAATATCAAGAGGCTGTGCAAAGATTGCAACTGCTCAAACAGGAAATAAATTATTCAGAATTCTCATTCCGACTGAGGAAAGTGGGAATAACATTCTGATATAGTTCTATCCAGTAAGTTTCCAGAACCATCGGCATCCCTGGGGTTATTAATTTAGCCAGAGGACCCAAAATACCAAATACACTAATTCAGAGGACACAAACAACAAAACGAGCCGCCTTTCTTCGGGTCAGCACAAGCTACTGCAGTAGCGCTCCGAGCATCTTTATCGAGCTCTCTGAGAGAAACCAATCTGTCCTTAAAGAAACTAATCTTTTCCTGATGTAAGAGCCCTTCGTCAAGCTGTTTAGAAGATTAAATTAGTTTCATTCAATCCCCCGATATCCCGATTCCTCCAAACAGTACAATTTCAAGATGATCTCGTGGGGTTATCCAACATTACAAACTGTTTTCGAGGTAGTGTTTCACTCTTTTACTCCCAGTTGACCATTGTTTTAATTACTCTCGAGCTGCATTGTGGTAAATAACTTGTAATTAAAATCCACGATATACAGGGTGATTCAGGAGGAACAGTAAATATTTTGGGAGGTTAGAGTATCCATTATTCTGAGTAAAAAAGTTCATTTAAACATGTGTCCAATTCTCAATGAATACCGAGATACAGTTGTTTGAAACTGACGCACACAGCCCTCTGAATCAGATGTGACCAAGAAGCAGTTATAATCTGACCCTGTTTGGTGTTAGAAGTGTTGTTAAGAATGCCGCACATCTTCACACATGCTGAATATACCGATATGGTGTTTGTCGATGGTTTTTGTGGTGGAAGTGCTACTGCTGTTTGTAGAGAATACCGTCGACGGTTTCCTAACCACAGAACACCGGATTCAAGAGCGTTTACACCAAGCTGCGTACGACTGGTACAGTTTCCACGCTCATATTTCTTTTGAACGTAGTCCTACTATTAGCGCACGAAGAATTTCTACGCGTATCGATGTTCCACAGACAAGAGTATGGCGAACCTTACGTGAGCACGGCTTATATCCATTTCACATACAGCGGGTGCAACACCTTCAACCAGGAGACGACGCCCAGGTATTGGAATTTTGTCCAGCGGTGGGTAAATGCTAATCGCCGATTAATTCCATTAGTACCGTTCAGCGATGAAGTTACTTTCACCCGTAACTCTCATAGGCGGTCAGACGAAAATGCACATCCCACTGTAGAAACATATTTTCAACATCGCTTCTCTGTAAACGTGTGGTGCGGCATCATCGACAATCAGTTGATTGTGCTTGTTGTGTTAAAATTCGTCTTACAGGGCCCATTTACATAGAATTTCTGCAAAACGAACTTCCATTACTATTGGAGGATGTTCCCTTGGCAGAAATTCTATGTAAAATGGGCCCTGTAAGACGAATTTTAACACAACAAGCACAATCAACTGATTGTCGATGATGCCGCACCACACGTTTATCACACCTCGATGATAAAATCAAGAAATTCACGTCTTCGGTGATTAGAATCTCCAAAAAAGAATGGGGACTTAACAAACGAACGATGTCACTGTATTACAAAACTATCTTCCTGCCAATTGTTGCTTATGCGGCTGGTGTGTGGTCGGGATCGGTGATTAAAGTAAAAATAAAAAACAACCTCATGTCATTACAAAGATCTATGTTGTTGGCCCTATTGCATGCCCCGAGGACGGTATCTACGGCTGCGCTACAGGTAATTGCTGGATCTATTCCTCTTGATCTCTACATTGCATATCGTGGAATGTTATATGCTATGAGAAAGGAAATCCCTGCTAATTATTTGGACATTTCCATCAACCTGGATGCCAGTGTTAAGGAGGAGAAACTTAGAATCTGGAATGAACTAATAGAGATTTGGAGGAATTGGTGGATTTCGTCGGATGTGGGAGAAATAACTAGGAACATTATGCCTGCTGCGGACTTTGCTACTTCTAAAACAGTTTCGTCATGGTTTTGTCCTTCAATGTTCACCAACTATGTGCTGACAGGACATGGGTCCTTTCGAGACAAATTATGTTCATGGGGTCTGGAGCCAGATCCGTGGTGTTCTTGTGGTGAGGCGGAGACTTGGCTGCATACACTGTTTCATTGCCCATTTTATAATGTTGAGAGGCGTCGTCTTTTCGAACTGATTGTCGATCTAGCTGAAAACAACGTGCAGGAGTTTGTGAACGGAGTGTCTAATTTCTAGGCATTGCAGGTTTTTGCTGCTGCAGTGTTCTCTAAGAGATCAATTATAAGGAACCTATCAGAAAATGAACTGGCAGTGTATGTTGGGAGTTTTGCTTGATGGGCTCCTGAGTATGTACCATTACGGTGGTTTTTTTTTTTTTTTTTTTTCGGTTCTTGGGTTTGGGCGGCCCAAGACTGGAAAGCTGGCACCCAATAGTATTGCACTTTCTCTTTTGGGTGTAGAATTGTGCTTTGGCACTACAGCTAACAATAGTAGAAACAGGTCCGGCTCCACGTGCCGGGGACGGGCATCGGTTGGCAGCTGCCTCCTGATGGCAAAGTGACCTGATATTAACAACACACAAACACTTCTTTAATACGTTTTAATCTTTCCTATACAAAATGATGTGTTAATTTTAGATACTAGCGTTGAAATTTGTAAACATCTCAAAATTTTTCTTGTTTTGGATACTATTTCTTAGCTATCTTATCTATCAGGCCCACTTTACAGTTTTCTTTAAATGTACTAGGTGGAGATGGGCATATGCCTAGGAACCACCCCGACACAGTATATATACACACACACACACACAGTCCCCAGGGTACTGCAAATGGAGATAATGTTAATGTTTCTAAGTGTTATTGTTAAGTTAATGTCATTCTCGTGAAACTGGCTTTGTGGGCGGCAGTTTCAAACAGCTGTATCTTCGTATCCATTGAGAATTGGACACATGTTTATATGAACTTTTTTACGCAGAATAATCGATACTATAACGTCCCAAAATATCAGTTCCATTTACTGATATTCCGCAAAAAAAGAAATACCAAAGACACCACTGGCCAATATCTTTTTAAATAACATATGGTATGTACAAACATATATTGCACAAATTTACCACAAAATATCAAAGTCACATACCGATGATACGAAGACGAACCATTCGCAAGTCGACAGCAACGTTATTCTCCATTACAATAAACAGTTGCATTGAAAAATGCACGAGTCACTGATTTACATATTTAGGACTAAAATACGAATTTATTTTACGTGTCTACTCATAGTTTGAATGGCCGATCGAAACACAAGAACAACACTAATAATGATCCGAATTAAAAGCAAAATTGCATTCAGTTTGAACCTGCTGCACCGCGACAATCGAAAATATTGAGTCTAATGATGCGTTCCCTCTATCAATGGGAGATTAAATAAATAAATCTTTATTGTGAAGTAGAGTTACAGCACAATATCCCATCACGGCGACGAGCGCCAGGGGTTCACATCTAGATAAGATAAGTACGGCATACAAATACAAAAGGCTACAAAATACAGCGAACATACAAAAAGACTACAAAATACCGATCACAAATGCAACAGAAATACAAATACAGCATAAAAACACAGAGCTAGACACAAATACAGAAATAAATACATAAGAAATACAAATAAATAAATATCAAGGTTCAAGGGCTTTGATAAAGTTGTGTCTATCCTTCTTGTTCCTTATTATGATGTCGATGTCGGCGTCCACACGGTTGAGTACGGGGAGCATCTGCTTGGGAAGAAATCTGTCAGTGAGTACAAGCCTGTTGTGGTGAGACACGAGTGCTGGTACCGACCTTAGGCTTGGCTGTGGAATCCTCCAAGAGCAAGCGTTCCAAATATTTGGAGATGATATCTGGCCTGTGAAGAGTTTGGCTGTGAAGACCAGCCTCTTTTCCACGATCAGGAACTTCAACCTCGGGATGTCGAGTGCCTGTGCCATCATAGTGGTTGTGGTAGCGGGAGGTAGCCAAAGCTTGTTATTGGCCCATTTCAGTAGCCAGTACTCAGCGGTGTACACCCGCTTGAGGTTTGTAGGTGCAGCAGAGGCCCATATTTCTGCACCATACAGAATGGCGGGGTAGACGGTGGAGGTGATGAATCTTTTAATAGTGACAGGATGTCGGACATGTAGCAGCTGCTGCTTTGAGATCCACCGTAGACGAGAAAATCTGGTACTGATTTTGTCAATCTGGTTGACAAAGGACATCTTTTGGTCAAACAGAACGCCAAGGTCTTTGTGTGAGGGTACGTTTGGTATTCGTACCCCTGCGAGTGAAACGTTGAGTACTGTCGGCATGGGTTTAAGGGAGAATATAACCTGAGCAGACTTCAGTGGGTTGATTTTTAGATTGAAGTTTGCCAGGTACAATTCTAGATCCTTAAGTTGGGAACTGATCCTTTTGCTGAGCTGGACGGGGTTGTCACCAGGGTTAATTTGATTCAGTAGTTTGAGGTCATCGGCATAGCATAGGAGACCGTTCGTTGAGGCAATAATAGGCACGATGATAGCTGTGAACAGGACACCGGATAGGACACCCCCCCTGCGGTACTCCAGCAGTAATGTCGCAGGATAGGGTGTGTTGTTGCCAATGGAGAATAAGTACCCTGTGACAGAGAAGAGATTCCAAAAAGCACAGCATATCACCTCGAATGTGAAATTTCTCCATAAGTAGGAGGAGCAAGGCCGGGATCGACACGGCATCAAAGGCTGCGCTTATGTCGAGGTAAGTGGTTGCTAGCTCAGCTCTTTGTTCGAATGCTGAGAGGATGCGTTCTGTGGTGGCTGCCAAGTTAGTGATTGATGATTTTCCTGCGATGGCATAGTGGATTTCAGGTGGTTTAGTCTGGAGGATTTGTTGAGTGATTGTGGGTAGCAAAGCCTTTTCAAGCGTTTTTAACAGACAAGAGGCAACTGATATGGGTCTGAACTGGCTGACGTTTGTGGCAAATTGGTTTTTAGGGACGGGGTACACTCTGTACTTATTCCACTCAGGTGGGAAATAATGCTCAGCGAGGCATCTGTTGTAGATCGAGAGAAGAGGGTTTATGATGAATGTGCTCAGGCATTTGATCATAAATTGCGGAATTTCATCCTCCCCAACAGTGGCTGTTGTGGGAAGGGAATTGATGGCACGTATCAGCTCCTGTTTCGTAATCTGGATAGTCCCTAGGACATCTGAAGGGTTTTCATAGTCAGGCTGGACAACTGTAGATGGGACTGTTGTTGTATTTGAAAACCTGGCGATGTGTTTGAGCCATTCTTGAGGGTCAGGCATATGACTGAATCCACCATGTGGGGCAGCATAGAATGGCTTTCCTTTCCTCAGAGTGCGGTTTAGATTTACTTGAATTGCAGCAGCTTTCTTTCGATTAAAATGGGCCCTGGCGCGGGAAAAGGCGATTCTGTCTTGACTGCCATTCGTAAGTTTCCATTTCTTATGTAGGACTTGTTTCATTCTGAAGCTGTTGTTGAGGTCAGCAGTCCACCACAATCTGGAACGGGGAGTTACTGTTACTCGTTTGGTGGCAGCATAGTCGGTGACGGATTTAATCCAGTTGGACAAGAGTGTCACTGCGAGGCTGAGGTCGCAGTCAATGAGGACATCCCAAGGAATGTAGGATGCTGCTTCTACACAGAGTTGAGGATTGAGGTACTTAGGTGCTGAAACGTATTTGACTATTTTGTTGTCAGGGATGTTGAAGTTTGGCACCTGCAATGACCATGTCAAAACTATGGGCTGGTGATCCGACAGGAAGAATGCGACGGGATCATCCTCAGCTGTGCATGGTGTTGAAGCAAAAGCGAGATCCAGTAGGCTCAATCCCCTGGTGGGGTTCTTATTGACCCGTGTCATGTTGATGGATTTGAAGAACTCGCAGAGCCTGATAAAGAGGTGATGTCGGTTTGGAGGCAGGTTAAAATCACCACAAACAAGGCGTTGTGCGGACGGACGAAGATGGTTTAAGAGCCAGTTCCCTAGATCTTCAATAATTTCAATTGTAGGCCCTGGGGGAATATACACAGATGCGATATCAATGTGGCTGGAGTGGAAGCGTAGCGAGACTATAATCGCTTCGAAAGCTTGAGTTGTAGTTGAGGTCGAATTCTCATATGAGAATAGGGAGGTGTTGTACAGTATGGCTACTCCACCGCCTCTAGATTGCTCCCTGGAGGCAGACAGCATGTGGTAGCCGGCAATAGCTGAGCAGAAGAGTGTGTCTTGATTAGGTTGAAGCCACGTTTCTGCGAGGCAGACCACGTCAGCGACCTGGGAGAGGAAGATCTGTTCTGCTGAGTCTAGTTTGTTCCTGATGGACCTGATATTTTGGAAGTACGCCCTGATGACAGGTGTTCGACGAACTTCCGTCCTAATTGGAGGTGTTCTGAGTTGGCATGTTCTCGAGCGAACGGCGCGACTTCCTGACGAAATATGGACTGGTATTTTATGGGGACCGTCGTATTGAGGACTCTGGATACTCTTATCACGGCAGGGTGGTGCTCTAACTGTGGGGCTTGGCAGAGCAGTGGAATGAAAGGAGGACTGCTGAGATCTTTGGATGTTGTCCGGGAGTGAGTCCAGTCAGCTGTGGGTGGTGACGTTGCAGACTTTGTTTTGGTGCAGAGGTGGAGGGTGGAGAAGGTGACTGGTTCTCCTATTATAGAAGGGTCGAATAATGGTGCCAATAGGCCAGATAGATTCGGTTCCAATTAAATTGAACAGGTCCTGTGGGCAGTCAACCTTGAACGATGCGCAGCGGGGGTTCCTGGTGTGAAGTTGCTGCACCTTTAGTCGAAGGTTTAGTTGATCACGTAGAACCTCAGCGACATGATTTGCTGTGGTATTTGGGGCTAAGCGAGATATGAAAAGTCCACTAGAGGGTCTGGACTTCTGCCGTCTGGGAGGTGTGTGGGAAGGCTGCAGTTTGGAGTTAGTCGATGTGCCAATTCGAAGCCAGTCACGTGAAGCTGCACTTGTTCGTTGGCTCACCCTGAGGTTCATACGTGTACTTTCCTCTGGTTGCGTGGGATAGGATGGATTTGCAGTGGGGTGAACTGGGAGTGGAAATTGTAGTGTAGAAGAATCCGCTGGTTCGTATATTGAATTCGCTCCGACACTGAGTCCCAGGCCTTGTGAAGATGAGAAGTGCGAGTGAGGTATGACAGGACAGGCATTGCGAGAAGTTGGGTGTTAAATTGAAGGAAACACAATGATTCAGTTTCACTGGAAATAACAAACCACTCGTTTGAGTCCATAAAAGTATTAAAATCTCCAACCGCAACCGAAAAAAATAGACAGTAAAAATTTGAATGGCAGATACATATTCATAGAGGGTTTCATATAAACAATAACCAAAGTAAAAGCTTTATTTAGATATTTAAAACCAACACAAACTGCGAAAATTCGACAAAAAATGCCAAGCTTATTCTTGCTAGAAGCAGCAATACAGTTATACCCAACATTCTGCTGAGAACACAATTCAATCAGATCTAATTTGTTTTTCACACTTCAAGCATTCTGATAGAAAAAAGGAAAACAGTATTCAAGTTATGAAAATTTAATCTTACAAACTGTATGAAGCCTTTTCAAAATTCCCAATTGCCTGACAAACGGAAAAACGTCAACAGAAAGTATGGAGAGATCAGGAAATCCAGGAAAAAAAATCGATATGAGGAGAAAGTTCTGATTTGGACTTCCTCTTCCTCTAGAACTCTACATCTAATATTTAACACCTCTCTGAGATAATTCTCTATTCATCTTGCGGAACAAACCCATCTTATGTAGTTTCTGATGCGACCGGAGCACCCTGAAGAATTTTGGTGGCGTAGATATACTATGACAGGTAACCATATTCATATGGAGAACATGACTATATTTCTCGAAACCGAAGTTGAAGGCCCGCAGCCATTCACAGACTTAACGCCAGAAGATATGATACCACTTGTTCCTCAACCGAACAACGTTCGCAAAACATTATGCATATATTTAATATTTTATGGAACAAAAGTAGGAGCACATTTTACAGCTAAGAATAAGAAAAGGTTTCAATTAGCATACGTCTCAAAAGTCTATTTCTAATATTAAACGTCCATCAATACTGTATGTAAGGAGGCATTGAAGGGTTTGTTTTTTCCTTCAAAATTATTGTCTGAATAACAGTATCCGAGTAAAAAAGTATTGCCAATTTGTTGGAGCATACTGACCATTAGAGGTTTTCTTTTCAACTTAAATTGCGGGGGAAAATATAGGAATTAGGTCGAAGGAAAGAAAATCAAAACACATTAGAGGAAAGCGAGTCGTAGCGTGGATAACTTCCATTATATTCCGACTATCATCGTGAAGCAAACCTCGACAATAAAAGCAAACTTGTGCAACGGACGCCAAGTGTACGAGTTATATTTAGTCATTAAATTGGAGCTGCAGGCGCACAGCATCCGATTACAGAGGCCAAGACCGACACGGAAATGCAGGTTCAACACGTGGTCGTTCCCGAGGACCACAGTCCCTTAAAGAACTGCGCGCCCAACACTCTGAAGGACAACATACAACAGTCAGACGCGTAATGAATAAAACAGGATTTGTCTGGAACGAGATTTCAACGTGAGTACAACAGGGTGATGGGATTTCGGGACTCGCATCCTTTCTGCTTAACAGGATTATGAAGAACGGCCCCGCTCATTCCTACGCAATGCAACTAATTACTCAGTACATCAGAGCTGCTAATTAAGTAATGGATAGTTAAATTCGAACTCATGCGCTCTCAGAACTACCCTTTGCCATTCTCCTCTCTCTCTTATATGCTGATGAATGCCTAATGAGCAAGCTGTGATGATGATGAAATCTTTCATTAGTTTGCGCTCACTCACTGTCCAGAAAACAGCATTAACAATAACGATATCAGCCCACCCGTCACTCATAACCTGCAGATGACCTTTCAGCCAGACGGTCGTAAATCAACGTTCAGCGATGAATCTTCATTCACAAAGATAACCAACTGCTTCTCGCTATTGCTCTTCAGATGGCAACTGAAAACTGTAGCTCTGCGAATAGTGGATAGTAAAATTTACGAGTAAAATCCCCCCGCTCCCCCCCAAAAATTAAAGGCTGTAGGTGACAGATTGTGCAGTGTTACTGACTGGACCCACCTAATTCTCAAAGAATTGGTTAATGAAAAGCATCGTTGCTAATGTATCTATCATGTTTTGTCAATTGATTTTATCGTTTCAGGGTTTAAAAAAACAACAAGGACTTGGATTCAATAAAACCTCCTTTGTAACTACAAATACTTGAATTCAATTCCGGAAGTAATGATAACCGAAAGTGATCACGTTTCCGTAATAGTCCAAGTCTCATAATCTTTTAACCATATATTTTAATTTCTAGGAGTAGTCTAAATTATTTGGTTCTTATTTCGATTGCTGTAATTTATTTTCTTCAACCAGACAAATTACTGCATCTTCTGGAAAACTACTTTGTTGACGATAATCTTGAAATAAGCCAAGGAATTATTTTTTGGTACAGTGAACATATTAACTTTTCCTGAAAAACTAACGTCATACAGATAAAGTTAACTGCATTTCCCACAGAGCAGGATCTGTGGGGAATTCCGATGGCATTCGTTTTTGTCACGTTTACAAATATTTGGGACTTGAGGCATAGTCTCTTCTTTATCCCTCTCTGTATGACCCAATTCGATAATAAGGTTATTTTATTATTTTTGTATTGTACGCATCTTTACTTATGAATCTTTTATTATCAAATTTAACTACAGACCTGTAATGTTGTTTCTGTTTCAAAAATTAATACGCTGTGATATAACCCTTCCTTTATCATTTTTGTGGGGTCTTGATTGAGCGAATGTTTTGTTTCTGCACCTTATATTAATAAGATTATTTTTCAGTTTTCAATTCCTCAGTTGTTCAGCAGTACTCTGGTCCTTAGAGAATTTTCCTGCTTGTTGGTAATTGATTTCCCTGGAAACAAATGCGATTCCTTCTTCATCAAATTCGAGGAAACGGCTTTTTTTCCAAAATAAATGAATCATCTTGCATTGTGATTTCATTCAGTTCCATTTCTGACGTCAATTCCTTGTTTTATATCACACTAACAATGTTACTGAATCCATTTCATTTAAATTTTGACAGTGTATCATCGAATTATTGTTTAGTATTCAATTTATTTTTTAAACTAGCAAAGTTTATAAACTTTAAAATCGTTCAATTTTAAAATAAGTCATCATATCTTGGCACGATAGAATTTTATATGATATATATGCGATACGTGCATTATAACCCTCAACCTGTAACACGTTAATCGCAACTTACTGAGGCGAACAAATCTGAAGTTAAAATTAATACATTCCAGAGATACAAGATGTTCCAAAATGGCAATGGAAGACTCAGCCACTTCCTTTCTTCTTTCCAAGATCAAGAAAAAAACGGGTGGGCAGTTTATAATGGCGCGGACTAGATTTACTATCAACATCAGTATCAGATATGGTGGTCTAAAGACAGATTAGACTGGAACAGATCATTGGGCTTCCACAAAGTGTTTGCAGCGCCACTTGTGCCAACCGGCACAAGTGGCGTACAAGATTGTTGCATATTGTGAATTGTATGCGATTAAATGGTTCAGAATGGTACATAATATTGTAGTTTGAAAACTGAGAACGGTTAATTTAGGTCAATATGGTGAAATACAATATTCTAACGTTAAAACTTTTATTTCAAGGTCTACTGCGTATATTTAGTATTGTAATTTTTTGTGTGACTTTAATAAATTCAGTTTTCCGAATTGTAAAAAAGGTTAAATGTAATTACGGATAATTTGTGATTCTGAAAACTTTGTAAATAAATTTAGTGTGTTATTTATTAGTAGAGTTTCGCATTAAATTTTTCATTGCATGTCTTTATCCTCGGGTAAAAATGGAGGAGAAACAATTTCTTTAATAATCCGCGTGGTATATTTTATAAAACTATTTTTCGGACCTGAAAAATTATTCAAAAATAATACAGAGTCCATGGCACAAATCTATGTACCAAACATACGGTAATGTTTAAAGCTGCGTACAAGTTGTACGCAGCTTTGATAATATTATTTTATCTTTCTATCTCAAACTCCTCTGGCCGAATGTGGCATTCCGGGAACGTAAACAAAATATTTGTTTAAATTTAGAATCCCACTTAGGACATATAAAAATTTCCCCTTACAAATATGAATAAAATATAGAGATTATTTTTGGCACAAGGATGTGCCAAATATTTCTTAAATAGGCGACCGATTTATGTGGTGGGAGTAAAACGATCGTCTGGAACATTTTTAAGGAATACGTTTGAGGGCGCCGAGAACCCTCTGAGTCTGAGGGTTCTCCAAGCCATTCTCGAGTAAATTTAAAAGGCGCCCACATTACAGCTGTCAGAATACATCGCAAGAACTTCTTGATGAAGGCAGAAAGACAAATACAGTTTTCAGCGCTTCGTGTGAATAGTTCAGCAAGCGTTGTAGTCCGCTGTGACCTCGCCTAATTAATCATTAGGGCCACCCCACCAGCTGTTGTGCGTACAAATTATACTTCATCGTCACGTGCGCAACACTGCAAGTTCTGTTGGTGAAGTCACGTCACACTGCATTCGTTTGATATCGCGAACGTTGAGCTGGTTCTGCAGTTTCTTTAAAAGCATGCGTGTGGTGAGCTCATAGCGACACCACCTCTCTAAATCTTCCGATATCACCAGTTTCCGCAGCCTTCCTCTTCCGCATGAAAGTTTTATACAGACTAGAAATGTACAAGTATATCCTGTTTATAGCATGCACCCGCAGATTGAGATATACTAGCCAGTTGGGGTTCTTCGTGAAGTTTCTTTAAAATTTCACCAAAAGATGTTCAGGTGTCCTGTAACTCGACTCTATGAACGCCTTAGGTTAGCCTATTATTTCTTGTAACGCAAGACGTGCAGTCTTTGCTCGCGTGGTACTTTAATTCAGTTCTTGTTCAATTAGAGAGCTTTAAAGAAGATAAATCATCAGACAAACTTCTCAGCACTTGGAAGAGCGAGAGAACTTTAGCTGATAAAGGAAACAGCATAAAATATTATTATTATTATCACTAAAAGCTGCTTTATCACCAAACTCAACGTTCATGACGCACAGTCATGAATGTTGAGGTTGAGTTTGTTTGTAAGATGGATGGAGAAATTGTGAGTGGATTTTCAGCTCTACGGTTCATCCATCGTAGGATCCAGTGTTCCATGGCTAGGAATTTGTTCTGATCAGTGCTAAGGACCAAATCTAGGAGGAATACAGTGGTATGAGTGTGAGGCATCACTCCATATACTGGCTTATCAGGATCCAGTTCTGGCAGCCAGTTAGTTCTTGGCGGATGGTCCAGAAGGCAGCGTAAGTTTTCTTTTTAGTGCGCACGAAGTGATCCTGGAAGGTGAGGTTTTCATCCCAGATATCCGTTTCCCATTCCGGATTACATGGATATGTGGGCGGATTTGGAGCGATTAAGTTCTAATCCTATCATCCTTAGCTTGATGCTCGATTTTTGCTACTACTACTATTTGTTGGTTTATTGCCGCTGTGTGTCGAGGGTCCTTCAAAGTTACAAAGAGCTTCAAATCATCAGCATACGAGCTAAAGTTAGTATATCGTGCTAGGAAGGGTTCCAACATCGCACGAAATAGGGTAGACGATAATACCCCACTTTGAGGTACACCTCTCCTGATATTAACAGTTGTCCTGTAGGTTCCATGAGAAATGAATGAAGTAGGTCTTGAAAATATCCATGAGATAATCCTCCTTTTCTTTGTCATCTCGTGGAGTTTAACCGAAAACAGAGCGATCAGCGTGTTAGCTGAAAGTGGAATTACAGTAAAGCGAAAAGGATGTGAAAGGGCAGACGGTAAGGAACAAATTACTTTTTTCAAGTGCAAAGATGTGAACCTTAAACAAATCAATTACGTACGGAGCGGTTTAATACTTTCTTCAATACACTTCTAAAACAATCATATTCTTTATAAGGTACACGCGTGAGGAAACCCTGGAAACAGCACGTTCCTCACAAACAGTTGCATTGTTAGCAATAATGGAACATGATGACAGCAATCAGTCGCTGATGTTGGTGTGGTTCATAACAATAATACGACATTGTCATTTGGTTTCGAACTCGCCTCTCGATTTTACAGATTTCTGTACAAATTTCTAAGAAGCTAGGTGAGCCTATGGCTTTCCTAAAATAACGAGAGAATTGGCGCTGTTGTAGGCAAGAAATGGGCTTTCCATTCACAGACACTTCGGAAGATTATCAAAGAGAACTCCTCGGAACAGCATTGAATTAATAAAAAAGGAAAAGTCCCGTCTTGATGGGACTCTCTCTTTAAATAGGCCAATTGAAGAGAAGTCTCGTTGGGTGTAGGGGAGGGAAACCAGCTTGAAACTACTGTTGAAGTAAAGCCACGTGTGCAGCAACTTCCTCTCTTTGAAATAGCGTGATGAAGCATTCTTCGACAATCATCCTGTGATTTAGAAGAAGTTGGTTAATGATCTCGTTAGCGAAGTTATTCCCTCAAAAAACGAAATGTCACCATGCTAGCCGGACTTGTGGTTGCTATGCTTGCCGTCTGCCAGATTAAGTTACAGAGAACCGACTAATTGGATCACCTTCAACTGCTACGGTCAGGAGAACCATGTGGAAGGTGAAGGGTCATGGAGCGTGCAGAAATTGAGGTCATCAATATCGTGGGAGAAATCTTCAGTTGCTTGGTACACGGAAACCTTAAATAGCAGCTGTAATGATAGAGACGGGCCGGATTTCCGAAAGGGCTACCTAATCCCAATAAACAATGGCATAACGGAAAATTTTTACGTTGGAAACACGTTTAAAGGGTGTGACAGTTTCTGTGCATTCGGAAATTCCCCTAAGGAGCTAGGGGAATGGCTTTTCTAAAATAATGAGAGAATTGGAGTTGCTGTAGGCAAGAAATGGACTTCCAGTCACAGACTCTTCCGAAAATTATCAAAGGGGAACTCATGGGAACAGCATGAAATTAATAAAAGGAAAGTCTTCTATCTTGATGGGAATTTCTCTTTAAATAGGGCACTTGGAGAGGTCTCGTTGGGTAGGAGGGGAGATGGAATCCAGCTTGAAACTATTATTAAAGTAAAGCCACGTGAAGAATCATCTGAAAGGAATAATGTTTTCGTGTTTATCTGCGATAATTAATAAATAAACAATTCACTACGTAAGATATTGTTTTCCCCATAAAAAGAAACATCTACATTTATCTCAAGACATTAATATGCCATACAAGTTCTTAAGAAGGTGAAAAAAATCTTGGTTTCTTTTCATACTTCGGGATGGTTACCCAATGGATGGTTTGCTACATTTAGACAGCCAAAGCGACAGCATTCTATTTTTGAACGCTCTGCATGAGTATCTGCGAACACGTGCACTCCCACAGTATATAGTAGGAATCCAAATCACCCCTACTCCATCGAAAAATTTAGCAATATCTTTTGTTCTCGTAGTTCTTACGAAATCATCCATCAACGAGAACAACAAAAAATTGCTCAAACATTCACATTGACAAAACACAATAAAGTAGGACTGAATTCTCTTGAGGTAGGGAGGACGCAGTTTGCCCCAAATCCTGTTGCTCAGGTTTAGAAAGCTCGCCGTGCTGCTTTACTCTTTGCGTATTTCTTGTACTTTCCGGCATTCCATGGGGTCTAATAACTCTGCGAATGCTTCATCAAAGGAATGGCATTTTAGGAATGAAGAAAAAATCTTATAACATTTCTTTTATCATCAACGTTTCCGAATTCTTTCAAGAAAAAAATGCTTCGTGGGAAGGGGGTGGGGAGGAATAAGTACAATATTAACTTTGGAGATGTTGCCGAAGTAAATATCTCAGTCCACTGTAAGTGCTAAAGATTATTGTATGCTCTACCATTTCTGTAGTGGTAGCTAAACAGACTGGAGACTCCACATTGCGAAGAATGGCCCGAATACTTTCATAAATATCATTAAAAATTTGTGTAATTGTTCTGAGATATAAAATGTAGCGAATCTTTTTCAACGATGGCACCTAGATCATAATTTTCGTGGCCCCTTTGACTTTCCTGACAAGCCCGAAATATCAGTTAGATACCTGAATGTGTCGCCTACAACGTCATCGCCTCATATGTGTCATCAAGACGCTGACACACAACCATCTGTCAACGCCATGCATCGTTTAATTATATCTCATATTGCGAATACCTTCACAACGAGTAGCCGAGGTATTGCACTGCTTTGAATAAGTAACGCTTCACCAGTGGAAGGAACTTAATGTTACTTATTCTCGGCGGATACCACCACCACCACCCAGACGGCACCGTTTCGAAGCTTGTTGGTTTACTCATCGGTTCAGGTACCCTGTTGTTACAATAGTGGCAACCAAGTTATGAAGTATAACTCCACAATATGAGAGATTCTTTAGTCATTAACTGTATTTAGCAATCACGTGAACTCGAACCCGGCCAACCGAAATGCCTGTACTGCTGCACTCCCACGTTGTCAGCTGCTCTGACCCTATTTCGTTGGCTCAGAGTATAAAATTGAAATTTATTTATTTATTTTTATTCGTCTAATGTCATATGCAGAAATTCGATACAGAAGACTCGAGCAACGGTGTCAAAGAGGAAAAAGTCAGATGACTTGTAAAAGGCAATGTTATTTGTCTGTATATATTTCATCTTGCTGTTTCTCAAACACGGGACATCATTCACTGATTCAAGGGATTCGGGAGAATATTTATTTAAAGAGCTACAATATATACATTCAAATTCATTCTTTGTTTAAAATCTGATTTATTTTGAAGGATCCTGAATAGAAAAAGGTTTTGTTAATACACACAAAACAATCGCAAAGATAAGGTTATTTTCTTTCTAAATTTCATCAAAAATTCTTTAAAAAGGGCCTTGGTTTTTCAGTTTTCTGCATTCCGTTGCAAACAATACGATATTTCTTTCACCATACCTCTCCCCTACGTTCTTTATCCTTGCAGCTGAATTCTTATAATACTTTCAAGAAGTTGAAGGCCTGTTCTATCTTCAATTCAATTCATTTATACTTTGCTCTTTCTTCAACAAATCAACGAACTTCGATATATTCGGATGGCGAGAACTTATCACTGAATTAAATGGTCTATGCCAGGGATTCTTTTACTTCGCGATACCGCGACCTTCTAAAATGATTAATGAATTTTTGCAACCCTCCCATACCTTAATAAATAAAATTAACGATTTCATTTGGGTTAGAGTCACTCTTAATAATTAAATTTTGATCTATATATCAAATAAAACAATGCCAGAAGCATAAGTTTATAAAATAGAACCGTTCCAGAGGAAATAAATGAAAAAAAAATCACATTTAAATCCTGAGGCAAATAAAAAAAATTGCGATCCCCCTCTAAGTCGATCATGACCCACAGTTTGAGAATCCTTACTCTGTACCATCCTTCGATTGCATTATTGGCTCTTTAAAGTCCTTTTAATGAGGGCTGCGGACCTTTCAATAATCAATAGAAACTCTGAGGAGGCGGGGGCTACTTATTCCGAATCTCTTTGGCCTTCCAATCCTGGTCTCTTTGTATTAAGTCTCGACATTATCTGCACAGTGTTTTGAAGTACTATGAGGAACAGCAATTGCAAAAGGTTTGTATGAGATGAACTTTAATTTATATTTTGCTTTTTTCAGACCATTTATTAAAAAGACTGGTGGAACAAGCGGTTGATATTTACCATCCATTTAGTCGCAGACCACGGCTGGTTTCAGCGTTTGTTGACTTTGCTACGTTGGCATCTTCGACTAGAGTCAACAACGTTTTCCTCGACGAATTTAGCGGAAGAATATCCGCTGTCTCTGACCGCACTTTGTGTTGATTAAACGTATTTTTACTTTCATCGGAGAAATAATATTTAACTGCCGAATTAATCTTTCCTTGAGACTGTTTATCTTAAATATTACACAAATAATGGTGTAGCAGCAGAACTTGTCAACAAGAATCAGTGGCGCGATAAACCTTCATGGGGCCCAAGGCAAAATGGAATTTGGGGCCTCATCTAAAGAAATAAAGAACATTTTCATTTTATTGTGACAACAAAACAAACAAATAAGACATAAGAACTAAATATAAAATTTCATCAAAAACGGTAAAACCATAAAAAACGTAATTTCCAAATTAATCTTCAAGTAAAGTTCATTGACCTTGGCAGATAGTGAGTTCAGTTTCCGATTAAAAAAAACTCACTTAAAATATCAGTAAAAAACAGCAATGAGTTTTTGAAAGAGGGCTTTTGAGGTCCCCCACCCTCTGTTCAGGGGACCTCAAAACCTTTTTTTTTTTTGCCTATAGGATAACGCGTCACTGACAAGAATTCATAACAGTTGAAGAAGCGGCAAGAAGTAACAAAGCTGCAGAAAAGTAGTCAAGTATTATTAAAATCACTAGATATTAGAATGACTCATTCATGAGTTTGTAAAAGGTGCTGCATTCTATTCATCCTTCGTAATAACCCTGCGCTTATAGTCCAAACTAAATTTAGTTTGGATTGTAAGCGCTGAGAAGGCATTATTGTTATTTTGGTGAGCGCCATTTTCAAGATGGTGGTCATCCATTTATAATTTGCGTATACAGTCCAATAAAAACAAAAATCATAGTAGGGGGGGTATCCTTATTTGTCGTAACAATATAATTTTAATTGGACTTTCTTTTTCCTTTAGATGCAGTTTAGGAGCCTGGAAGATTTTCGCAGTGGCGGATGACGGCAGGGCACTCGCAAACTGAGGCAGTTAGAGCCTTAGACTGATCAAGAATTTTAATTTCAAGGTTATGGCAACAACACCAGGGGAGGGGAGAGGAGAGGAGAGTCGTCTCAAAGGAAAGTTCATGGTCCACCAAGACGAACGACTTCTCAAGATCACCACTATCTGGCTCCAACCTCTCACCGATCATGAGAACGACAGTTTCAAGGCAAACTGTGGAGGGCCTCTCTACGAGGCAGCTTCTTCCACACAACATGGTCGTCTCTGCAATCAACGTCAATGTTTTCTTTGAAATTTGTGCTCCCATTCATAAAATGTCAAGGAAATGGATCACTATCGTGGTGATGTCTGGAGGGATCCCATGATGAAAGGCTACAGCGCTACATATCTTTGAGAACGGCACCATAAATGCTCATATGTCCAGAGACGATATCTTCGAGTCCTAAATAAGACTTTCAGACATCATATTGCGTTTACAAGTGTATTCTACACGATGTAGACTTTCATTACAGAATGTTGACTGCAGTGAAAAATTTTAACATTTCATAAAGGAACTTTAAGCGAAAACACTGGAAAGCATTATATTTGATTTCGATAACGTTACAATGACCACATTTATCATAACGAAAACCATTGAAACTTTATAAAGTTCGATATTGATAACTTCTAAAATGTTTGGTTAAAAATGATGTTTTCTTTCCTATTTTAAGCGTTAAGTTTACATTTTTTACTCCCCCAGTTGGTGCCGTTAAAGACTGCATACACATTTTCGCTTGAAGTAAGCTATGAGATGCGAGCGGCCACTAGAGGCGTTGAAAAAAGAAAAACCACAAGGAAAAAGAGAGAAAACATAATTCGAGAGAAGTTTAAGTAAGAAGGAAAGTTATTCTAAATGTGTTAAGAAGATAGAAGAAACTTTTCTGGATTCAGTGCAAATCGTTCTCGAGCGAGCTACGTTAAACGAAAAAAAACTGCTTTTGGAATTTTGCTTTCTTCCATACGACATGAAAGATGGACTACGTGAAAATAAAATGTTTTATCAGCGAGGATTCTCTCTCAGACACAACATATGTTGCTCAAACTATTTTAAGGAATTACAGGAAGAAGAAATTAGCTTCTTTATTACGAATTGGTGTCCAAAGCATTCAATAAAAGACGTGGCCACGCAACAGAACATTTGAACAGAATTCTGTTAATATTAATGTTTTGAAAAATGCACAGTTCATTTGTTTTAAAGTATAAACTACTAAAAGCTAATGCATTAGGTGGCCATCAATGTTAGTTAAGAGTATAAAAGTGTTCAGATACCAACTTTTTTATGCTATGTGATATTCTCTGTTGTATGTATTTATTCTTTTTTAAGAAGGGCTGCTTCATTAATGTCTAAAGGCATTGCAGAAACTGTTAAGCGTCTTCTCGCAGAGCAGTGAGGTTCCTAAAATGGGCAAGATTAGGGAAATCCAACTTGGTCAGACAAGACGATTTCTTCATTTTAGAAATGCCTTTTCTTTTTTAATATAGATTAAAACGGACAGGGGGAAACCCAGATTGCCTAACTCATACTTCAACCATTGTTTGTCTGTTTAATTAAGAATAATTAATTAGATATAAGGCCGAGTTGAACTAACGTTCCGGAGCAACCCTATCTAAGACACAACATCTATCCTTAGATACGTAAAACGTTCTATAAAATGGAGCGGTGTAATGTCAGGGGGCTGAGTGTGCACAGTCTTCCGATAATTGTGCACACTGCAGAAGGATGTATCGATCTATATGTACTCTAGTAAGAAAGATTTCCTCCTACCTGTTTCACTGATGGGATTTTGAGCCGTTACTTATTGAAACAAGGGAAAATTTTATTGCCTTTCAAAATTTTGCAAATTCAGTTTTCTTGAGAAGGAATATTCTTTTGCAATTGGAAGAGTTAAGGTTGAATAATGGATGAAACTGTGGATTGTAGCCTCTTATTTAAATGGAACAGTATGTTATTTTTTATATAGGAACAGAGAAATTTCTTTGCAGAAGTGAACAGGATGTTGGTACTCTGTTTCCTTCATGAGTGGGTGTCCACTTCTACTCCTGCAAACGCAGTTTGCAAGAAGCCTTAGTTATGTTTTTCTTGGTTTTTATCCTGCAATAATACCTTCTTCCAGCTCGGTTTTGTTGGTTAATATGAATAACCTCTGTTAAGTTCTCTGACTGCTGGTGGATTGCTGTTCCTTGAACTGTTTATCTTTTGGAGATTGCCAACGATGATCAGCCTCTAGGATGCGATGCTCATCGGTTTCTTTTGTAGACTGCTTGTCCAGCTCGTTATTCTGTAGCTGATTTCGGGATGACCATTGGACTAATTGAATTAATTGATGATGTACAACGTTTCATGTATATAAAAATATTGTTAATACTTGTATATGGTACTATGTCTATGTATATAATGGATTTGCCAGATTTTTTGGCTAGGGCCGCTTTACCCAATAAATGAAAAAAAAAAGCCTGTTTCACCGAAAACAGAAGCTTCAAGTTTCGATTCTTGTTTGATTTATAGGACCGTATTACATATTTGGATCTGCCATGCTATACACATGACAGATTCGCAGTCAACATATGGGACCTGTGCTGATTGAGTTACCGTATAATTTGAGGTAGGATTAAATGTCCTGTATCAAAAAAAATACTAATCGTTTATTATTCTTCGGTTGGAGCATCTGATGTTTTTTTTTCTCTCAGGTGGGATGGTTGGTGAGAGGGGATCTTCTGTTTTTTTTTTTAATTTATGGTTATAAAATAACTGTAAGAGAATAAAAACATTTGAAATTTCAGTTTATCCACCAGATTCTGCTAAGCAACATCCAGCCTTCTCATTTGCTATATAGGATAAATAAATCGATGCATGCACGGTGCATGTGAGCAACGCTATCTCTCAGTTCCTTGACTGTTTCAGATAATCGCCGTTTCACATAACGAACCCACTGTAGAATGGACTACATAATGAAAAAAAACAACAGAATTCAGAAACCGCCTGATGTTCCCCAACGCATCTTACTTGTCAGATATTTTGTAGTGAAAACTAGAATCCTTCTTACAGAAGATGACAAATGGGAAAGCAGCAGAGCCATTAAGGGTGGTGATAAAGGCGATAAAACGTGCTTAGCTCTCCACTAATACCGCTCTACGGAAAAACATTTTGGAATGGAGAAACCGTGCAGGATTCAAACTTACGAACACGTGCTGAAGATTATGGAAAGAACAGTGGATAAAAAAATGAAATAACAAGATTTATACGATGCAGTTTATAGCTTTTTCACTCCATTTACAACTACAATATTAATGAAATTTTTAAGATCCTGTGAAAAACTCTTTCTAATCTAATTTACCTTGTTTTCGTCAACAAATCTAAGTACCTGCTCCACAATAAAACTGTGATGGAGTATCGAATTAGTGAGCTGCTTTACTGATCGTTTTCATTGAGAATTGAGTAAAGTTCGAAACCGGATTATGATGCAGAAACAAAGTTTGTGTCATTTGCTAGACAATGTGAGGGGGGGCGCGTCGTTTGGGGTTGGTGCAAAGGTAAGTCAAGCTATGGAGCCTAAGCATATTATCTATAGAATTCTATAAAGGTCGATTTGCATGTTTTTGGGGGTTCTAAAAAATTTTAACACCTACAAACGTTCCTGTATTCAACTACGTGATTCGAGACTGATCTTTCCACTTAGCGGGCAAAGTCATTACAGACCTCATGCCCTGTATTGTAAGGGTGCTGAATAGTAGCTGCTCACAGAAGTAACTGAGTAGGCTGATGCAACAATGCCAGCATTTGAGAAAGTTGATTACACTAGAACAGATCCCACCTGTCATTAGAAACATCCAGAGGCCTTTTATGTCGTGTACGTGCTCCTCTGGAGGGTAAATCGCACAGACAACTGGCTACAGGCGAAAAGAACAAAGTTATAAACAGAGAGATTATAGCAGATCTCGAAAAATACGCAAGCCAGGTAGCCGGTATCCGGGGAAAGTGATATAACACGCTCAAGGAAAAATACATCAGTTTCACAGCGAGCCACGTCCTTCGAGTCACTTAAAGTCTATTTGTTGTCCCAAGAGAAACGTTGTCCTCGGAGAATACACACTCTTAGACCCCTTCCTTCTTTCTCTCTCTCTCTGAAGGAAATCGCTATTTTCTTTTTTTGCGAAGACGTAAGAGAAAGCACATCACTTCTGATGGGAGGAGAGACGTGATGCCACCGCTGTGCTAAGTGGATGCTTCTTTAGCTGCAGCTGAACTTAAGACTAAGCTCTTTACTCGTCTTGACACTAGAATGGAATGTAATACAAGGCGCGATGAGCATTACCAAGAAAGCACGCGGTCCTTCTATTTTTATAAGTACTCCGATTCACAGCAGATAGATCATTAGAGGAAATGCTTATCTGAAGCTGTAGATAAATGTCAGCAGAAATAAACAGAACACTTGGGCAGAGGAGCCAGTGAAATGGTCGATTTGCTGAATAATATTAATGTCGATGAGAACTGTCTTTCCTTCCAAGAAGAATTTAATACACTGAAGGCTGCGATTCGGCATTTCGAAAGATCTAAATGCGGAGGCTATCTTCGGCTACTTGTAGCTTCACCACTCAAGAATGATTAGAGGGCTGGTTAGAAAACATTACTGAAGTGAAGTACATATTGTAAAACTTCCAAGATATCGAGGAAGTTTGCAAGCCTGTTAACTACAGTTCGGTTCGTCACCACCCAGCATTTTTACATCAAAATATTCGGGACAAATTGATCGACTTATCCATCTGCTTGCCAGTAAACCTGTTAGTGTGCTGTATTTCCGGAAATACAACACTTAATTTTATCTACTCGCAAAGGGAAGTATTCACAGTTTTTATTTTAGATACGCGGGGAGAAACGTTAAATCTCCCTAAAATTGGCGTCTAATATCCTTACTCCGTTTGACACCCGACACGTTTTATTTTCTTGAAATGCGAATTTATTTTAATATGTTTTTTATTAAAAAAAATACAGCAATAAAATAGTAGACGCTTGTCACTGAGGATTTTTTGTTGCAATTGCCAGCGACGACGACTACAGCGTCAGCCAACATGCTTGGTAATTGGTTTCTTGATATTCGTTTACTATTTTATTCATTTTGACAAGCTCATTTTCAGTTTTGAAAGTTTATCGCATATTGACACCTTGTCGTTTCATAACAAACTTCGTATTTAGCTATCGGCAACTCTAATTATACCCTCCTCCCTAGCTGAAGGTTGTTCAGGGGTGTGAAGCATATGCAATAAATTGAGTTAATAATAGTAATAATTCGGCATTCAGATTTTGCTGAATGCCGAATTATTGTAAATATGTTCGATACGCCAGTGAGTTGGACGTGCACGTGTCAAATTGCAGAGAGGAAATTATATTTACACTTTATTATGATAGACAACTTATAATATAATACGAATATTGATGGTACGCAATATATACGTGTTTCCAAAATCCAATCTACTTGCTCGAAAAACGATATTTCTAAGGGTCTTGCTTCTGAATTCTTTCCATCATAATCTTGAATTTAAAGAAATTTTTAGAAGAATATTTCTATTTAAAGTTTTCATCGTCCTTTTATGACTTTTCTTTATATTTAACCGATTTTGCTACATCGCAATTAATTCGTGTACATATCGGGGAAATTTTTCTTTTAAACACCCACCTATGGCGTTCCTCGCCCCCGATCCCCTACTCACAGCAAAGAAGCGATAAACTGATTGGGGGTAACCAATCACATCGCTGCACAGAGCGGACTAAAGAGTTCATTATGGTCAATCTTAAAGAAGACAACTTGCGAATTTAAACACGCAGCAAAAATTTGTTGACTGCCAGAGGTCTTTTATCTCGTACACGTGCTTCCCTAGAGGGGGGACATAGCACAGGCACCTGGCTACAGGCGAAAAGAAATAAGTTATAAACAGCCGATCGAATCGAATTCACCCAATGCAATTCGAATTCGCACAGTCAAATAAAAATTTCCGTTAATTTACTCCAAAAATAGGGTTCGTAATGTCCCATTAAGCAAAACAAATTAACGCATGAATCATTGTCTGGACTATATCCATTGCACCCACTAAAGAATTGTTTCTTTGCACACCATCTTTCATAGCTTTAGTACGGAGTGGAAAGCCAATGAAGTGACTGAGCCACCCATTGTTTTCTACTAAGATATCCAACCAAACATCCAATCGAGTTTCTCTAATTCGGTCAATATTGCAGAACGCTCATTTCTTGAAAAAAAATGAGCAGCAACTGGAAGTGGAGAGCTTTAAAAGTATTTGAAGGGTACATTCTCTCAAAGCAATCTTCAAACTCCGTTTTGTGGAACAAATAAAAGTCACAAGGCCTCAATATCAAGAGAATTGGCGCTGGAAAGGTGTTGCTCAAGAATTTCTCATTATCTCTACTGCAGTAACGCTTTCATTGCGGTACCTACGAGGTACCTTGTATTGTCGTGCAAGATGACTGACGTTATCTCCATTATTCGAGATAAATGAGATGCTTTCGCCATGCTAATGAAAGCAAGTACTTCTCCAGATGCGAGTTGTAATACGCACTAATTACAGCGTTGGCCTGTGGATCAGCATGACTCAGGATAGTACCCTCCCAATTGTAAGTAGCAATCAGCATTACTATTAATTAACACTTCTCCCCCCCGGTTCTCGATGGATTCATCACACAAGAGCGCTGAGTTTTCTCCTTAAAAACAGCTCACAGCACGCATTTGTATTTCGTCAAGTGAAACAATTTTCCCATTACGTACACTTACGAAACTGCTGCTATACAACTACAGCATCTCCTTTTATACAGCCCACCGGGCTATTCTTCCTCAAGAGCACATGCAAACAGCAGTCTTGCCACTACTTTTTGAACAACTAAATTCTACAGCGAATAAGCTCTAGAATAATAAGCTCGTGTATTGGTCTGATTGGACAAGGTCTTGAAAAGTTACCTTGGTATTAAATTTAGTATTTAGATCGTAATAGTCAATAAACTAACTTCGGCTTATTCACATGATACAGGAGCGTTTTATTCCATAATTAAAATATATTCAAACGTGCGAAGGCCTCTCGGGACTGTACAAACAATTAACATTCCTCTATTCAAATATTTCAGAAGCCAAAAATGTATACCAACTGACAATGTCCATTTCAAACGGTGATGCTCTAATCCCAATCTTCTCTTCCCCGAAGCGTGAAAGATGCAGCAAAATATTTTCGCTGTCTCTACGCGAAAGAGAAAATATTATGGTTTTCACTATTAAGGACAGGGATTACGTATTAAGAGGAATAAATTAACAATAATCTTTCCATTATCCTCTCTCTCTCCTATGGTTCCTTTCGTTATCTCTTCGAAAAAGGATTCTTAAGATGGCTTGTGAATTTACTATTGTCTTAATCTGAGTTCTCATCTTATTCCGTTATCCTTTGTCATCCTGCACTCTCGTGACAACCGGCTATTAGACGTAGTTTCATATTCAAGTAATGACTGCTCAATTCCATTTCTCCATAACTGCGCGTGTTATTACTTTGTCCTCACTTAGCCGCGCATTAGCATAATCGCTGGATCATATTTTAATCGGGGAATACTTTAATGAATTTGCTTCTAGAAATGGCTGCAGTTATAAAGGCTTAACATCGTCTAAAGTTTATGTTACATAATAGCGTAAACTTTTCGCGATTATTCTTACAGTAGTTGGTTTGTGAAATTTTAAGCGACACTGATTGATGCAGTCGTCAGTAATTAATCGTTAGTAACAACACAGAGAGAATATTCAGCGCAAAGCTATCTGAGTGAACAACATCTTTGACGTTGAACATTCGAAAGGGCACGTTAATGTTATTTATGGGCGTGAATTCTTCTCTATTTTTTGTCTTTTCCAAATTGGTCACCTTTATACTTGCTTTTGCTATCTTCATTCCTTATTTATTACTAATAGCCGGAAGGCATCTACACTATGCTGTCAAAAGTGTGCGATCAAAAATGCAAATATACTTAAACATCATCACTTGGTATTATAATCATAAGAAATGGCACAGTGTATGCAAATTCATTGCCAAACCAACTATGGATTTCTTAGATCCACGTGATCCGGATCTAAGAAAGTTGCAGAAGGAAACGGAAAAGTTTTGTAAATCATGAAAAATTAATGGGAAGGCGGTGGAAAGCACCTTCTTGCATTGAGTGGAGTTTAATGACAACTAGGAGTCCCTCGCGAATAGCGCAATTGGTAGTAGAAGTAGAATGGTTTTATGAGCTTCAGCGACTAAGGTCATGTTGCTCCGTGTATATTGTCTGTGGTTGATTTTCTGTTTTCTGGACGAAAACCATGCCACCCTCGCCTGAGATCGACTAACTCGTTTTGAAAAAGGCCCATAAAAATTCCTCCCGTCATCGACGGAACTTGAACTCAGGTCTCTTCCACTAGGTGTGGAGAGGACGGCGATCCTACCAACTGTGCTACTCACGAAGGTCACAAATGGTAGATCGGCCATCTTCCCCACACCTGGTGGAAAGGACCCGAGTCCAAATGATGTGAGAAATATTTTATGGACCTTTTTCACAATTTGGCTGAGTTACCGGTCTCAGGCAAAGGTGGCATGGTTTTTCTCTCCCGGAAACTCAGATTTCTCGTCCAACAAACAGCAAATCGACCGCAGAACGCATGCAATTTATAGACATAGTATACAGTGCAATATGGTCTAAGTCGCTGATGCACCTCAAACCCAACAACAAACAAACAAGAAGAGCGATTTTTGTGAGGGAAGTTCGTAGAATTTCATGGCTTAGGTAACCATAAGGACTGTTGCTTAACTTTTAATCACCACAAGCAACGGTAACTGTGAAGTAGTGCAAAGAGCACGGAGAGTGGATAGTGTAATAATCTGCAACTTATTTCAGACGTACCATGCCACTTTCTATGTAGAAACAACGCTAATTACAGTTGTCTGCCGTACTAACCACAGCAGGATTGCAAATATGCATTTTGTAGCGTAGTACAAAGTTAGATTCTGAGAACAGTAGTTTCGCACACATGCCACTAGGCTACCGACGAGCCCTACTTACTGTGGAATTTAAGAATGCTCCGCATCTTTAAATTCTCACGAAATATAAATTTCTGAAGTATTAAGCTATTCAGTGAAGGACAACGTCTTCAAGATCATCTTTTCTAAGAGGAGGAACTGCTTAGCACAAATTAGTATGATACTGAGCAAAACAGTAGCGTCTTTAGTGGAAATGGGCAATTATGAAGTGAGAAAACTGTCATCGAAACGAGTAATGGAGATGGAAGGGAGAGTTCTTCTCTTTCACTGCCCAAAGCCGCTGGCCTGAGGCAGAAAACACACGGAGAAGATCTCTGCATAATGAACTAGGAACGAACTCGCAGGAGTATCATTATTTTAGTGCAGAGTGCGTAAAATTACGTTGAGCAACTTACTTTTAATTCCCATAGCCGGAAGCAAGGCGTGAAAACTCGGGAGTATGTTACCAAGGTTATTTCCTGCAGTATCCTCCCCGAAGAGATTCGAGGAAGAGAGAAAAAAAAAGTTAAATAAACTGTTTCTGGATGCCTAGTGCAATTTACTTCACTTGCGACTCACGTAGTCGACAAACTCGCATCAAGAAAAGAATCTTTGACATGGAATTCGATTAGTAACCTGAAGTTTGTGTGAAATATAAAATCAGGGTAAGATGAATGATGCTATTTTCCATTATAATGGCACATTCACACGCAAACGATCAGTCATTTAAAGAACAGTCTCTAATCTTTTTTCCAAAACAATAGTCTCCCGCATCCTGGACAGCAACAGGGAATGTGATGAGGTTGAAGGGTAAGCGTGAAAAACATTTCATTACACAATAACATATTCTGATGTTAGTGGTACATGCAATCAGAAACATGCTTGTGGATATTCAAGGGCAATTTTCATGAACACCAGAGATTCAGAAGAATCGCGGGCATTGCACGACAGCCAAGTTTAACGAATGGGGAAGAAACGAACTCGGAATAGGACCCTTTTCTAAGTATTTAGCACCATACTTTAAATAATGAAAACGACACTGCGTTGGATCAAGTGCCTAAGGAAGCCACTACATTGCTGGTCCAAAGTATCTACCAACTACAGCCGAATTGTGAGGTCCTCTTCACGTTCCTCGCTGTGGAAACTGCATGCTGCTTTCCAACTAGCTTTTAAAAGAAGTAAAAGTGTGAAATATAACAAAGGAACTGGCGAACTTACCATCTGGTTATTAACGAATCATTCATTACTACATTGTCGATATCTTTATTACTGTCGTCCATAGAAAGATGGCCTGAATCCCTTGAAAACTGTTACTGGTAAATGGGCATTTCGTGACAGTCAAACTGTCCACTAAAGTATCGTACGACAAATCACGTGCATTAAAACTATGTCGCTATTCATTTTTGAGATATTCATTTACATATAAACATTCCGAAGAAACCGCACATGGATAGATGTCATAAGAAGGAGACACTTGCCCTCCCCTGGATCATACGATACTTTTAACAAGGCCGTCGTTTGAGAGATACCGGCCTTCCCAATCTACGTATCCCCCCCCATAAAATATATGGTGATATTAATGCAAATCAATTGACTAGGCCCCAGGATTAGGGGAATCCAACCTAGGAGGTCTGGTCTAGGTTCGGAAAAACCGGACTCGAACTGCATACAGTGTCAGAATACACAGAGGCTGGCGCTGGTAACTTACCAACCGTGAACGCAAATTTAAAATTTCTTAATTAATTAGTTAGCAAATTTCAGGTAAAACTATAACGTTTCCTCCTTTGGGAAAATCCTCTTCTACTCAGGTTCTGCGATACAGGTGCAAATCCTGAATATTATGGGAAAGTTGCGCAGGTTTGCTGCAGTGGTTATTATCTGTTGTCTTCCGTTCCTTGGTCGTATATTTTGCTTGTTTCTGCGTATTCAAATGATGTCACGCAAATTGCGGAATCCAAAATAATTCACGATGAAACCTCACTCCTCTATCTAACATTAGTTGTCTAAGCCCTCAGTTGAAGAAGCTATCAGAAATTCTTTCCGCCAACGATGGGACCCAAATACAATTCGTTTCAAAAGTGATGAAACCCTGTATTATCACGGAGGATGTTGAAAGCTTAGAAGAATTTGTTAACACTTTGCATTAATGCATGTTCACAGACTGTAGGGTGAAAACGTCACGACACATATAATCATCCATGTTTATCACTCAACACAAAAGGTAAACGAATGGCGGGTCAAAGAGAAAGACGCCGGAGGATACATCATATTTGAGCACCCTGTCTCCTAGGATCGGTCCTACTTGTACTAGCACAGAGTTACGACTAAAGCATTAAAATGATTTAAACAGCTGAAGAACATCTTCTATTACGTACAGAATGCTTCTCAAAAGAGAAAATTCATTTATTTATTCGTTGTTCAATGATTTGGCAATCTACGCAATCGCCGAAGACAGTTCTTAAGCTCATTCACATTGATTTCAATGAAATATGCCTTAAGTTCGAGAGTATGTTGGCTCTAAATTTCACTTGGATGGAAAATCTAAGTAAAATAACAATCCTGGTTTAAAATCATCGACCTAATTCATCGTAACTGATATCGCGAAGTTGACTTATTGTTAGAGTGGACTCCTCTCCTGCTCTTTGAATCTTCAAGAAGTTGCGTGATTTATTACTTGACACAGCGACTGAATGTCATTTATAGCCGGTATACGCAATCGTCCACATTTCTGCTCCCA
Organism: Mastigoproctus giganteus; assembly: GCF_048544385.1. Classification (NCBI taxonomy): domain Eukaryota; kingdom Metazoa; phylum Arthropoda; class Arachnida; order Uropygi; family Thelyphonidae; genus Mastigoproctus; species Mastigoproctus giganteus. The sequence goes on along the minus strand of NC_143584.1, from coordinate 94,448,743 downwards.
CCACGCACAATTTTCATTCTAAAAGGGTGAGAGAGGCTGTCTACAGAGCGGGAGCGACCTTTGAAAACACCTGTCCAAGTGATGTTCTGGGCTTCGCAAGTAATTTCGAATGCCGCTTCGTTTAATGGAGCGACTTGCATTAATTAGAAGACACCGGGGAGGTCAGAGGAGAATTGATGTTGCTAATAAGTCGATGAAGTTTCTTGTGTAATTAATGCCCCTAATTCAAGACTATAGATTGAGTGCTCACTTTAAGATTAATGATCTCTATATTGATCCACATGCAACGCCATGGCTGTACATTTATTTTAATCTGTTGCAACGAAGTCTCTTCCTGCTAATTTCAGCCACCACCATCCCTCTTAGTCTCAATAATCCCCGCAATCAGTTCGTAGTTCCCATAATAATAATTAAAAATGATTATCAGATAGTTGTAAGAATGGCTGAAGTTGAGAAAACCCATCAGCCGCGAAAGTGTTGCACAATTTAGATTTATATCAACTTTCTACGATTTTACTCCTTGTTATTGGTGACAAATATTTGCTGAAAGCTCAGTTCTACCTCTGCCGAGGTTCAACACGCTATCAAAATGAATAGAAGCCATTATGTCAGTCCATCTTTGGGTACTGCACTACTCTATACAAACCTGCCCGAATCATAACCGCCTGAAATAGGAGACACTGAGGAAAATTAATGGAAACACATTTAGAATATCGCCGATGAACTCGTGGAGTAATTTTCAATAATCGGATACGGGAAATGCCAGTGAAGAACAGATCTCTGTGATTAATATCTTTGAGTTTTGGGGGCAGCGATTCTAGTAACAATATTTCAAAAAGGATGTAGTGCCCTGTATCGGTACCTAAGCGATAATCGAGTAGATACACAAACAAGCCGTTTCCTTTCAGTGATAAACGTATGCTGATGCGTCTCTTATTCATCAGGATTTTGCACGCGGTTAGTGCCAAATATGCGATCAATTCCAAAGCTCTGTAACTTGGCTTCCTTCTGTGACTAGCAATGTGAAGGCTACTTAATGCACTGAGATGATCAGCACTTGCCACCAACTGTGCGAAGGATTATACAGTTTTTGAACGGCTCAATGGATAAATATAAAGGAACCGATTAAGTTTGGAGAGTCATTATACGCAGTAAAGCCAGTCAGTGTAAAGCCAGTCTAGACATTTATATTTCAATATTAGCAGAAAGGAAATGGGCAGGTGATGGATAGGATGACTCTGGTTTGTTGACATTTTAAATGGAGGATAACCTAACAAATAATTCGAAATCGGCAGCAATAAAATCCTGAACTTACTGTGACATCATGGTATTTTCAACAAGAAAGTCAATTTTTAAGGGCCTGCAAAAATGAGTACTCTTGCAATTTTAAGAATTAGCTCAATGCAAAGGCACCCAACACCATTTACAAATGTGCCGCTGTGCAGCGCTGATGTGTGTCCAACTTTCACTGCTCGTATTTTGTATAATATGAAAAGGTCGGAGCGCTTACCATGGATGGGTTAAGGATTGGAAATAGGGAAAAACTGTGTGGTGAGATAAGTGATATACGAGGTGTGGCAATAAGTTCCCGGAGTGGTGTAATAACAAGAACACAAAGCAAAGGAACTCAAAAATGGTTTTATTTTTATTCAAAGTAATCGCCATCTGATTAAATACACTTATTACACCGTTCAAAGAGATGTGATCAATTCGGTGGTTATATTTTTTCTTTATGTCCTTAACATCCTGAAATCTCTTTCCTTTGAGGGCAGTTTTCACCTTGGGAAAGAGGAAAAAGTCCGCTGCATAAGGTGGATCGTTGATCTACACAGTGCCATGTTTACGTCTTCATAGCAAGTGCGGAATGGGCGGAGATATTGTCGTGCAACAAGAACTAGCTGCCTTTCTCTCGAAATTAAGGCCTCACCATGGAAATGCGCTTCAATAGTCTTTGAAGTACCTGTACGTAGAACGCCGCATTGATTCGCTCTCCTTCAGGTACAAATTCTTTATGAATCACACCCTATTTGTCGAAAAACATGATCAGCATCGTCTTGATACTGGACCTCTGTAAACGAAACTATTTCAGCCTTGTGGTGATTTTGAAGTCCAGTGCATGCTCTGACATTTCGTTCTCCAGTGACAATGCAGTCGAGGAAATCAGAACTGTCTCGATCTCTGGATGAAGTCTTTAAATGATGTCACTCTTCATTGCTTCTGCTGATTCGCGAGGCTGTGCAGCTCGAATTTTGCACGCCTTCCTTTATCCTAAGTCTTCATGCAGAATTTTACGAATCATCTCCTCATTCTATCCAACTCATCAGCCATCAATCGACGATCTCTTGCCACGATTTTCCGAACTTTTCCAACTCTGTCCTCATTTCGAGAGGTTGACGGAAGCCCAATTTTTGGGTCATCGCAAACATCCTCATTTCCATCTTTGAACCGCTTATACCACTCAAACACACTGGTACGACAACGTTTCACCATCGTAAACAGGTTTTATAATTTCAAACTTTTCTGTTGCAAATTTTCCCAGTTTAAAGAAAAATCTGATATTCGTTCGTTGCTCCACTGCAAAGTCGCGACACGGAACGTTAACGCTACTGAACAATCTTTGTACCACCATCTGTTGGAGGTTTGAACTACAACGTACCACCTCCGTTTATTTTCAAACTCATCGAACAGCAGCAGTCCGGGAACTTTATTGCCACACTTCGTATTGTATAAATTGAGAGGAAAAATAATTTGGCAGCGAGAAAGTGCTAAGCTGGAGGCTTTTTGGATTCAGGCTATAAAGCGTATGAGGAAATGCTTACAAGCTGTTGAAAGAAATTCGTTTCTTTGCAGATCAGCCACTGGAGAGCAGTCTTTCAAAATTTAATAAACAAACTTTTTGGACTTGTTTATTGAAAACAAATCTCTGATTGTTTCGCTTAGAAAAGATTTTGAAGCAGCATGATTATTTTAAGATTGATATTGACAAAAAATGACGAAAATTTAATAAACTGATGCAAAATATATGAAAAAAAATTTAATCAACTTACATAAGAAAATGATACAAAAATTAAACCTAAACAGAAAAAAAATATTAAATTCTTCAAGCTGAAAGTTCAACTAAATTGAACACGTTGGTCGTCTGATTCTTTGCTTGTATTTCCTGTCAGAAAATTTTCAAAAACATTTGGCCTCAGAATTTCAAAGAACTGTTATATATTTCTTACTTGAATGGAAGAGAAGAGTGCACATCTTTTCAGTTCATTACACCTTTTGCCCCAACCCAAATTGTTTTTTCTCTCTTTCTGAATTTACAACTGTGAGTAATATCAGAGAAAATACGATTCTCGGTGATGAAGAAACAACGGCCTTCACATAAAATGGCTGAGATACTCAGCACAGTTTATGATAAGTATCGGAAGAGTAACTGATGGTCAAATTAAGATGGTCTCTTCCTAGCGGTTCATATGACTTCAATTCTGAACAAGTAAAACGTTCAATGTTTATATAAATAATAGACTGTGATCATCTTTGCCCTGCAGATTATGCAGCACAATCGTTCTTGGCCAACACACTAATACTTGCTGTATATTGTTTTCTGACTGTGATGGCTGTTTCCACTTTACCAATTGGTTGATAAAACAAGTCGATGTACCATCACATGGCGGCTATTAGTTTAAAATTAACCAAAATTGGCCTCTGATCGTTCTTTCACTGTGCCCTTTATGTATATAACGATGAAGAATGGCTCGGCAAACAATATCGCCATGACTACTAAAGGAATTCGATTTGGCAATTATAATTTTACAGATGTATGGCGGATGTGAGGTTGTGCTTCCAGTTCGTTTTTACAATCACTTTGGTATCTTGATTAATCAACAATTGGCACAGTCTGTCGGGCTCTTAGTACGGACACTAAAATGAAATAGTATTATTTTAGGATACAAATATTATGGGTTGAAGAAATGTGACAAAGAATAATATCCCAACAAACCACCCTATAGCGCGAAAACTGAAGTTAGCCGCAGAGTATTTTGTAATTACTTTCTTATTCACCATCAGTATAACAAACTTTATCGTTTTGTAATTGATCATAAATAAATAAATAAATATTCGAAGGTGGTTTTTATTCATGAAAACACGCTGCCTATCTTATGGAGTTTTGTTGGCATACACTGGGATCGTAAGTCGGGTGTTCGTAACTCTGGGAGTGATCCGGTAATTAATTATTTCTTGTGCTTTTTCGATTTGTGTTGCTTAAATAGGCTGGCAATAGTAATAAAAAATAAATAGATAATATATTATTTATAATAGCTGTATAGAAACACCCTTTTTGAAAATGTTTTATGCAATTTCTATTGAAATTTAACAACTACAAGGCCTTGAGCTATAATTCTTCACGTCATTTATAATTAATTTCACATATAAAGGTTAATCGAGTATATATTTGAAACACTTTTATACCACGTGAATGAAGAAGAAAAGAATGTAAATGCATTTCAAAATTCATGTAATGAGAATTCTGGCGTTTTCGCATTAAAAACACTAATATTTATAATGCGACTCGAGTTTACGGCGAAATAGCTCTTCCAGATCTTTATTTATTTATTATATTTTTTTTTGTACCCTCCACCGGGTGGATAACTATATGGCAATGGTATTTAGATCCTGGAAAGATTTTTCGAGGCCTAGTAATGAATATGTATAAAAATAGCCACCACAGATTTTAAGTCATTTTAGTTAACTTCAAGATCTAAAATTCTTCAGAAGGAAGATAAAGGTCACAGAAACATTAGGACTAATTTCAAGAAAAGGGTTTATTTTGGCGGTTACTTAGCATGTTTGTCTTTAAACATGTGGAAATTTTATTTGAAAAGAAGGAATGGAACAAGTCCATTAAAAGATTCTTTTAGAAATTATGTTTTACGAAACAGTTTCGGCGGATAAATGATGTTCGCAAAATTAAGATATATAAAAGCTGTCTTAATTAACCTAAGGTTTTATGTCAGTCAGCGGAAATCTTAATGAAGGAACTCAAATAATACGGATTAAGAAAATATGGACAGTAGAAAAGAATCGGTAAAATATTTTCTTGAGCACAACTATGTAATGATAAAAACAAGAGCAGCAAAACCTGGAGATCGAAATCCTAACTGCCCCCCCCCCCCTCCTCAATGGACTTCCTATCATTATCGTTGTTTCCCGCTGCATCATTAGAAATATGTAAGCTGTCATCTTACTACAATTCAGCAAACGGAATGCAACAACCTGATTTCATCAGTTGACTATTCCTGTTTGTTCATGCACTTTTGGTGATTAAAAGAAAAGGTGGGCCGCTCACTTCTGCCTATTTTTCGACCATTATTCAAATGAAGCGGAGTCAAGTTTCATGTACGTACACAAGATGCAAAACTTAAGTAGCAGCAGTTAAAGCAGACCAAAAGTGAACTTCTGCTGCTTAAATTTCGGTAAAAGCCGAAAAATTTCAACAAAAATCTGCGGAAATTTGATGCAGTCTTAAGCATGTAGAACTACGCCAATACTCCAGTAACTTTATTATGTACTAATCTACAGATGAGTTCTATAGATTGGCAAATACAAAATTACAATGAATACACATCTCATGCAGTACAACATAGTGGTCAAGTGTGAAATCGTGGAGAAATATCAATTGCTGATCAGTAGAGGAAATGGCCTCCCTTTCCCCTAGATATAGTGCTCACAACGAGGTCGCTTGCTTTCGAGGATATCAAGAAGTTCACGTATCAGTATTCTTCTCTGCAACGTACAAATTGTACTTACGATGCAGAGAAGAATACTTCTCTGCATCGTAAGTACGTTGTACAGGACAGAGGTCAAGAGATCTCTCTGCCCATCTTAAGATGGCGGTTGACCAGTCTGGCGTGTTCGTGTGTTGTCGGAAATTACCATCCTGTAAGATCAACTCGTCCCCTATAACACCTGCATAATGTCCCGTACACAGATCCAGATGGCATCTTTCTATACCACGCCCAGTATATATATCTCAGGAAAGCATATACGGATACGAACGTCCACCTAGAAATTACTTAGACTAACGCCCTCCTCAATAGGTATCCCTTTCTTTGATGTTATAGGAATATACAGTATTGTGTCCACAGCTCTCTTCAGATGAATACTCATATACTTCTTGATTCACTCTGTAGAGAAAACTGGGCTTGTCGAAAAATAATACACACTCTCATTGGGTCCAAGTAACATGCTTTCTACATCATGGGTGCATGAGACAAGGACATGCTATAAATTGTATTTCATGGAAGCCCCTTTATGCATGAAAGTATGCTAAGGTATGAATTTTTTTTTAAATTTATTATATTATGAGTAAAGCAAAAAAAAAGAGAATTCTGTGAGGGATTTCATCAATAAAATTGAGCAGATGGTGGGGGAAAATATTTACTCGCAATACTTCAAAAATATCTAACGAGTTTTTACATCATGTTTGCTTAAAGCAATATATTAAAGTGGATCAGAAGCACGAATAAATTTAAATGAAAAAAAAGGTTTAAAGAGTCTTGAACTTAGAGTGAGGCATACTGAAGAATGTGACTGCATGCAATTTTGTAATCTTTATCGATAAGAACCAAGAAGATAATGAACGTTGTAATTATTTTTACATCACACAGAATGAAAGCGGTCGTACGTTAAGGGGCTCCAAACTACACTAATTAGTAGCAGTAGCCCGATTTCGAATTACACAGCCGCTTTTAATAAGTGACTAGAATTTGGTTGTTCAGGCGTGGCGATCTTACTTATTATTACGTTTTGATCTTGGTGTTCGATAATCCAAACATACCAAATGATTCAGCCCTCGACTCGTAAGTAGGGGAACTTGATGAGCCACAAGGACTGAAAGAAGATTATGGCAAGGAAGATTTTTCCAAATAAGGAAACAATAATTAGCCATCTCGTACAAAGTTAATTGGTTGATGCCGCAACAAACACAATGTCAAGTTACTGCCTAGTGTTTATGCATGGGCAACACATCATTACAGAAAGAAAACACGATTTGCTTTCCAGTGATCGACTAAGATTACATAAAACTACCTATAAACTGTGTATTTGCTAAAGCAGCATTTCTTAGCCTAATACGGTCCACACCACATAAACACAAACGAAATTTTCGTGGCTCAACTATACTTCACGTTTCGCAACTACATGGATATTGGATAAAAATATGTAAAATCACAAGCTAATTAAATGTTTATTTATAGGTTAAAATATATAGATAAACAATATTAATCATCAAAATACAACCTCATCAAAGCATCAAGAGGACAGTTGGGTCTCACCAATATATATTAAATACTGTATACTGTATATATTTTATTTATTTATTTTTTAACTAACCTTACCTTTCCGAGATCCATCTCGAATTCCTTCACGGCCTGAGAAACACTAAAACTTCTAAAAGTCCGATGATTAGTTTTCCGGGAAATGGGGTGGAGAGAAACAGACTCACTCGGTATACTGCGGAAACATGGGGGAAAAAAGTTCCTGAATTCAAACAAATGATTTCACGATTCAGACTAATAAATAGGTGAAAAACAAGTGAACAGAACAGGATTGTAATTCGGCAAAACACTAACGCCAAAACTCTGCCTATAAGCACCATCTGGTGAGTTAACATTTTACAGTCCATTGCTAGTATTATACAAGAACAGAATTTGTGGTCAACAGCAACATTAAAAATGTCGAGTTAAGATTTCAGTTTTTAAAACTTCCCCACAACATAATAAGAATTATTACAATACACATTATTGTAAATCAAACTGTAATAAACTATTTAAGATAAGTATACACTATAATTATTATTTAATTTGTTTTTATATCTCCAGTTATTCATTTTTTAAAATATAATCTGGTTACAATTAAAGGATTTTCATTAAATTTCATAATCCGAAGAATATCTATATATTTAGAATGCTACATAAAAGTAATTACATAACAGTTAATTACAAAAAATTAGACAGTTAAGTGAATAAACACTGACAGCTACGAAAACTATAAAAATTCGTTGTATATTAAGGGCACAGCCACTTTCTGTACACAGTTATGAGCAAACTGGCTTTGCTACTAAATGCACCAGTCTCATATTGTGAAAGCACTTCACCATGAGTTGCCTTAGTATGCATTACTCTAAATAAAAGGTACATATAAAAACTGCTGTACAAACTGAAGCAATGTGGCATTAAGGGCAATTTACCGCTATGGATAAAGGGTTGGTTACGTGGAAAGGCAGAGAGTGGTTATCAATGGGCACTGCTCTTTGCGGACTAATGTTATTAGTGCGGTTCCCCAGGGTTCAGTGCTGGATCCATTGCTGTTTTCAATATTTATCAATGGTATTTCAGGCTTAATGCAAGTTTAAGTTTGCAGATTAGACTGGTTTGGTTTTTATTGGCGCATTTGCAACAAAGGCTATAATAGAGCTTGCACATGATACAAAGGTTGGCAGGGTGGTTAACGACAATCATCAGGATGAGCTACCGCAACAAGATCTTGCCTGGTCTCCATGTGATCTTTACCATCACCGGGCATGGATCCTTCCAACAAAAACTGACGACCATGGGAATTGAGAATGATCCAAGTTGCCACTGCGTCGAAGAGGAGTCCTGAGGGCACCTCATGTACGAGTGCCCCAGCTACGACAACATTAGGCTTAAATTCCTCACCACAATACAGAGGAACCCTAGCAATCAAGAATTCACTCTGCTGCTCGAGGAAGATACCTATAAGGCATTAACGACCTACGCGCAGGAAGCATTTGCACTTAGCTAAAATAGCAGAACTCCGAGCCCAAGAACTAACCCAGACCGGCATGGGATAACTCTCCACCCCCCCCCCGAACAACACAGACAGGACCATGCTAACCCGAATAGGGGAGGATTTATTGCAGGCACCATCCAAGGTGCGGGATGCTGGCACTCCTCGGAGTGCAGGATTTAAAGGTTATTGCAAACCCGAATTGGGTAGGATATACTGCTGGCACCGATTTAGGTGCGGGATCTACAAGTACTATGCCAATGGCAATTACACAGGGATGCCTGCCTCCCCATGAATTTTAAACCCTCACCCTTTCCCTTACTTCGCTTAAACTAGGGTGGATTAATTCTCCCCAGTCCACCCAAATTCATTCCTCTTTCAATCCTCTCTTTTTCTATATCCCTCTCTTCTTGCTGCTCTTTTTTTTTTTTTTTTTTTTTTTTTTTTTTGTCTCCGTCAGGAAGCTCAGGCAACCCTAGCGGGGGGCCAGCCAGAGTATAATGGACAGCCTGGCTCACCTTCCAGTGGTGGTAGCGTGCAATGTGGGGTTCCCCTAGGGGCCCTGCGGCCAAGCAGCCAGAGACAGAACATAGCACTACTCTGTCACAAATCAGACACTACACTTTTTCTGGCTTTTACAGTTTCTGTAATTCTTCACAAAGTACCATGGCGTAGATGTGGGAAAGTACTGGCGGCGCCTTCCACAAAACACTATGCAACAAGAGCTAGGAAAATTGGGTCGATGGGCTGAGAAATGGCAGTTGACGATTAACATTGACAAATGCAAGGTACTGCACATGGGTAGCCTCAGATTAACTTAACTGTGTGTTACTCGCTCAGAGTAGTGGAGAATGAGAAAGACCTGGGGGTGATTTTGCAATCAGACATGGAATTCTCTGAGAAGTGCAGACACGCTGCCAGAACAGCTCACGGAGTTTTATCAATGATATACAGAAACTTTCCTAGCAGGGAAAGAGAGGTGATTATCCCTTTATATAAAGCCATGGTTAGGCCGCACTTGAGTACTGTATACAGGTCTGGAGGACTCACTTTAGGAGGGATATAGATCTGCTAGAACGGGTGCAGAGAAAGGTAGCCATACTGGTGAAGACAACAAAAGGGTGCTCTTACCTAGAAAGACTTCAGTTATGCATATTGCAGCGTCTCGAAGCTAGGCACCTGCGGGGAGATCTGATTGAGGTGTTTAAAGCCTTGAACGGATTGAGTAAGCTCAATGTTAATGGCATTCTTCCACTTAATGAGACTACACATACAAGGGAGCATAAATTCAAATTGAGGAAGGATGATTGCAGGATAGATGTGCGGAAACTTGACTTCAGCCAGAGGGTAGCAGTCAGGGGCTTGAACCCCGCTCTACTCAAAGAGCCGTGTGCTACTACACTCCCGCTCCTGACCATTCGGATACTGAGGCCCTGGATATGGTCTTTTAAAGAAAGTATCATTACTCTATCATCCATCGCAGGGAAAAGGCAGGGGTTCGATTTCCTTTTTCGCCTCTGAGATTATATATAAGATAGCGACTATAGTAAATGAAGCGAGTGAGATTTTTGACTTGAATTTCTAATCTGCTTCTATAATTTTATATTGTCGCTTCAATGACCAAACTTGATATTTCCAAAGAAACTTAACAATATGTGCAAAGCTTTACTTTAACTGGATACTTCAGAACTTTAGCCTGAGAGTTACTCTTTATATTTAGTGTTTAATATGTATTAACCTTATTTTAGAAAGTAATTCATTTGATTACAAAGACTGCTTTCTGTTCTCAATATAATCCTGGAACGGGAAGGCCAAAGCACTTGGGAAAAACTATTTCGAAACCGTTTTGCATCCGTAGCAAAATAATGCTCTTTTTATTAAGTAAAAGAGAGTTGCATCTGGTTTTTGTCAGCGTAACCTTGCCTATGACATGTAAATGGCACTGAATCAATGCAAGATACCACACACACAAAAAAAGAAATAACAGAAACTAAAAGTGCATCTCTCTTTCTCTGATACGCATTCTGATTATTGTTTAAATATAATTGCCAGTCTGGTTTTTCGTTAATGTTGGCCATTTCTTTATTTGTGAATCAATATATTAAACAGAGGATCGATAACAGAATAGTGCTCATTATACGAATGCAGATTCTTAAAATGGCTTATCGATTAATACGCATATTCGGTGCTGCTTTTACCCAAGGGGTAGGGAACTCGTCCCAAATTCAATTTTAAACTTAAATAGTAAAGTAAAATCTCGTTTAATATAAATAGCAACTCGTCAGCAAATATAATATTTTTAAATAAAGCTAGGGCTGGATTTGGTCCTGGAACGGCGTTGCATTCTGGTGTGAACGCTACGAGTTTAAATCGGTATACACCGACAGTAAAACTGCGCCGTTCACTGTTAACTAAGAGCTGGTGTACAGCTACCATAAAATAGATACAATCAAGGTCTCAAGCCACATCCAATTTGGATTGTTTGCAGAATTCCAAGTAATCACCGCATGTTTCTCTTTCCTTTTAGATAGCATTCAAATATTTCGTTGTACAACATTCATTGGATATTCGTTTAACACTATGTTCCACTTAACATTTACAATAAAGCGATCGGAACGAACGAAGTGTTATTTGTGCCCACACGTTGTTTACTTTTTCTTGAACAAAGATATTATTGCAGATTTTTAGTTATAAATCTAAGGGGTAATTTGTCTCAATTAATTGAACTCCACCTTTATTTATGTCCGGCGCTACAAAACTCGCAATATCATCCACTTTTTAAGTAGACCTTGAGACCCGTGTAAATCCTGGTTAAGATCTTCAAAGCAATGTTCATTTCTTATACTTAATCCACGATACATCTTATCTTACTGGAGTACTTATGGCTTATTTACCGAACACTTAGCTAAGTAAGCTTGCTTTTATCCTCGGTATCTTTTGACCTTAGTTTCTTTACGATGCCCTCCTTCCTTCATCGAGATATGCCTTTTGGGGGATTATCGAACGTGCTACCCAATTCGCTGCTAAACTTTGAAAGTTTAACAGCGAGCGCTATGGGGAACAAAAAATCTTAATGAAGTAACGAAAAAATAGGAGAAGTTTTTGTTGAGAAAATCTCTGAGCCACCCAGTGTCGAAAACAATACGATATGTTTGATCTTGAAGAATAAAAAAATTCAACTCAAGTTTCAATCCTTAAAGTGCACAGTTACGATGGTGAAAAGAACAGGTAGCCGCGCCACGATAGTTCCAAGAAAATTGCATAGCTGTAATAAGTATATCTTCGATTTAATTCTAGTCACATGTATAACAAGTTCTTGCTGATTTGCATGGTGGCAATGCTGTCCCCGCCTGGTCATTTCTCTGTGGTGTCTGGTGAAATCACCTTCCCGAAGAGATTGTCTCACTTGAAACGTTGGAGGAATATTGCGAATGCTGGAATGTTCCCCAATTCCATGTACATTCCATTCTAACTCAAGCGGCCATGTGACAATGAAAAATCATTACATAACGCAACGGAATATCCATGAAATGCAATTATCAGCACATAATATTCAAGGAACGGAGAGCACTGCTGTCTTCGCTCTCCTTCCACATGGAACAGTGCGATACTGTTGTAATCATAAGCACAATCTTGACTTTACTCACTTCCTTGCAGGGGAGATCGTGGGCGGAAACGCTTACTGAATTCCGTTTTCATTTCAAGCTCATATAACAGTGACCACTTTTAATCCAATGGTTCAGCAAAAAAATATCTTCTTGTATTTCAATACCTTGCCAAGTTCAATCTCGTAATGGTGCGACTTCCATTAACTCCGTGTTACTTTCTAATAAGGTAGACACAGCACCAGCACAACTAACAGACGATTCTAACACATGATCCAAAGTTCTTGCTGTCTCCACCTCAACTTGAAATTCTTCCCTCTTACCCTCAACTTTAAAATTAAATTTCACATCCCCCGGCTTAAAGGCAGCCTTGTAAATCGGCATTTGGCTATCATTGACCAGAAATATTTATAACACTGCTTTCGTTTGTCAAGATAAAGTTGATGATATAAAGCGTCAGCCATCCAAATATGGTTTGAGCTAGGCTAACCGTAAAAACTGTAGAATCGAATAAACGGACAATGCCATCCTCCTCGCCTGTTAACGATGAATTGTGGGCAGTAATATATGCATTTTCCTACCGCTCTGTCCTCGTTATGCTACGTCAACCTTAACTACCTAACCCATCTCGCTGTCATTTAAAAAGTTCGAAATTGATATGACTGGTTAATAATCTCTTCCAGTAATTTGTTAATAGTTCTTTGGAACCTAAGCCTTACTAATTACGAAGAAAAAAGCTTGTTATCTAACTCTTGTAGCGGTTTAGGATGCTCTGGAAAGTCTTCTGAGGTGATTAAAAAAAAATTGTCTTTTTGCGCAGAAACCAGTTTTTCTATCGCCCTACCTACTATATTTATCTCCAAAGCCTTCAAAATGGAACCCGAAACACGTTAATCAACCTCTGGACATTTTTCTTAAATTATATTCTTGAGAAGGGATTCTGAAGTAACGAACAGTTGCGCGAGCACAGTTTAAAGTAGTCCTTTTTGCATCGGAATTCATTTGGAGCGTCTACCATTAGCATATTTGTTCAATAAATTCCTTTGTTATTCGGTATCTATGACTACAAAAGAAAAACAACCACGTTTGTTGGATGAAGGCTCATCATTTAAGACGGGCTTACAAAGAAATTCTTTAAATAAAACTGGCCGTTCGATATTTCATCTGTGTCCCACACACATATAATTGCCATCTTGAGAATCGTAAGAATTCCCCGAGGAAGAGAATCATTTTTCCTTATGATTTCCTCCGGCATAATGCACATTAAAGGACTGCTGCATAATTACTGAATGTACAAATTATTTTATTTTCTAATTTGGATGAAATGAAGCAAAGTAATTTTTTTCCCTGCAAAGAGTGAAAACTTGCTTTTCCAAACAAGCGACAGAATTGGATATCGCAGATAACGGTTCCATCTGAGGCGGAACAAATTTATTCCATTTGTTTTCTGAGTCGTTAACTTTGAGGGCTAATGGAGAGGAAGGGAAGAGACAACTCATAAAAAGAAAACTTTTAGTCTGCCTAACGTTTCCGAATGCTAAGGAGAAGGAGTTCGTTTAAAAAAGATACTTTAAAATAAGAAAGTTACCCAGTGGTGACTTCGGAAAAAAAACGAATACATAAATTGAGAATTACATTTTATATTGAAATAAAACACGACTTTAAGAAAGGGAAATCAGAAGGGAATAATAAAGATGAAGTGAAATGTCTTCGTAGATTGATAATCCGGTGTTGCAACAGAAACTAAACCACACGAATCTTTAAAAACAAAAGAGCCCAGGGCAGACTCGGATGACTTGGAATTAATCTGGTGTCTGGGTCTTTTATCTATAGCAAAACCAGCCTGCTTTGTTTCATTAAGAATGAGAGTACAATGGCTGTTTTGAAAGCAGATGAAAGAAAAGACACTAATACAGAAGAACAAAATGGTGAATGAATGAAGACAAACAACCAAATTAATATAATCATAGAAATCTAAGGATGTTTTCAGCCAACACAACTTCTGAGCATGCCTGTGAGGTGTTCTCGATTATCAAGCGCTGCTAGAAGAACACAGTGTAGAATCTGAAAGCGACGGACTAAAATCCCAGCGGAAGATCACGCTTTCTAAAGTCCCGTGATGAAAGATTACCATTTAAATCATGTATAATATGTTCAGTAGAGATAATAAATTTAAACTTATTTAAATAAATTTTCAACGCTTAGAATTACAAGCTGAATTTTCAGACTTATTGTAACCTGGTGGCTCCAAAGAAATAAAATAATAATAGTGTACTACTTTTCGATAGTCTTCAATCACATTAGGGCACCTGCCTCGCTATGTCAGCATCGCACAATCCCTCTGTAGTAAAATTCAGGGATGTTCCAATTTGACTAAGTTTCAACTCACCGTTTAATTTTCGTCTTTGCTAAATCGGTACCGTTGAATATTTATTTAATTAGGTAAAGAAAAGTTACATCCACCTCTTGACAGCAATCAAATGCTAGGAGGGTAAACAGAATTATAAAAATGAATACAATATCAATATTGGGTAAAATAAAATATACAGAAGTTAAGACAGATTAGGTTCGACGTAATGCTCTAAATACATTCAGCGTCTGTCCAAGAAGTGTGCTGGGAAGCTGGTAACATGCTGTAGGCGCTCAGGAACAGGAGAACAAGCGCATATCATACTCCAACACAGTAGCCACGCAAAGCGATGGTGACACGAAAGATCTAAAATTGCAGGACTGTGTAGGTATCAGCTCAACCTTTTGATCTGTACGCCTTGTCGACGCAAATCGTCTCAGGGTTGATATTCAGGTCGTTGAGGAGTCCAATCGTGTTTGCTGTGATCATATGGCTGAGAGCAGGTTTGATCACAGATGTTTGCCGGTTAGTTATTCTGGTGTTCTTCGTGGGCAGGAAGATAAGGCTATCGATGTTAAGAGCATCCAGTTTACCCGAAATGAGTTTGGAGAGGGTAATTATGTTGCGAGTGGTGATGATTTGCTCCAAGAGATCATTCCATGCAGCGATTCTTGTATACCCCCTAGAAATAGTAAGAGGATGTCCTGAAGTCCTATTGAGGGATCGCAGAAGCCAATACTCAATCCCCAAGAAGTGTCGCAGGTAGGTTTGAGGGGCAGAGGACCAGAAGATGGCACAAACAGGTTTACCAGAAAGGATAAAGTTGGAGGATGAGGAAGCACTTCTCACCCATAACGCTATAACCGCTGCCGGGGACAGACGAAATGTGGGGTGTTTCTGTGCTTCACTGCCATCCAACAAAAACTACTCCTCAAAGCAACCTTTTTACGAAAGACCATCCTTAATTTGTCTTGAGTTTGACAATATTTCTGGAAATTATAATAATAATAAAATTCTTTAATAAATTAACTGGTATATATTTTTGATTCCCTGCACAGTTTATGGTTTAAACTCTTTATGAGAACAGTGTCTGTAAACGCGTTCATATCCACGTAGCAGTAGAACCAAACGTAGCTCGCAGTTGGCTCGTTTTAATCCTTTGACATGAAGAATTGGATCAGTGCGCTGATTTCTTCAAGTAGGGATGGCATTTTGGTTCGGTCACCTAATGTCAGCAAGATGTACGGTCTTACAACAGTAAGAAGAAGAAGAAATAAAAGGCTACTCTTTTTATTCATACAACGTTTCAGTATTGGGGAGAGCACGATTTATTCCCAAAACACGTTACCTTACTTTTCAAACATCCCTCATGTCTAAAAGTTAAGGAAGATTTCTATGAACTTAGAAGAACTGAAAGTCGGAAATAACTGCGGAAGGTAGTGGTGTCACCTGGCCGGTTCGACTTGCCGAAGCGACTGATAAATAAAAATAAAAGAAATTATAAAAACGCTATTGCTTTTATATTGGAAAAAATATTTTACTTTTTCTAAAAGAATAACAGAAGCAAACAGGTTGCTAAAAGAAAAAAAAAGTGAGAGACACCGATGGTAGAATAACATAAGAATAATGGGAGTTTACTGTACCTTTGAATTCGGTGTAATGCGAATCCTGGCCCAAATTTGATAATGCGGAAGATCTTAATTCTCCTTGAAAATTTTTCATCCTCCGACTTTGACACATTTTATTTGTTTTAAACGAATTTAACGTGTAAAAATATCATATAGCTTGAAATATAAATGCACTCGTGTCCAAAAGTTCAAATACTCAATAAGATCTGAGTTACCAAGAAAAACGCAGGACCTACTCATTGGAGTACTACAGAATGTTTTGTGCAATGGTATTATTGTTAGACTAAATTACATATTGAATCTCTAATAAAGGGTGTCCAGCCCTTGGGCCGCTCGCAGCTCATTTCTTTATATTGTGCATCCACCATTCTAAATCTTCTACAGAGAAAAATCTACCGGGTTAGATTAGAAATGAAATGAAAGGAGCTACTGCACGTTGATAACTTTTTTTCGGACCACCTCAACTGGTTTGTATGTTATTGAGCTTAAAATCATATTCTGACGTCACCTGCTGATTTCTCCTATTAAATTACTGTGGGATTTTGAACGTCACATTTCGTTATACTCATTACTTCACGCATTTCGAAACTGACAGAACTGAAACGGGCAAATTACAGCATCCATTTGGATATCAATGCGTTAAGCTCCGCCAAATCTGTCTGTGTAAACACGGACAAATCCAGATCGTAAATGCGCCTGCGCGTAGTACTGAGCTTAAACTGCTTTGGGCATGCAAGTCGTTTGAGCCACAAGACCCAGTCTGTCCACAAAGCAGAATGTAATCCGAATATGATCAATTTTG
Source organism: Mastigoproctus giganteus (assembly GCF_048544385.1). NCBI lineage: Eukaryota > Metazoa > Arthropoda > Arachnida > Uropygi > Thelyphonidae > Mastigoproctus > Mastigoproctus giganteus. The sequence continues at coordinate 94,431,559 of NC_143584.1, read as the reverse complement.
AAATATTTATTCTATTATATAAAATCTTTAAAATTATATTTGAAAATTTAAATTATTTGGCAAAAAAATTCCCATTAAAATGCCTCTCTTCTTTTACTGGTTAAAACCCAGGACTTTCCCCCAAGGCCCGGAAGGGCAGCTACAGTAACTACTGCGTTGCTGACAGTAAACGTCGATATCAAATAAATTTATAAATTTCTTTGATATTGACGTTTATTTTCACCAGGTGGCATTAAATCTTTTTTGCCTTGTCGAGGTTTTTTTTTTTTAAGAATTGCAAAATATGATATGCTTTCTCTGTCGTTGAAAATGTGTTGGTCGTCTCATTGTCCTTTAGGTACACGTGAGACAACGTCTTACATTCCGTAAGATTGAAGCACAAAGCATCGTCACTGAAAATTGCTTTACATTCAGAGGAAGTGATTATGAATATCTCATTACATCTTTTCTCTCCTAACAACGTCTTGTTTAAAATTCATGGAAAAATTTAACTACGAAAAATTGTTCTTCGCAATCTGAAAAATATTGTGACAAATATAGCGATGCTTTTCATCTGGTTTGGTTCCACTTCGTTTCGCCAGCAGAATAAGAACACTGAATGTTTTAGACAAACTTAAGGAAGCGTGTGTGAATAATAAAATCAGTCTTGTCGAAGGGAAGGCAAAACCATGTAGTGAATAAAATTAACGGGTTTCCAAACAAATAATTAACAATCCAAAGTTGTTGGCTTTTTTTAAAAATTTCTTTCGTATAGGGACGTATATTGTACAAAAAAATACAGGTGCATTGTAATTTTCAATGCTTTTTTTTTAACTGACTCGAAAATGCTTTGAAACTATGACATTTTGGACGTTGTCATAAATAATAGAACTCCTGAAGGCCTCAACTAAATGTAACAGAGTGGATTCTTTAAAAAACTTCCCAATCCGAGAGAGAGAAAGGAGGTGGGTAGAAATTCTAGATGTTCTGCTATACCACGGAAAAGGCCACAGGAATATTTCCAATAGGTGTAATATTAGCAGGAAAAAAATTCAAGCATTTTTTTTTCTCGTGCATGTTCCTCAGGGTTGGACTAGCCCTTGCTGATTAATGATTTGATCAACGACGGCCCCATTCGATTCTTATCCTATTGTGATAAAATTCTTCACAACGAAAACTAACCAATTACTCTAATTTCGACATTAAGTTCTCCAACCAAACAGATCATCGATAATTTATGTCAGTCTAACATTAATCTCCTTTTCTTGCCGCGCAGGAAAATTACCTCTTGATATTCATATCACTGATGAGACGTTTATTACTGGAGTCGACTCTGACAGGCTCTTCTATGCGATACCCAAGTTTTCATTCAAACTTGTTGTTTAAGGCATTCATGGAGATTATACAACTATCGATAATCACAGCTTTAGATCTGTTTATGTGCGTCCAACTATTACGAATTCAACTTTCTGAAGGATGTGCAGCTAATAAATAAATTAAAATCATTAGGTAGGCGTATTGTAGCGTAAAAGACAAGCGTAATTTACAATACGCAGGAAAAATATGCAAAATAACCGCATAAAGTTCTTAAATCTCCAGGAAATAATTAAAATTTATTTTAAAATACAAAATTGATTGACATGTCGTTAAGTGTGCAGGTTTGGAGAAAGATAAATGTAAAAGGTGAAGAAAGAATTTTAAAAAAATCTAATAAAAAGAAATTTACTTCAAGAATAACTTTTTTTTTTTTTTTTCAAAATTACTATATTCACTGTCACAATTTCTACATATGCCACCTATTCTTCATCTATCACGTGCTTAATAGATGTACAGGGCGGTTAAAAGTACTTTCCTACTTTTAAAATGAATAAAACCGCTGCATTATAATTCAGCAGTTTTTATCGACACAGTCTGCAGCGATTTTTTTGTTTAAATAAAACAAAACAGTTTGAAATTTGACCATCCTGAAGGCACGCAAAGTGATCGGCTTAGAAAACAACACAAAAATAAATTTTTCATCAATCTTTATTGACGATAAAATCTGAAAATAATCTAGACGCGTCTACATCATTTTCTAATAGGCAACTACCTCAGGACGGATTACGTCCTTCAAATCTGAAAGAACTGATTAGGAATCTCCACAAACCAAAAGTCTCCTGAAATTACGTAGGGCGATTTTGCAGGCCAAGGGCCATAGAGAATGGCGACTAATAATCTACTGGTCGATGAAAGTTCATTGTAGGATGGAGCTGTTCAACATTGTCAATATGGGGGCGTAGAGCCGCCATGCAAAAAATTATGCTTCCATGTAAACTACGTCATTAATTTCTGGGATAATATTGGTCAGCAATAAACTAAGGCATCGTTTGCCGTTAACTGTGCATTGCTCAAAACACCCTCAATTGTTAATGGCCTAAAATAAGAAGGGCCAAGAACACTACCGGAAATCCACACCATACTATAATATTTAATGGATGCAGTAATTCTTATCGTGGACATGAAGGTTTTCTCTAGTCCAAATTCCACAGTTCGTGCCTATCACAGTACCTCAAGGAGAAAGTGCGCTTCATCCTCAGATAGGATTTTAAAAAAATCATTCTGAATCCAACGCAACCTTGTAAATCATAAACTGGGGGACATTAACAGTTTTCATAGTATTGTGGCTTCAATCGATTAGGTGGGTGCCTCCCTTTTAAGGCTTTACGTACCTAGCTCCAAGGAATAGCATTCGCACGAGTTATAAGGCGAGTACTGGACCACCTCAACAAATTGGATCGAGCTTGTTATTGTTGCACCTCATCAAAATCCTTTGAATCACTTCCTGCGATGCTGACCGTGCAGCACAATAAAGTTTCCGTTTGTACTTCGGGATGACCATAAGATTAAAGGGATTCTTAAGATGCAAAGAATACAAGAACGTCGCCGTATTTAGCAGTCACTTGGGGGATTGAATCACGGTCATTCAGACGCCTGTACTTCTGCACTCTCGTACTTCACTAATCGTTATAGAAGCAGTCTTCGATACGCCTTATAATATTTAATACGGTTCTCCAACAAGGAGATCTTTTTATACTAAGGGGTTGCAATAATATTATCGCCATTCTTGTAATACAGCTCAATTAAAAGTGTTTTCTCTTTAGGCACCATTTTAAATCGAACTTGAGTGGACTTGGTTATTTAGGTTAGAGTTACAGCTTCAAGGTTTTTATCTTGACAATGAAGAATAAGACCACGACGAGCAAAACTATTTCTCCGATCTCGAAGTCACTCCTTTTCATAGCGATGGCAAAAGCTAATTTGTTTATGCGAGTGAATAAATCGCTCAGCCCCACCCCGTTGCAAAATTTTGAATTATTTCTTTAAAAAAATCCCACACATACGATTGCAATGCGAAAAAAGATACTACCTATAGATTTTTGTGTTAATTTTTAACAACGAGAAAAGGCTTTAATAACTACCCTGTACAACGAGAGGATTCGCCAGATTTGAAGTCTTAGCCAGTATAATAAAGCTACACTGTGCCCTGATAGATAGCAAAGTGCTGTTTTCGAAAATTACTGATTTAAACAGTTTAACAATTCCACTAAATGCAATGCTACTGTCTATGGCTGGATCATTTACGATTAATGCTATATTGGAGGAATAGTTCGCGTGTTTAATGGTATGTAACGTTCACGTGACAAGAGACAGTCATCTTCCTGAAACAGATTCCGCAAAGCTCCTACGTAAATGCCTGTACAGCTTCGCATTCGCCAATAGTCTACCCATCATCATCCATACTGCCCTTCGTGAAGCAAGAGTATTGTTGGTGTCCACCGAATATTTTCTAAGGAAGAAGCAAATTTAAAAATCAAATACAAACGGTATTTTGCTCTGTCTCAAGAAATATCTTATTAGGTACACTCGCAAATTATAAGCGTCCGCACGTAACAACAATTCGATTTATAGTGGTTGTTCAATTATCATGAATTTTTTTATTTTGGTCTTTGGAAAGATTGTCGCGCAATAACGAAATATATGTTAAAGTCGAACCAATAGAAAGTCGTCGTTTTTTCCATAAAATCTCGAGTTCTCTCTGTACATAAATCGAAGTGTGTTCGGGTATTATTCAAGAAGGAAAAATCGAATGAACATCAAATTTTTAGCACATGTTTTGTTAGTCCCTGGAGATGTGTAAGGTCCAATTCCGATTCTGCAGCTCATGCCCAAAGAAACATTGATATAAATTTGGAACAGCTCTAATTCGTTTCAAACCTTCAAATTTACTTAGAATATTCTTTATGAATCTTTCTACCCAATTTCGCATTGAGAGATTAACCTATCCCCTCACCTTAAAAGAACTGCCACACAAATCTCATCTCATGATTACCTATTATGTAGCAAAGTTTACGTAATTATATATAATCTCACACACGCACGCGCGCGCGCGGCAAATTGCTCTATACCGTCCCAATCTCAATGAATTCTTCAAGAATCAACCATCAATTTCGAAGAAAGAAAGCAATATGCGGGTCTTCTGTTTCTGTAATAATCATTATGCAGGCAACAAAACAAGTGAAATCTAGGTTTTTGGGTTAGGCCAAGTGGATAAAGAACAACTGTAACATTATTAACGTGCATACTGATTTTGTTGACCCAACGGAAAACCAAATTGAAGATGAATGCTAAAATAGAAACGCAAAATATAAAACTTGCCGTTTCCAAGGAGCAATAAGAAACGCGTGTTGCAAAATGCAACCGGTTTTTATAAATTCTGAAGCAAAACACTTCTCTTTTGCTTCAGAAAATTATAATACTAAAAAAATGGCGAATAAATAAATAAGGTAGCCTATTACAGTAATAAAGTAGCTAAATGTGTGTTGTGTTTAAGATTAAGTCAGACGCGATGAAAACCAGCTACAGATGAGAAGATAACTATAGCTTGCGAAGTAGTAACGTAAATTTACTGAACTTCGTAAAGGAGGAAAAAAAGGTGTTGTAGTAAGAAAATTGCGTCTCATCCATCTTCAGTAATTTCAGGAGATTAAAAAAAGAAAAAGCTAATAAAGTAGAAATCCGTGGTGGTTCAGTATGTCCGGGGTCGTAAATTAGTTCCCTTGGATAGAACCTCGAATAGCTTGTGCTGAGTGCACCGTGTGTGATCTTAAATATTGGATATGAATGAACAACGAATACAAAAAGGAATGTACAAAGGTTAAGACCAAAATATATTAAAAATCAAAATTAAGATAAAAATTATGATATACACAAAGTGATAATTAATACATGTATGCTATTTGGTGGGCATTCGTTTTCTAGACAGTAAGTCGCGCCAAGGAATTGCACAAAAAATTAAGATAAATAATAATTAAAAATTGCCCTTTGCGTACTTCATTCCAAAATTTAAGAAAAATCACCAGTAGGTTTCAGATTTATATCAGTTAGGGTCAGCTATGTCAAACGGCGTGGAAAAACCTTTTAACAATTATAGTTGCATTGTAAAATAACAGTATAAACCACATCCAAACTTTTGGCTTTCGAAGTTTATTCACTGTATCGTCTACTGTAAAAATATTGGCAACCAAATATATTTCCCACAAATTTCCATCTGATGGAACAGCACTTAGCAAGTCAAAGGAACATCCATGGGCCAACGTGGTCAGAAACTACTCCACAAATTTGTTAATTTTTAGAATCGTAGATGTATGCATTTCAAACGTCCAAATTTCATCCAAAAATTCGGCTGCAAATATCCTAAATAAACAATGTACATTAGATAAAGCTAATATAGACAACCTACGTGGCAACTATCTAGATTTGGACATAAAAATTGACTCTGAAAATATAAAAATTAACCTTTACAACAGAGAGAGCCATTAAACTTCCAGGTTGTTAATCTTTCCTATTATTTAACCTAACATTTCAAAATCGGTCCGTATTGCAATGTACGTTTTTCCCAATCCATGAGAATTGGCTCCATATGGAATTGTACGGAATTCGGATTGTACAACATTAAGGGACGATCGTAGGCAGCAAATTTCTTGTACCCTTCCTAAAGTATCATTTTAATAAGGCAATTAATGAAAATGATCTTTCCAAATTATTTATATATATTTTACTGAATTCAAAACAGAAGTCCTCTTTTCCACCCGAGGGCGCTACTGTCTCTGTGGTACCACGTTCGTTTTTCATTCCAGTTTCGCATGTGTCAACACCCTCTGCTCATTGCTCATCTCGGAAACGGGTCCATGAGCACAATAATAACCTGATAATATGATTCCAGGATTCACGCAGTGATAACATTTCAATTATTTGTATTCTCTTAGCCTGACTTTAAAATCAAAATTCTAAATTTAACACGTTATGTATTATTTTCCTACAGAATGATTATTACAGAACTAGAGGACCCGCACCTTGCTGTTCTTCTGAAATTTGACGGCTGACCCTTCAAAAAAATGAGATATGCCGTATGTACTTATGTACCACTCGATGATTAATATTGGACGTATATATATTTCTGGTTTAAGTATTATTTGTGTATACTCTGTAGAGTACTCAAAGAGTTGGTCAGGTCGGGTGCCAGGAGACCTGCAGGTTACTCACAATGCGGTTTCAGTTTTTGATTTATTTTAATTTAAATTCGACTGGTTACATCATTGCTGAATTGCGGAAAATTTAAGACTTTTTTGGAGGGGATTCAGGTGTAAAGAATGCAGATTGGGTCCAGGCCCAATTCAATGGCACCGCCAAACAACATTTCATTACAGTCGTAGAATTAAATTACAGTACTTCGGTAATGGACATCATCCATAACACGCGTTTAAAATATTAATTTATTGAGTGACGTTTTAAAATTGTTTTCCAGGAGAGACAATTTCACTCTCCTTCCGAAACCGGTGATCTCAATTTATTTATTTGAGGAAATGGTTCAAACTAAAAGCGTGATTGAAAATCAGCCAGTGTCAGCCCTGTTTGTAACCTTAAGTCAACAAACTTTCAATGACTTCTTAACTTTCTTCGAGAGACAAGCTTTACAAATTAGAAGGACATCCTGTTTATTTTAGCTACCTCTCCGTGACTCCTAACTTTTTATTAGCGCGTGTATACAGACATTTGTCGTACGACTGTCTCAGTCTGAAATATAGGTTGAAATGCACGTGTCATTCGGCCAGGTACGTTTCTGCGTAATAACCTTGACGATGATGAAGGAGTCCCGTTATATTTACGGAACCATTCAAAATTGACAACCAATCAGATATGCCGCTGCATGTCTCGTCATGCATCTTTCCGTGCACATTTGACGAACACGACTTATCTTCCACGTGAATCTCGATATGAAGCGGGAAGAGTGAATGCAGCCACCCCGGCTTGTTTGTCATTGGCTCTCGAGATCTCTCACAACTAACACACAAGCCTGGGTGGTGTTTTCCCACGTGACGACTTAACTTGCAACTGGGCCGGGTGGACTCTCCGAAACTGAGACGTCGGCGGTCGGAAGTGGTAGCAAAGCCGTGGGTCAGTCGCCGCCGCATTCTCGACGAGGTGCTTTGTCCCGGACTTTGAACACACCGTGGCGTCTTGCTGAAGTGAAAAGCGAAGGTAAGTGAACGCTTTCGCTTCGAGGAGTTTATCATTTACAGATACGCTCCCGCAGCGTGCGCAAGAAAATTCACGCTAAGAGCAGGTAAGATGAAATTTATTGGGTGTCAAAGTATAATATTTCAGCAGTGGTAAAAGACATCTTTGACCAATAATTAGCCAAAGCGGTAGGAGAATGAGTATTTTGGGATCCACCCGACTATGCATCTCTACCTTTAAGTATTCGACCTTTCTTCTGCATTATACCTTCCAATTCAAAGCGTAGATTTAATAATCGTGGACTGAATGTGAGAGGCCTGAATTCTCTGTACTGATGAAAGTCCTATATCAAGCATGAGCATGCAAACGCATTATTTGGTACGACAGAGAAACACTGAAAACCAACAGGATGCTAAACAGAATCCTTTTGGATTTCATTATTTCTCTGTTATCCAAGCAAGGACAATTTTTCCTTTTTTAATATAATTTATTTAAACTATTAAATTCTCTTTCTGATATTGTATATCATTTCTATAACAGTAGCAACGACACTGTAGAATAGCGTGGTCTGTATCATTATTTATTATGAGGATCTGCGCCACGATTTTATACTGAGATATACAATACAAAGTTTAGTATACACACGATTAGTTTGTAAGTCAGAGTATTTGTAGTTACGAATGATCGACTTCATGCAAGTGGTTGAGACGTACCACAAAATGAGAGAGAGCCAGAGAAAAAGCAGTGTGGCATCGTATACTGATTGAGGCAAAAATTAATACACGACGAAGCATTACTTTTTCTCTGGCTCCATCATTTTGTAACACCTTAACCATTGGACCATTAATTGTCAAAATAGCATTGTTTCAAGGTATCCGATTTGTTCTAGAAGTGATACAATTATTAATATCAATAAAAGAACTCTTCATAACAACTTTAATACTCTGTTCGGCACAGATCCAGTGAATTTCTGAAGTTGATTATTTGTAATTGCACTCCATGCATGAGAAACGGCTCTTCTCAGAATTTCTACATTACTTAACTGGCACACATTCCTTGAAACTTTGCTAATATTTCCCACATATTCTCTACTGGGGTTTAAGTCCAATAGGCATAGTAGCTAGCTAGCACGCATCAATGTCATTAGCTGAGAACCATTCGCATTATGGATTTTCTTGTTGGAAATGGTTGGTGATCTCTTCTAAGGATGCCATAAATGGCACGAGATGCTCATTGAGAAGTTGCTAATAAGCAGCTGCACTCATGGTATGGATACAAATGCTAAACTTGTTTGTCAAGTTCTGCAGAATCCTCCCCATACAATCGCGCTACGTCCTCCTCCTTTTTGATGCTTGAAACTGCCACCTCGTTCGTGTGAATATCGTGCCAATAGCATTTCCAATCGACTGACGCGTCGTTGTTGAACTTTAACTGATCACTCCATATGATCAGCTTTCATTTTCGAGCCCAAATCATGCGATCAATGCTTTCCCTTCCCCATATGGTGCTTGTTGAATAGAAGTTTAGACTTCATTTTCCTATTATGTGGTTGGCCACACAGCTACATCACTGGATGGACAGTAGAATATGTGGTACTAATATCAGATTCGTCTGCTGCTTATCGGATATTCACTGTACAGGCTGTTCGCACTGCCATATTTTTTGACGAGGCATCGAAGCAAGTGGACAGTAATTCGGTTTATAGGGTCTGTTAGAATTAATGTAGTTTTGTACTGCACGATGATGATGATGTTTTGCGGTAGGCCCTAAATGTTTAGCTTTGTACAGTTCCTGAATTTATTTATTTGCTTTATTTATTTGATCTTATTTGCAATAAATACGACTATTTTTAGTCTCACGTACATTTTAGTCTCAGCGCATTTCGCTGCTTTGTGAACATCAGTGGGGTCACCGATTTGAGATTATTTCGTCTTTTTTTATGCAATCTCTATAGTTTGGAGTAGGTCCTTTACCCTTTTCACGCAGCGCCACTGCTACCTCAGTTATTTGGTATTAGGAATGAAAGACGCGGGTTTTCCCATTTCAGTCTTCGCAAGGTATGACCTTGAAGGACGATTTTCTAGCTACACGCTTTCAACGACTTGGAAAGATTTGACTTTTAAATACCCAATCTGAAGAAGCGAAGAAGACTAACTTCTGGTTTCTATATAAAGGTTACGTTTTTTTTTTTCTCTCAAGGTAAAATTTCTCATAATCGAGACTGCACGTAAGAGTCACAAAAAAGCGCAGCTTATAAAATGCTTTTCCACTTAATAAAACTCTAATAAAGTTATGTAGAACTTTATTACGTGGGAAAGAGCAATATATAGATATATATTTTTGCTTTAAACTTTCTGAGCAAACTCCCATTCTGAACTTCTGCATTTCTAAATTACAGAACTGTTCGTCATTTATTCCAAAATTTAAATAAATGACCTAGATACGATCTGTCGATAAACTGAAAATTCTCTCTCTCTCTTTTCATTTTCAATATGAGCGAGTTGTTATCCTAAAGAAAATCCATTCGTGAATGAAGGCAGCATTTTTTCTTCTTCTTACCTTATTTGGTAAAAAGGTCTAAATAGATCCTCAAAGTGGATTTCAAACTACGCATTTCAACAGCAGCACAAGAGTGTTTTCATCCACACTGTAGCTTAAAAAGGACGGAGTACTTTGTACAGTTCCTTCTGACAGATATCTCACATATTTCAGTTTCGCCGGTTGGGGATTGCTGCTTGATTTTAAACAGAAAACCTACACCAAAGCAATGGCAGCGATTCGAATAAGAATAAAAATAAAGTGCCCTTAAAACCCACCGAAATAGCGCACATTTTAGAATAATCTTATAAGATTATTCTAAAAAGTAAACGAAAAGTGTTACGCTGTTTAGCATTGTAGAGCTGAAAGACTCGAAGCTTTCCTAGCACTCGCAAAATAATAATAGGAGCTAAACCTTCATAGCTCCTATTATTATTATGCGGTAAATTCCCCTTAATGAGGTAAGGTCACAGGATTCAGCCAGTGTTTTAGTCATAGGCAGACTAAAAACAAAAGCAGTTGGGATTCCGCATGAGGTAGCACGAAATTAGCATGATTCATCAAGCTAAATTCCTATTGAGTGCAAACTTCCTCTATTAATTTGAATACAACGAGAACGATCTGAGCTAGTATTCAATTAAGTTCGAGCGATCGGCTGAAGTTCCTTACTATGGCTACCTTCATCATATGCCTTAATTACACAATGAAGTGGCGCCTCCGTAGCCAGGTGGGCAGGAGCAGCAGTGTGTAACACACGCTTCTTGATTAGACCGGGGTTCGAGCCCGTGTCCACCAAATACGGAGGATACGGAAAGGTCAGGGATGACTACTGCATATCCCCAGAGCAATATGGCCTTAGTTGCTAATGCTCCTAAAAACTAAAACAACACAATGAAGTACCTTGAGAATTAATGAAGTACCTTGAGAACTACATCCTTCCTAAAATGAGGCCTCCAAACCTGTACTGCGTACAGGTCTGGAGGCTCCATTTTAGGAAGGATGTAGATTTGCTTGGAGTGTACAGAGAAGGGCAACAAGATTGGTGAGGGGAATGAAGGGATCCTCTTACCAAGACAGGCTTAAGTTCTGCAAATTGCAGCGGCTGGAGACTAGGCACCCGCGCAGTGATCTGATTGAGGTCACCTTGAATAGTTCGAGCACGCTGAATTCTGATGGGATCCTTCCACTTGTTCAGATTACGAACCTAAGGGGGAATTAATTCAAATTAAGAAAAGACAGACGTAGAATAGATGTGCGGAAATTTGCCTTTAGCCAACGGGTGGTTAATTGCTGGAACAAACTTCCATCTGTCGTTGTGGAAGTTGTTAGGTTAAATAAATTTAAGGAGGAACTGGGCAGGCATTTGGAGGGAATGGTGTGATATTTTTTTTTTTTTTTTTTTTTTTTTTTGGCTGATGCTGCATAAGCTTTCACTTGCTTTCTTGCATCACATGCCACTGCACTCCAAGAAGCCATATTATGCTTGTAAATTTCTGCCCCTGGGCGAAGGCACTCTTTTCATCTGGATAGTATTTAAAACATCAGCGGCTTTATTGGGTGGTATACAAGATGAAGCACTGTGATGATTTTGACATTGAAAAAGATTTCCGTAATAGGCAATCTGTAAAATGATGTTATGTCATATATTGGGAAAATAATTTGTAAAAGAATAAGAGAAGTTTACCTCAATATGATATTATTCTTTTACAAATATTGAAATCAGTATTTGTAAAAGATGATGATAGTCTATGATGCTCAATATGTAGAAAGCATTGAGCATCATAGCTCTGGTTTATATTATCAAATCGAGAAAATAAGAATAATTAAGATTAGCCTACTCTACTGGATATATAATACGATACAGCTTCCGTATAAACATAATGTTTAGTACATGGTCGTACTGCTGATGGAGAATTAGACAGGAAGTTCAGCAAGTCATTATGGGAGTCTTTATTCGGTATGAACGCCATTACATCCAAATAACTTCAAGACAGCGAAAACTGAAAGCAAAATGCAGATCAGTCAATGTTCACAATTTCGTGGATAATTAATTGCGAGAGCGAATATTGCAGTATAGACTCGCCTTCAAATACCGCTAGAGCCAAAAATCGCAAAGTATGACGTCGATTGAGTTGGCAGTTATGGCAATTATGATAGTGAAAATTCTCGGTTAACACCCCATCCTCTATAAAAACACATCTATGGAACTACAGAATAGAAGGTGCAAAGCAGGGCTGGATTCCAACTTTTAAAATGATATGTTCCGCAGATCCTTTGCCACAGATGTGGTATAACGTGATCCAAAAGAAGAACATGTTTTTAACCCATGCGGTCCATATTCTTCAAGTAAAACAAAGTTTAAAGTATGCAGTGAAACTGCACTAAACTGCTTCCTTGAGTAGGGAGAGGCCTTTAGAATGTGAAGTTTTCTTTTCTTGTAAGGACAACTTTAATGGTGGCCACAATATTCAGATGAAAGTGCGCCTGCTGAGACTAATTCAGAACACAGTGTGTTCTGAAGATCGATTTGAATAATTTTCTGTATGAAAAGCCAAACTTTCCTAGTGGGAGACAACTACCTTCATCAGATCTGTAGAAGAATCTGCGATGCATACGGTTATACTGTATTCCGAAATGGGTTATGTAATATAGAGTTGCAATATTCTTCTCATATAACACCACAGGGATCAACCATACCTGACTACAATCATCCACTCGTACAATAATTTTCTCAGCGATTCACTGATCCAAATATTTAACTTCGCGAGGCGAAATAACCGTCTCTTCTTATTACTCTGGATTAATATTAACCAGTGGAAATTCCTTAAGCGACATGTATCGCAGAGTTCAAATGAGTTGCAGTAATCTGTATTAGTAAAATGGTACAAATAATCTGCTCGAAATTGGAACATCGTTCTGCTAAATCGCTGTTGCCAAGGGAATGAGAGGCAACCTGAATTTCGAACATGATCTACTGTATTGGATATTAAATTACGAAGTGCGTGGTCCAAAGACTGGCAAAAGGTCTTCATACTGGAAAAGTTGTATTATCACATGCTTACTGTTAAGAGATAACTTCGAAGTGATAAAGAAATTATATAAATCTTTAGATTTATAAACAGACGGAGCCCAAAAAATATTTAAAAAGTCAGTGGTTTCTGAAACCTGTCAAGGAATACATACAAGAAGACGCCAGCACTAATTTCTTTCTAATTTCGGATCTGATCTGACCTATGATATTTGAATCGCAATTTCCTGTTGGCTACTAGGGAAGAAACCACGGAAAACGTGAACTTTTTTTCCTTTGAAAAATCTTTACAATTTCTTTTATTTTCCAGTTTTACCCTGGTCTGAAAGCAATTAACCAAACTAGACCAAGCAGCTAACCAAAAAAATCTCAACAAGCGACTTCATCAGGAAGAGGGGGAAACGGATACAGCTATTTGCTGTTGACGTAACTAGAAAGGTAATCGTGCTATTTACCCCTACAGCCATTAAACTTCGTAATTTCCGGAAAATGTTCGAGGCACGATTTGTGGCATTCGGTGCAACCTCGATTTAAGTAAAGCAAAATCTTGTGTCACTTCTGAAGCTTAAAATGCGCTGCCTACTTACTTTATAGGCCAATTACTCCAAACTCGTGAAAACTCAAATGAATCCATTGTCAGGTCACCATGTTTCCAAATTTTCCCAACTGTTATATCCAAAAAATACCGACAAGATTCTTCACGAAGCAGTTCCGAAACGAACTCTTTCTTCAGCTAAGTGATTAACTTGGTGAAGAACAGAAAAGTTTCGTTCCTGGACATTAACTATGAACGATGACCAGAGGATGAATAGGTGGCTTTCACGTAAGTTGAGAGAATAAAAGAGCAGCGGCTTCATAATCTACTTGCCTTTCTTCTTTCATCGTCAGTTGTCGGAGGTGGCACGATGCCTCTGGTTACAGATCAGCTATCGTGGCATACGGACAGAATCGGCCTAGATTCCTCACCGCGATATCGAAATGCTTTATTTGGCTCCGTGTTTCCGAAGTGATCGCAAGATAAGCAAGTTCGGAAAAGGAACGAGTAGACTGTGCCGCAGAATGCCCCGAGGTGAGCGCACAGAGCGCGCGAAATGATAAGATAGTTATTAAAATTCAGCCTGTTTGTTAACGAGTCTAATTACGCTGGTTCTCTGAACGTAGTCGTATTTAGGAAGAGAAAGAGGTGGTTAATTGCGAAAGAATAAAAGAGGTAAGCCGTCTAAATCTCAGTTGCGTAACTATGCGCTGAGATATACTAAAAATTGACCCAAATAGTCGGAGTGGGACAACTGATAAGTAATCTACTGTAATAGTTGCCAGTCAATCGTTAACTAATCATTAGTGTCGCGTGAAGCATTTCATCAAATACTTCAGAATCGTCAGCAGATAACCCTCACTTAATTCGCTACCCCCTCTTCCAGTCTCTGCGCAGTGCACTTTAAACTTCAACAAAAACTCAAAAATTTCAAGATACACATTGTGATGTTGATTTTCATGCGCGGAGTTGCTGACGAATTAGTGGAAAAAAGACTTTCCTCCGCAGATAATTATGTAACATCTTATAATTACAACGTTCCATCGAGGGTTGTCCTTAAAAAAAGTAAGTAGAAAGCCTGAAAGGGGAAAAAAAATAGTTAAGTTTCACCCGCCTCCTTTCTCTTCGCAATGTACACTTTTTTTTATGTCAACATTGCTTTTTATGTTTAATTTCTCTTGTACTTGTAACTTGTTGTGAATTCTTACAAGACGGGTGCTTAGGAATGCATTAAGCCAACGACGAAAAAAAAAATCTATTCTCTGGTATTTGTGGACGCATTATTCAACATAGTGGTCCTCAGTATTATCAAATTTGGTACAGATTTTGCAGAAAATAATTCGGAGTGGCTTTCCAACAACGGGGATACTGACAATGATCCCACTTCAGCTCTACATTTTGCTATAATTTGCACTTAAATGAAATTAAATCTTTAAATCACTGTCTTTTCAGCAAGCATGTGCAGACATTTCAGAAAACGCTCGTCTAAACATTTAAACTGGGAGTGAATTTCTGGAAATCTGTGAATACGTAGGCATTAAACGAGTTCATAAGCCAACAGGGAATTTTCCATTAGATCCAGTATGCAAGATATTCAAAAAACATACTTGGACAATTAAAGCTGTAAAATATGTCACTTGGAGCTACCTGAATCGAAAGACACTAAAATAGCGATCTAATTTTGTGTGAAGCAGTATTTTAATTAATCAATTAAATGGTGGAACTAAACAACAATCACTTTCACGCTGGTATGCCAGTGACTGAAGCCCAACTAGATGGGCAATTATAATAACAAAATACTAAGAAACAGGCCACGATAACACCCGAAGAAGATGGGGTATCCATTTCAGTTTATTATTTAAGTATTAATGAGTTTAATAAATATATTGCAATACGACTCCGAACTATTTGTCAAATTCCAAGATCATGCATTTAATTCTAAGGAATGAAAGTTCCTTGGGACTTTGAAGAAGCATAAATATTTTATTAACGTAGAAATCTGAAAAGAAAAATTTATTTACGTAAAAATAGGAGGACTTTCGAGTTCTCTTTTGTGTCCAACAGGATTAAAACTTCCTAGTAAGATTATTGCATTTATGAATCTGTTTTATAACCAAGAGAAGACGAGAGCTTTCCAGCTACTTTTCTTAAGGTCTAATCTTATTTTTTATAGACTTGTATTTCCATGAAAAGTAAAAAAATCGCAAATGAAATTCTTTAGTGTCACTTTAAAAAAGTGCACGCTGAAAAGAATAATCTGGAAAAATGTAAAAAATAAAATCTGAAATGAAACTTAGCGTGCGACCAGATAGCTGAAGAAAGATGAATAAATCTTAATTCCAGAAATGGTCTGAACAATGTTATAAAAGAAATTGTTTATCTTCTGACTGAGAATTCCTCTGAAACTTGAGGCAAAAATGTCTTCTCTGCCAGGATTGAAAAGTTAACATGACGAAGATGTATCAGATCTGTATCTCTGGACGAAATTTACCTCTCAGTTGATTACTTAATCTGTCTAGACAGCAAATGTACTTCTTATTTATTGTTGCTAGAGTTTCACAGATCATTTCTGCTAATCCCCGCCCATATAATTTGGACGAAACGGTTGTCAGGATTGTTTGGGCAAGAGTTTTAAGATAATGAGAATTCTGTCAGGATTCCGATTTTCTCATTTCTCTATGTATTGTAAATAGACAGTATTCGATATTCCGATGTTGAGGGAGCAGCTGCTAAGAGGATATTATAACTTCTGCTTCAGAATTTAAGCTTCATTTTGGAGGTGTAAATGTTCAGCATTGTGTTGAATATTCTTTTATGTTACACAAAACTTGCAGTTACCGTGTCAACTAAATCATAATTTAACCATTGGGTCAATGCCATCATCAACTAATGGCACTGGCCCACACTTGTAAATGTTGAACAACTGAGTCATTAGCAGGATGTACCAATACAGTTTTTTTAGCTAGATTAACGCAGAATTTATACAGGACGTGAATGCGTCCAAGTAAAAGGGCCATCTACACTCGTCGAACATAGAAATACAGAACAAATTCGGAGAATCGAATTGGGGGAAGGGATGGAGGCAGGTACAGGGAATAGTGAAATTTTATTTGTTTATTTATCAGTTTACTTTGAAATATTAGACAACAATTTTGTTATCATTTCTTACAATCTTTATCAGTCTGCAATATATCTTTAAATAATGTCCATAATTAACATATTGCATCAATACATATACACAATTTATAAAAAAAAGGTTGTTAGACAAATGCCCCTGCAAACATAATAGTTCAAAGGAAAAAATTTGGAGACGCTGAGATAGAGAGGTTAGTCAATCAAATAAATTCTTGTTATGTCTGGCAGAGTCGCTGGAAAGCAACTGGAAGTCTTGAGTTGAGAAATTGAAAAGAGAGTTTGTAGAGAATTATAGTATTCCACTACGTTGCTTGGGAATGAAAAATTTAAATATCTAAAGTTGTTTGAAAGTTTTCATCTAAACTGATTGCTCTCTCTCCTTGAGGATAAAAAGACACAATATTGTTTACTGCATCTGTTGGGAAATTAGTTGCTGTAATATGTTTAGGTTCCTCAAGACTACGATGTAATTCGTGGTGTAATTTCAAGAGTGGTACAGAGGACTGATTTTAATATCGTGGGAGGATTGTTCAAATGCCAATTCAAACTTGACATCCTCCAGTACTGCAATGCATTAACAAGCTTTTGGTATGTATGAGGTGCAGATGACCAGATAACCGATGTATTTAGGATGAATGACAGAGCTATACACATTAAAAGATATAGAACTATAGCTTCTGGTTTGTGATCCCTATTAATCCTTTCTTAACGCTCCAGCGAATGGAATAAAATTTATTTTAAGGGCACTGAAGTGAAATATAAGTGATCAATAAAGCTGAGATTCTTGTCCCAGGTCACACCTACACCCTTACGCACAATTACCTTGTGGATTTGCTCTAGGTCGATGAAGGTACGGCTGTCATTTTCTACACGCCTCTTCGAGGACGTGAGTTGTCCCGATTTTTCTTTATTTATGTGGAGTCCAATGGAATAAAGATAATTATTTAGGTAAGCATTATATTTTGGACCTCAAATTTGATCTTCTGTACAGGTCGGGAGTGTTTGAATGAACGAAGGGCTTGAGGTCATCAGCATAAACCAAAAAAATTAAGATTTTCTGACAAGAACGATTCCAGTGCTGTTGAAAACAGTATCGAGGATAAAACTCCACCTTGCGGAACAGCTCTAGTTGCTTTAAAAATTAACTGTTCACCGTTGTGGTAAACCAGAAATGTCCTATTGGTGCCCCATTTTAAATTTTCGTAAAGACTTGTGAATAAGTGAAATCATCATTTTACTAAAGGACCTTTAAGTACAAATTAAATCATCATAAATTGCCTGCCTTCCACTATAAATCAGCAGGTCCTCACAAAGAAGTATGCTTCTATTTGTTTGTTATTACCCAGACAGTCAAAATTTAGCTCCAAAAAGAGTTTCATTATGTGCACTTTTTGAAATGTGTCGCGTATAACAGCAAGTTATTATCATTGGGTTGTCATGTGCTGTACTGACGATGCTTCATTGCCCACCGATTAACAGGTGACAATCCCCGAAATGGTCATGTAGGTAATAGAACTCATCTTCTATACTTACATATTATTGGTCACTTGCATTTCACACGCCAGATTAACGATTCTAGTGTTGGGTCATTTACATATATTATCCCGAAATTAATAAAAACTGCCACTACATACCAATGACGCGTGACCTTAGTTGTTAATATCAATCAATAAACTTTGTAGTTTTTCTACCGAAACTTAATCATTCCAGTAAAGTAAAGAAAAATAAAACAGTTCTAATACAATTGTTAATTAGAAAAAGAGAGGGAACCTTTTCTAAAATGGAGTATTTATTAGAAACCTATCTGAATTCTCAATAACGTCGAACGGGATATCCCGCATGGTGTCACGTTTCAGTTACGTTTAAGCGAGTTTAAAATCCAGTTACCCGAGATGCAACCCCCGATAACTAACATAAGCCCTTAATCGCATATTCCCCTGTTAATTTCCTGCATTTACGGTACCACAAAACTATATATAAATGGGAGAGTGTTAATTAACGCACCCTAGATTTTCACCGGGATACCAGCCTACATCCACCACACCTTTATACTCTCCTCTGCTTCTGTCCCACTTATATATAAACGAAGCATTCTTTTTTAAATCAGAAAAAAGTAGTTTAGATTTCCAAACACAGCTGAACTGTATTCATTTATCATCATGAATTAGTGTCCAAAAGCAGATGGAAGTCCATTTCTTATGTCACGGATTTCTAATAAGTCCTCCATTTTAGATGGAAATTCCGCCCCTTCTAATTAACTGTATGATAATTATCTGTCTACGTAGAACGTGTATATCACACCCTTCTTAGAATAGCATATGCATTTTGCTACTTATGCAGGTTTAAAAATGCCCATCAATAACTCCAGTTAATTCATTCCAGTCTATGTTATTTGAATTTCCGGAATAAAGTGTTTTCTTTAATAACTGTGTTATTAAAAAGCTTGTGCGTGCGTACACAACTCAAATTAAGACATTATATTTTATTAAATAAAGTTTTCAAATTATAAAATATTATTAGTATTAACAATTTAAAAATCAGAACGAACGCTTGGACTCAGCACTACAAAAAATGATTGCCCCCCCCGCATAAAAGAAAATTATTAGCTAATGGAATCTTACTGTAATAGTGGCTTAGTAATTAGGGGTCAAGCGTCACCGGCAGTTACACTCATTTGCGCCCTTTGTACTCTTGTCATGAGATGCAGTACTACTGGAAAACCCAGAAAAAGTGCAATGTCTCGTTTGTGTTAGTACAGTAGTGTTTTATTCTGTTGTTTTTCTCTGGCTACTTGGCAGCAAGGCCCTTGTAGATCTGACTTTAACTCCCCTCCCACCACTATCGCTGGGTAGCGACCCTGGCGGAGAACCAAGTAAAAAAAAAAAAAAATGGGTGGGAGAAGTGAGTGGTGAAGATAGTAAAAGTAGTAGATGGAAGTGGGAAAGAGAGAGGAGGATGAAGAAAGGAGGCATCCGGAGGAGGAGCGAAGAGGTGGGAGGGGAGAGGTCGGGATTTACCCTAGCCTAGGAATCCACCCAGACCAGGGAAAAAATTAAAGATCGCGGGACTAGAGTGCTCCACAAGATGAGAGCCAATTTGGCTTGGGACTTCCGGGGATGTCTGCTCCACTTATCTTATTGTGATATGAACTCGAATTAATTATTTTAATCTAAAAGCTAATTTTTCGCTTTTTCTTTCCCTAATGGAAAAACCAGGACACTGAAATGGCCCATAATTTTTGCTTGCGCCATTAAAGATCCAGATGTATGGCAATTCCACTCCACAGACAGTGGAAAAGCCTCCGTGTCTGTTTTTAAATGAGTTAAGTGCATAACTCAAGTGCTCAAAGGAGAATGTAATTTATATAGCAACTTATTACACTTATATTTTAAGGTTCTGACTGCTTGAGCAGAATACCTCTAATTCAACTGTGGTTGTAATGCAATAAGGCTACGTTGAATATTAGAACCAGGCCTCTAGTAATAAGGCAACTAATGCTATTATGACGCATCAGCATATTGTGTCTGTCACTGCGGTTGGTTTGCCTGTTTGCTGAACGAAAATCACGAACTTAAGGAAGATAAAACCATGAAAACTTTTCTCTGAGACCGAAAATCTGGTGATCACTCTGTGAAAAAGTTCAATAAAAATTCCTCGCGTCATTGACGGGATTGGACCTCAGGTCTTTTCTGCTCAGGGAAGGAGTATGGTAATTATTACCACTGTGCTACCTGCGAGGACAATTATGTAGGAGTGGTTTCATTTTAAGAACTGCACATACGCTGTAGCTAGGGTTGCCAGCTCATGGGTGCTTAATTATGGGAGATTATTTCTAGGTAGGGAAAAAAATAAACATATGCAACAACGAAACTAGTTTTATTTATCGATTAGGAAACTTATAGCAAATATTTAGCCTTTCCCATCTGTTTGTGTTACTCTACTTGTAAGTCTGAATCTTGGCAATAATGTGATACTGACTGATTCAGTAATAACGAAACTACAAATTCCGAATGCCCCCTCCCCCTTCCCCCTGTGCTCTTTAATAAAAATTATTTTTTTCTTAAATAATACTCTTCATTTTTACAATTTGTCTACTGTTTTTGGAAATGCTTCTTGATACGAATAAAGACCCGCATTACAATCAAGACTGCAACAACAGGCGGCATCCAAAATATTTACTTATATATTCGAGCAAATATTTATATTTCAAAAATTACTAAAAAATAAATAAATGGAAAATTAAATAATATAACAGTACATTAATGCTGTATACATTACGTTCCTATACATGATAAATCTCTTTTATATTATATAATTGTGCCATCATTCTGCTTGTAAAAGCTACCAAAGTAGAATGCACGAGAACCCTCCCTCTCCCAAACAATTCCTGTGTGTGCCATTGACGACCACAATCACTGCAGCTCCTTCCAAACAGTATCAGGACCAGGCAACTCTACATCCTCAAACTTAACGGATTTCAACAAACAAACAGGTTATTCCCAAAATGCCGTACTCCAAAGCAGAGAATTGACTATAACAAATTCGTTACAAGCAGATTCTACAAATCTGAACTCATCAACCAGATCCGAAATATATGAAGACTTCATCATCTAGCCCTTGCCACAAAAGTATGAATCTAAAGTTATCCGAAACTCCAGGCCAGACAACAACATTGCAGACCTCTTTTGTCTAGAGGTTTGGAAAATCATGCGTCATGATTTTATTATGTGAAAAATGAATTTAATGGGCAATTTCAATGCCTTTGAATTGTATCAAATGTTATCTCAATAAGCGGGTTCGTTGGTTGTTGTAGGGGGTTTTAGACGCATCGGAAACTTAGGCCATATTGCGTGTGTTCTGTGTTCGATTTGCTGTTTCTGGATAAAAAAAAAAAAAAAAGTTTCCGGGAGAAAAAGCATGCTATCGGCGCCTTGAGCAGGTTACGAAAAAGGCCCATAATTCCTCACGTCACTGACAGGATTCCAACTCGGATATTTTCCATCATATGTGGGGAGGACGGTGACTGCGCCTACCACGAGGGCCTCAATATGCAATTCTGTCTTCACATCCAGTTAAGAACTATGTACTAACATATTGTCTCCTTTGCTATTAATTCATCTAATACCGTTGTTCTTTATAACAATTTTTTGTCAATTCCTGCCACAAGGTACATGCTTCAAGACCTCAGTAAAGACCATTGACATATTTGTCAGCTTTATTTGTAGATCAATTGCACTTATCTCGTTTAAACTTTCTTATTACCTGAGCGGTCCTCATGAACTTCTTTCAAAATAAACTTTAATCATCTTGCTTGAAAATAAAAACATAATCAGGTTTATTTAGGGGCGGACTGACTATGGGGTAAATTTCATACGAGCTGGATCTAATTAGTCCCGACGTAGGTGAATGGTGAATGCACGTGTGCAATAGCACACGCATTGGAGTGACTGTGTTCGAGCCCACGTGACCGCTCAATGCTGTTAAAATATTATTAATTATGAAATGGCTAGTTGTAAACACTCTCGACCTATTTGGTCGTCCAATAATATAAACAGAACATTTCTAAAATTGTTAAAAATAATAAAACGGAAACGGGACTTCCACAAAATCTAATTAGAAACATCCGCATAAAAGTATTTTCCACATGAATGCACGTAGAGAAAGTGGATATTTCTGTTAAACTGTCGGAGAAATAGGATTTCGGTATTATCATTGAAGGAGCAGTAATTGAAAAGGTGGAGTCATATACTTATCTGGGACAAGTCATTAGCTGTAATAACGATAAATGGCTGAAAGTCAGGAGAAGAATGAATTTTGGATGGATGTCATTCGGGAAATATAGTCACGTACTGAGGAGCAATATCCCAATTTGTCTGAAACGTAAAATAATGAACCAATGTATACTCCCCGCCATGACTTATGGAAGTGAAACTTGGGCACTCACCAAAAGAATGGAAGAGAAGCTGAGAACTACACAGCGCAGAATGGAATGAATTATATTGGGAATCAGACTGTTAGATAAGAAGAGAAACACACATGGATTAGGCAGGACACATAGTTAGAAGACATGATGACAGATGGACTAAGAAAATAACAGAATGGTACTCAAGAGGAGCTAGAAGAAAACCTAGAAGACAACGACGGAGATGGATTGATTAAATTCATGAGTTTGTGGGTAGTAAATGGATGGCCATTGCACAAAACAGAGGGAACTGGAAAGTTGCTGGAGAGGCCTCCATCCTGCAGTGGATTGAAAATGGCTGATGATGATCAGTATCCTATTCTCATGGACGCATATAAATATTCCGTCTTCTCCTGCTCCAATGATAATGTCTGATAATTAATAATTATAATATTTATGATTATACTATATATTAGATGTAATGATAACTGCTGACATCCAAATAGTTTTCTTTAAAGATAAAGCAACGCTGTGACCATTTTCTTTAATATACTGTATATATTTTTAAATATCCACGCCCAAATCTCTGAATTTTTCGTTTTAATTAGCTGTTCTTAAGATAAAAATATAATTTTAAAGGAGTCGTTTTACACTTCTGTTTCTCAAAAAATTTCTATATTACTTCTTTCGGAAATTGATTTTAAAAATTCTTTTTCCCCCCAACAAGAAAAGCAGTTTTGAATTTAAAAGCGAACAATTTCTATTATGGACCTATTACGTCTCCAACGTCGTATTTCAAACGATTTCCGGTGAACCAAATAAAAATAGCATCTTTAAACAGATGAATTGGGAAACTTCTAATGCACTTTAATGACGTAACAGAGTGCTAATACCTCAGGTGACGTATACCATTTTGAACCTCGCGATAACAAAAGTTACTTATAAAATTGGTAGTTTTTATTCATTTTTATTGAGTGCATATCAGGAACTACTAAATGAAAATACAATTTAGATGACAATGAATGAAAATAAATAAAAAACCACAACCCATATCAAAACATAGAACTGTTCTAGGAAAAATATTATGCCTTTAATATAATTCTAGACCATCGTTATGGAACTAGCCGAAGCCTTTAAAAACTGAATTAATCTGGACTTCATTAGTCCTAAATCCGCTGAAAGTAAGTTAACATCTACAAAAATTAATGGCTACCCCTAACAGTGGTAATATTTGCTAGACGTTTCTAAACGACTGCCTCATTATTTGTGTTTACCTACTCAAGTTACATTTTCTTCGAGCGAAGATCTATCCGAACCACACAGCATCTCAAATTTGCCGTTTGAGTTTTTGCTTGTTCCACCTCATTAAACGTGAATACAACAGTTAACATTTTTCACCGTTCTGACCAACTTTCCAAAATTAATCCCCTTTTCTTTTATTTATTTTTTCGTAACCCTATTAAAAAATCGTATCCTTCTGTTCTTATGTGAAAGAGTAATTTCTTTTTGCCATCTTCTGTTTGTTTCGTCTTGAGAGGGAAAAGAACGGAACGAATTGTATTTTCCTAATAACTTGAAATTAATTATTTCGATGGATTCACCCAGTTACCTTTTTTAATTCATTTAAAGTGTGCCTAATTTATAAAATTTCCGTAGGGGAAAATGCAAAGATTATTTAATTAAAAAGACGTTGGCTGAATGAATAAGCAGAAATAACGAGTGCGGCTAAATTGTCGCTCACGTGAACCTTAATTTTATACAAATGCCGACAATATCCACTTACCCTAAAAGCATTCGACTAATTATATGGTGGAATGCTGAGTACACATTTACATCATTCACTACTCGTATTTTTCTGACAAGACCTTTGCAGGTCATCACCATCATAGAGACCGTCAGACTCATTTTGATTTTCATTGGGAATTGGAGTTTCAACCAGAACGAAGGTGTCAAAGAAGCACAGTGACAACCGGAATGAGATCCATTTAGAAGAGTATGGGCCTTTTGGATTTTTTTCTCAACCACACCTTTACAGAGGTATCTTCATCTAAACTATAGCTAACAGGCTATTCTATTGTCTTAGATTAATACTTCCAAAAAATTGATCAGAGGACCTAAATGAAGTACTGCAGATACGTCGTTTTAACAGCGGTTTCGTATCTCGAATGTTTGTCCGTTTTATAGATACAAAATTAAAGGAAAGTAGCTGTTCTATATTATACGAGGTCTAAAATCAAAATAATTAATTCTCTAGGACCGAATTGACTAAAAATTTACAAAGAACTAGCAAAGTTTAGTCAAGCGTGTGTTAGTTTTAGGATCACTGGTCATTTGGAAAGTTCTGCGCGAGTGTTTACAAGAGTTTATTCTTCTGCTTACTGACTACGATCCCGGGAGTCACTTTCACTCGGTTAATTGCCAGTCTCCAGAAAAGTTACGGAACAAAGTGAGAAGTTTTATGACCACCAGTGTACGTCCCCTACAGGATATTACTATCCCACAAAACTCAGGGGTATCAAGTTGCTCAATTTCCTAAAGATGTAGTACCGAGCAAGCACTTTCACTGCATGCATAAACGATGCTGATTTTCACAAGAAGTTGCCATCGACCAAAGTCAATCTTCTTATTTATATAAACAGTTTCGAGGGAAAAATTACTTTGTGATGTTCCCCATCTGAGCCTAAAAAAAATGATACCCTTGGAAGGCGTTTAAACGTGGGGAAAAATCTAAAGTTGGTATCTAACATTAGCCTCTTCAATCCCAGAGTCAATTGCGATTAACACCCCTTAATAAGCAGTTCCTTCTCGTTAGGAAGTATTATGCGGTATTGAAATACATGTTCTCACTTATATACTGTTTTAGCAATTCTAAGTCCGCTTATAATAAAAAATATATATTTATTTATTTATTTATTTTATATGCAACACTGCATTTTGGAAATGATTCCGCGAACACCGAGAGAACATTTTAATCAGGTGGAGTGCTTTGTTAGCCGAAGTAAGTTTCCATGGATATAGTCTATCCATTGGTAATCGCCTGCTAGCATCCTTTGAAAGCAGCTTCAACAAGGCACTGGAACAGCCTTGGAACGGCAAAGTGTTCTCTAGAACACCCTAAAGATCAAAATATGTTTCTTCTCCTACACCCACCCTTTCCATTCAGGTCTCCAATGCCTGCTTTATGCAGCTATACGCTGCAAAAATCGACCAAGAAGAGAAACTTTCTTTTGAACACTTCGTATTTTTCTCACGCAACTACAGAGCTGCGAGTAGCATCGATTCGGATAACAAAGCGCTTTAAAGTTTCAGTACAATAACGATTATCAGAGTTCCGTATAAACGAGAGATCGTATTATCCTCACCAATAGAATAAATGCAACGCTTTGAAAGAACAGCTTATTTATATATACATACATATATGGTATCTTTGATTACTACACAGAGCACTACCACATCGACTCTTTCTGTCGTTATTTGATTATAAAAATATAATAAAGTGCCACCTTTGCAGCAAGAACTGAACCTAAAAATATACCGTCTACATGTTATGAAACGCTTTTCACGTGCATGTCTTAATATACATTATTATTCAAAAGCTATAATGTTTTGATAAAACATTATATCAAAAATCTTTTAATTAATGACAAAACGTTAATGGGACATTCGCTTTAATGTGTCGTAACGTACAAAGACTGGACAATTTCAAGTGAGTCATTGAGCACCCAGAAATTGAGAGTATTTTTTGACAATCCATTGAAACATACAGGTCTGGAGGTCTCATTTTAGGAAGGATGTAGAGTTGCTTGAGCGAGTACAGAGAAGGACAAGATTGGTGGGGGAACGAAGCAGTCCTCTTACCAAGAAAGGATTAAGTTCTGCAAATTGCAGCAGCTGGAAACTAGGCACCTGCGAGGTGATCTGATTGAGGTATATAAGGCCTTGAGCACGCTGAATTCTGATGGGATTCTTCCTCTTGCTGAGACTAAGAACCTGAGAGGGCACAGTTTCAAATTGAGGAAAGACAGTTGTAGAATAGATGTGCAGAAATTTGCCTTTTGCCAGCTGGTGGTTAATTGCTGGAAAAAACTTCCATCTGTCGTTGTGGAAGTTGATAGGTGGAATAAATTTAAGGAGGAACTGGACAAACTTTTAGAGGGAATGGTTGTGTGAAATTGTTTTTTTTTTTTTTTTTTTTGGCTGATGCTACATAAGCTCATGCGCTTTCTTTCTTGCATCACATGCTTCTATTACTACTATACATACTCCATTAAGCTGTGCGTCCTTATTAGGTCGTAACAGAACAATACGCAATAATACATAATGAGGATCAATGCGGTACGTGACATCGACTCCTCGTCCTGAGAATGAATCTGTTAAATTACCGCTCGGGTATCAATTCTTATTCATACAAGCTCAAGAAGCTTTTGGGATGGGAGACTAACAACTCTTCTGCCTAGAGCATCTCAAGCATGCTCTACTGGATTGAGCTTTGGGGATCTGGCTTGCTATTACATACGAACTATACGTACTTTTCCCTCTGTAGATAATAATTAAATCAATTAAACTCCATTAAAAAGAGTCTGGAAAAACTGCTCCTACAAAAGACAAACATAAGGATCTCACTGCGATACCTTACAGCCATGAGAGTTCCTTCAGGAACACACGACCACTGACAGTGATTTCTGCTTACACCATTCACCGCCTCCATTTCATTCACGATATCAGTAGGCCAGAATTTGATCTTTCGGTCCTTCGATAAAAATACATCGAGAATCCGGTTGAAGGATGTAGCTCAACTGATCCTCACTGATCAGTTGAGACAGAGCTCTCTTGACCCCTAGACAAAACTAGCTCTTTTGTGTAAGACAGCAAAAAAACAGACTACCAACCATCGTGCGTAAAGATCTCTCTCATGAAGCATTCTATCGAAACTGCACGAAAGTTCGTACAGTCTCTAATACCACCCACTTAGCACCAGATAGCCCTCATCTTAAGCGGAGGTTACTTGTAGGATGGTGCGTGCCTTTGGAACTGGTTTCACAGTGTCTGCTTGTAACGCTACGACTCATTTCAGCCACATCCTCTTGAGTTAGTCTTGTCTTCATTCTCCCTATTACTCTGCCCCTCAAAAAATCATCCACAAGGTGTGATATTTTCACAACGCCGGCTACTATTTATCCGGTTTATATGTTGTAAAAAATGGTGGACGACTTTGTCTACGGGGGTCAAACAGATATTGTTTAGTTTCATAAATGACGAATATCTGGTTATAATTTATTTTTATTTAAAATGAACTAACAGAAAAATTCCTGTTTTTCGGTTAGTTTCTTAGAGTTGAGCACCAGTGTAGCAGGATGCAACACTCAAGGCAAACATTGGCAAGTCAATCTATGGGTAGAAATAGCCCTTAACAATAATAATTTGAAGAGAATCGGGTTCGGCAGCAACGTGATCCTTGATGTCATTAATCACAGCGACAAGAGCATGACGAATTGTTTAAAAGTCCCAAGGATGTCACAAAGTGAAGACAGGAAGCTGCAAATAAGCGGGTGGATGGTATAAAGAATAAGACAGGAACCAACAGGTTGTCTTTCAGAAGAGGGGGTGACTTTAAAAAGGAAACTCTATGGAACTTTCACAAATTTCCAAAAATAATTTGCTGTTAGAGTAATGGATAAATTTTAATTCAATCCATTGATGTACTAACGCTTAACATCAGAATCCATTTGAGAAAATTAGTAGGAGACCTACCGGAAATATATTTTTTTTTTGAACGACACAAATTAATATCCATTTCAAACTGCGCCGCACTGGCCAAAACAGACCATAACAGAATGACGAATATGCGAACAGCACGAACTGTGTTTTCTGACATGGAATTTAGACTTAAGTTCACTATTAGAATTTCTTTGGATATGAATGTTTTCATTTGAGAGTGAAATCTGCTTACTCGTGTTTTAACATTTGATCGAACGACTTAAATTTTAATTTAAATGAAATATCAACAGTAAAGCTGCTCTTTCTGGTTTTTCCGATTTTGACTCATGCTTTTCAGAGTTTCTGATGGCCTTCACTGAACCCTTTTAATCCTGCAAAGGTGGTGGTAAGAGTCGGATGAATACATGCGCAGAAATTCCTTTAGAAGGATGTTGAGGCATGTAAGATTGTTGCTGTCAAACTGAATGGCTATATTAGAACTTCAAGGGTTAATACGGCCACTTGGACTGAAATTTTCTGCTCCAAATAACTGAGTATTGGTTAAATCTACGGTTGAATGATCATTCGTGAAAAACAGCATGTGTACATCAGAGCATTCCGCTTAGACTGGAAACTAATTTCCACCTTTTCCAATTCATGAGAGAAGACGAAGTAACAGAATCGATCGCTGGACGGATATTCTGCCCGTAAACTGGTAATCGTCGAATACACTGATAGCCTTCAGAGATTGAACTGCTTTCAAAGCAGCAACGTAACCTTTCGTGAGAGGTACTGCGTGTAAAATTGAAATTATAAAAGAACAATTAACACTGCGTGATAAACAGACAAAATTATAGTTATTAATAACAATACTTAAAATATTAAACTACTACTGCTAAAATTACTACTATTAATAATAATAATAAATAAATAGATATTCTTTATTGCAGAGATCAATATGCATACCTGTGATATACCCTTCACAGGCAGCTTGGCCAGGTACTCTATTTAGTTTCACAAAATATAATAAGAACCCAACTGGTTAGTGCCCTACATCTAGATAACTGGCAATCCGTAAGGTCTAAATTATAAGTTAAACTGTGTAACATTTTCATGACAGAGATTGGATACACAGTAGATGTTTATTTTAGAATTGTTATGGATTCCCGCACGCTCAGACAAAACGAATTATTTATATTATATTTATAAAAAGGATTTAAAATAGTTATAATAACATTAAAAAAATTGAAGGCGTTTCCTGATAGTTAATCGTTCTTCATTAGGAAAGTTACTATCTTTATTCTAACACCAGAAAAGTGACAGTGTGGAACGAGCATGGGTGTTGTCTGATAGGCAAGTTGAGGGAACTTGTTCCCATACTGAATTTTAGACTAACTGTTTATTCAATCGAAGGACTTTAACGCGCCTTCCTTCCCTCCATTCCCCCCCAAAGTTGTTCACTATTACAAACATCGGATTACATCAATTGAATTAATGTCCCAAAGGTAATTTTTTAATTTCAAACTTCTCAAGAAACTTTTAAAAGTAGAAATCCGACTTAAAAATCCTTAACGGAGAAGAATCGCTCAAACAGCTGATTTTAAATGAAGACATTGTGCTGTCTTCATTTAAAATTCTCGCCTAGGTAATGATTTCAAGTAATCCTCGTGTCACTTACAATAAGGAGTTTCATGTATTATACGTCCCCTAAGCTCTTCATTTCTGGTTTTACTTCGATCTCACAGAATAGCATTGTTTTTGGAGCAGTCACACATCAGGTCTCATCCTGCTACAGCTTTTGTTGCCCAGTAAAAAAAAAAAAAGAAAAGCGAAACTGATTTCCGTCATTAAATTAAACTGCATGTCTCTCGGAGACCAGAGGAGATTTTAAACGATCACTGACAACAGCTCAGTTAGCAGAAAAAAAGCTGAACAAAAACACTGGCCAGATTCTAAAAGACAACTTCCCCGGCGCTATTCACCTGGCTGACTTTTCAAAATCTCCTCGAGCCTTCATTTACTTCCTGTGAAAATCGGTATTTTAATGAAATTGGCTCCATCCAACTATCCCTGACCTGTACATTGAAATATTTTTAATTACATTGGAGTTTGTGGAAGCAACTCTTGGGAAAAGAAAAAAGCTTTACAAACAGAAGTATTACAGAACACGCGCACCGGATAGGCCCCTTTATCACCACACAAAAAAAAAAAAAAAAATACTTGAGCTTTAACAAACAGACTTACTTCTTTTACGATATTACTTTTATTGGATAATTCCCAAATCAAGGACTTCACTTCACCCACTGCTGTGAGTGAACATTTCTTCGATGCGATGTCCTCATAATTTTGCATAGCTCATCAGATGGGCTGGAATTTAAAGAAAACACTGTGCTGTCTTCATTTAAAATCATCGAGTAGACAGTATTTTGCCCAATGATTTCAAGAATAAAAAGGCTATCTTCGCATAATGGCACTCGTATTATTGCAATTAATTCATCAGTAGTAGTATGTGGACTCCTCTTTGGTACCAAATACTGCCCAACTGCTAAGAATGATCAGGTAAGATAAAAACTTCCCTTTTTGAAGAAACGAGTGCAATCAATAGATGATACTTACAGAGATCCGAAGTATGCTCAATGGCGGTCTTGTAAATTCTGATCTATTTGATTTGCATTTTTGGTGCAAATAAGAACACACTTCAATCAGGCTTTTAACAAATCCTTTCTCTTATTTACATTTCAAAAACAAAGGAAATCCGAATGCTAAACTAACAGCATTCGTATTTCTAGGATTCTTATGGGATTATAAGAACCCAACGAACAGCTGAAGATTTTGTTTTTGCAGAAATAAAGAAATTGTATGCGACAAGAGGTCCAACCTTTTAGCAGAGGACACTACGCGCACAACAAGTTTTGCAAAAGAGATTTTAGTAGCATTCGTTAACAGATTAATTATAAGTGCATCAATCTTCTCAGGCAGCACAGTTTATAAACCACAGCGCATCGACTAAAATCACCTTTCAAATGTCTCTCTGTAATCTGTCCTCGGCCCCGGTTGCAAGGTTCATTTCCGCGAATATAATCGAAGACAGAATGGTCGTTAAAAATACGCCTCATACTAAAAATAAGTCTTCTTCAGCACTCCCACCAGTGTCTTCCAGCATTATCAGTGTATCGACTTCTTTCTAGAAAAATGCCATTAACACTTCTTTGCTACTCACTGAGAGAAGAAAGACATTTCAGAGAGAAAGCCTGCAATTGCAACAGTAATGCTCATACGCTCATTAAACGAACACATCGTATATTTCCGAAATATTACCAGTTTTCGAGCATGCACAGCAAGATACCTTTTCCTGACTTAAGTGAGATTCGTAGCTCGGAGATAAGAACAACTTCTTCCTAAAGAATGCAAGTTTCAACGTCTTGGCTTGAAATATTTCATCAGTGGGTTCACATTCTGGAACATACCAGTCACGCATCATTAGAAAGCCTTTGTTTTCTTTTAAGTTTTTTGCGTTACTCAAAGCCTGGCAAGTGTAAAACACAGAGGAGAACCCAAATTAACAAAATAAATAAATAAATAAATACTGTAATAATAAAAATAAGTGCAGTTTACAATATTAGATCCCGCTGTACAACTGTAAGTAGAGCTGCTTTTCCCCGAATTAATACATTAAAAATATTCTCCATTCCGGATTCCAAGTAGTAATGAATTCTAAGAGATGATTATTAATTTTGCAATTCGTTACGATAAAATCACGACTGATTGTTCATTAAATATTTTTCTTGAAAAATTTTGGTGCATTGGCTACCTTTGCCGCGGTGAGTCAGTTCTTATGGCACTCTCTAACTCATACGGTTTGTCGTTTATTATGTCTGTGCACGCGTTCACGGGCCGGTTTACGTGATGTGAGGGATGAAAAACTTGAAATAACTCACCGAGGAATATCTACTCCTTTCGTCTCAAATCGGCCACCTACAGCCCCGATTGAAGAGGCCTTTAAGAGTTCCTCCAACGAGATTCAAACCCAGCTATTCCAAACAAGTGGTGAAATCATTGTCCTGTCCCGGAGGGCATATGTTTTATAATAAACCTCATTTCTCACCATAGTAGCTTTTTTTAACTTATAAAAAACAAAATTCTTCCAGAATTGAGAGGGAGAGTCATATAATTCAAAGTAAGTAAAAACAAGAAAGAAACAAACAGGAAACTGATCCGAATGTAGCATTTACTTTTCAATATGATCACCAAAAACATTTATACACTTGCGCTTTATCAAATTCTAGAAACTGGCTGCACAAAAAGACGCCGGTCACTTGCCTAGAAATACATCGTTTTCAACTTCCGCATTGTCAGAAAATAAATTGTTTACCCTCAAGCTGTTGTTTGAGGAGGATCAAACAAATGGAAATGGCTAGGAGCGAGAAAGGCTGTAGGGATGATCAACGTGTTCCTACCGCATATCAGTACTGTTCACTAGGGGTTTCACATGCTGCATGCGGTCCATGCGTTGCCCACAGTAGTTATAACCACCACCCGTTCCACACCGGGTGGAAAATGCGCAGTGTTTGAATCTCATCAATGACACGAGGGAATTTTATGGACTTTTTCCACTCCAGCTGAGTTAGACTCGGGCAAAATCTCCCCCCCCCCCCACACACACCCTAAATTCGGGGTTTTCGTTCAGAAAATAAGCAAATTGACTAGAGAAGAACACACGCAATTTATGGACAAAATACACATGGGTAGATGAGATAATTCTCGAGTGGCCCTAAAATAATAAGTTTATTTTTTGCGTTGTCCTGCCACAGCAGGTACTTCAAGTCTACATAGGGTAACGCAGCTTGTCCTCAAGTCGGCTAATTTGTCCATTCATCAGTGTACAATACTATGCGGTATTCATGGTATCCACAGGCTTTTGAAAAAATGTGCAAGATAAACGTCATGATTGTCCCAGAAAGCAGTCACCATTACCATTCACTGCTGATGACGGCCTTAAACATTGATTGGGTAACCAGGATGTTTCTATTGCGCTAATGCATCTTTCCATTCGGATCGAAAGCGGTGAACCACGATTTCATTTCTTCTGATTCTTTTGTTTTTCTCTCTCTTACTTTGCGACTTACTGACACGCCCTCGTACCTACTCAGGTGGCAAACTTACTTGAGAGATGTTTTCGAGAAGAGTTTATTTGGTTGTGGAATTGTTTAAGAAATTTCATTCCACTGTCAGAATTGGGTAAATGCGTAAAACGATAATAATGTTCTTAATATATACTTTAACGAACCATCATCAGGCTTATCAACCTTCCGAATGTCACTGAAATAGATATGCTTAAGGGGCGCGTTAATTTTCCTTGGGAGTTTGAGAAACTCAGAACCCCAAATTTCTAGGACTCTCACTATTGTGTTTTTAAGTTATCGAACTGTTATTATTTCTAGATATTTGTTATAAGAGGCAATTCAAAAATAATGATACACTCCTATATCTTTATTGTAACGTAAGCAGTGAGTCGATCTTAAAAAATACCTTAAAATTATAAAATTTCAATTTAGGCACCCCGTGTCACACCCAATCGATAATCGAATTGCTACCATACTTTCACCTGCATGTCTGTACCTGTTTATGGCTGCTACCGCTGTGATTATCCATGGTCTTAATTCCTCAGTTAGAGGAGGAGTCGGATGACTAAATTTTCCAGCCGGATGGGGCTCCTCCTCATTTTCATTGCGCCGTTATCTCAATGAAACTCTTTCACACTGCTGGACTGGACGTGCTACTGACCTGCCCTTCCAGGTCTCATCACATGCGACTTCTTACTCTGGGGATATGTGACGAACACCTACCACACCCCCTGCCACAGGATCTTCAGGAATTAAGACGACGGTGTGCGAGGGATCGACATTGAAAGTTCTTCACTTTAACGAATGAAACTGGGTGAGTTTTCTAACGATTGGTGCATATTACACGATTGTAGGCTCAATGATTACTTCTCAATACACATATGACAGTGTATCACTCTTTTTGAATTGCTCCATTTACGTGCTGTTCAATCTGAACTTTTGTTATTGGCTTTGCTATTATGCATGATGTTATCAATAAAATAAAATACATAACGCCAGCTTTATAAATAACATTATACTGTAGCATTCTGCTAAGTGCACTTCGTTCTGTAACTGGTGTGTTGCATAATATTTCTTGTATGGTGGTGAAATAACGTATTTGCTATTTCTGTCAGAAACACTTTAAACAAGTTCGTAGAACAGAAGTCTGGCTCACCAAATGTCAACAGAAAGGATTTAATTCTACACCGCGTTCAAAACAGGGGTGTCGCTAATTCGAAAACAAGACGAGCGTTGTAGACAGAACAATCAGGCAGAATGGTTACCATATAAGTGTAGCCATTCTCCACGCACGTGATAATAAAATAAAGAGCAGCTGTCACGTATATAATCTGGTGTGCCGCAAGCTGGCAGTGCAGTACAATGAAGATGGGATCATTTATTCCCGCAATCCTTCCGTGACGGCAAACGATGATAATTGATGGTAATCCGCATTCAGTGCGGACAAATCCATAATTAGCGTCTTCAGTTTAATTATCATCCTCGCACAAATTATGTTACCGGTCGCACTGTTGCTGGTCGTCCGACCTTCACAGACCATTCAGCTATACCAGCACTCTTATCCTCATGCTATATTCATGCGCACACTTTGAGGATGTCAGCCGTGTCTTGTTGATGGATTAACTCTGTCCTGGGTCAAAGTGTCTTGCACGTCTTCATTATCCCTTCTGTCTGCAGTCAGGATGAAACTAAAACCTCGTCTGCCATGCGCACTCCAATTTCCCTCGCCAAAGTGCTGCTTACGAAACGGGAATGCGAAAGGTCAGGACAGAAAAGGACTCGCAAAACAAAAGTTCGTTAAAATTGTTATGCTCCGATAAAATATTTCCAAGCCCTCTCCTCCCCTCTTCACAGTGGTACGATGAATAGTTTTTTAAATGTACTTTAAGGATCGGTAAAGTTCATGCGTTCTACAGGTTGGTTGGCTTCTTTTTTCAGGGATAAAAAACTAGTCTCAAGTTGAAAACTCTACGATCAACTGAAAATGTGAAAACTCCTGTAAAAGTTCCTTTCATCTTGAGTCGCTAGCAGTTACCAATTATCTTCAAATTTTGGGCGCATCTGGGCGATCTCTGAGAAATATTCCACGTTAGCCGAATGGTGCCATGTAAAAAAGGCGCTGAAAACTGCAAGGAACTTATTATACGCGAATAATTCTCATTTAGAATTAATGTTCTTTTTCTTCTTCTTCCGGTGCCACTTTTATCTCAGCGGGTCAGCGATCTGGGTGTAGAGCACACACACACACACTCTCCTAGAGAGATAACATAGGCTTAATCGGGTGGTAAGATAGAATGAAGAGAGAGAGAGATCAATGAAGATAGTATGAACAGAATAGAATAGCCAATTACTTTCAGTTTTAATTGTTTTGAAATTTCCATGTTGATCGGGACCAATCGATAGGCCTAACGAATTGAAAATATGCAACGCAAAATCTACTAAACTTAAAAAGAAAAGAAAAAACTTCCCAACTGAATAAGAATAACAGGGGTTAGTCCGTCCTAATCTTTGTCATGTTACCTGTGTGTGTGACTGGAAAATTCTCACACGCTTTTTCGTTGGTTATTTCCTGTACCACCGTATACCTTTTACCAAGTATTAAGTTATAAAATTATTTAAATGTGAAAATGTCAATATTTAATTGAAGATATTTTGGAAATGTTTCACGATTCAAATGAAACTCATATTCATGCTTAATAGGGTGTTTCTGAAGGGACTGAAGTTCCTACATCAGCGCCTTCGTTGGGTGGTAAAAGCTTTTTTTTTTTCAATCAACTTTAGTTAAGTTTCAAACCGCGTTATCGCCCCCCCCCTTAAGCTCCTTCTGTTATTTTCCCCCAGTCACTCGGTTTTGATGGGTATTTATTTTGTCTACTTGTAGTTGATCTGTATTTGTAACATAATTATTATTAATGATTATTTTTAATTAAGGGTTGATCACGGGCAACATTATAGAAATTTGCGTGATTTCAGGTATTACTGTTCAGCTAAGGTAAACAAAGGTACACTGAAGCTAAAGCAACAGCATTTGAGATGGATGAAAGGCATTTGCAGTTTGATGAACAAGAGCGAACACAAATCACAAATTGCACGTCCAGATCGGCGAGAAATGGAAACTGTTCTAGCAGACTAAACATTAAAACACTCGGACACGGATCTCCTTCTCCAGAGAGGAGTTGAACGGCTGCTCACAGAAGATACTTGCGACAACTAGCGTGGCTCGCGTTCCAAAACAAACTACTTGTAGCTCGTCATTTGACACAAGCTCGTTTGTACTAAATATCACCAGGTCATGACTAGTATGCTTCGCTGGCAATCAGCTGTCAGAATTCCATGACGGAACAGCAAGGGATTATCACTCACTTCACTTGGCACAAGAATCTCTCGACATTGCAATGAGTAATACCAATGGTTTGATCCGCTTGAAACTCAATAAAAGTACAAAATCGTTTGTCTACAAACAAAACGTGAACACTGCACATTATTGAGAATGCACGCAGGTGGTGATGATGCCGTTTGCACAGGTTACCATAAAAAGCCTAGAAATTATTTTAAAACTACTAGTCTGCTAGTCGACTTATCCATAGTTCTCGATGGTCAATCGCACGGATGGTGGACCTTTATTTCTTAATTTATGTAGGCATTTGAGAGTAAATTAAAGTGCGTCTCTGATCTATCCTCCCTCCTCTCTCTCTCTCTCTCTCTGCTTCCGCGACACTTTTCTATTCTTTTAATTGAGCCTCTATTGTCTACACAACTTATTCCTTCCCGAACCATGACTGAACTTCCGCAAGCTTGGCTGATTAGACAGCCAGTACCACCGCAAAGTGTAAGGGAACACTCACAGAAAAGTGCCACATGCAGAAATTTGCTGAAGTAAAAAGCAAACAATTCCGTGTTCGTTAAAGTGTGTCGAGGTCCAAACGCATTCTTCATTTTAATAAAAATTTCCATTTTGAGCTTCTCACTTTACCTAAGACTCTGATGAGACTCTGCACGAAGAAGATTTCCGATATTTTTCTTCTTTCATATAATCTTGGACTGCGCCCCTATTCATCTCCACAGCTACAATAACTTTATTCTTACTTTTCTGGGGGGGGAGGGGGATACACTTGCGGCCGCAAAGTTGGGAGGTAAATAATAGCAGATTGCGTCCCGAGCAGGGGGTATTTAATAAAGGTGGGCGAATCACCGTCGTCTCCAATCTCGCAGTAATTCTTTCCCTTCTGTCAATATTCCAACCGTCATCACTCGTTTCAGAATTTTATTTCGCTAACTAAATAATGCTAGGGTAAAGGATATCTCCCTTGGTTCGAAAACTTCCTGGCAGAAATAACTTCAACATTTCTTTCCTCTTAAATGATACTCGGTTATTCCCAAATGTGTGCGGCGACATTCTGGTGTGCCGCAAAAGTAGTAAAATGATATCGAGAGATCAGAAGGCAAAGTATGCGAGCTAAATTGAGCGTACTACTTTATGTAATTGTCTTTTCTTTAATATAGAAATTTAAATAAGCACACGTAAAGCGAAGACGGAATTTAATATAGTCTAAAAAGAAAAAAATGTACGGTTTGTATCTATCACTCATTAAGAAAATAATAAAACAGCAAAAATGTTATGCGTGGAAATGTGTTCTATATACAATGGACTATTAGCGACATCTATTGCATCATAGTCTTATAATTCGCTGAAACCTTCCTTTGTTATTGTTATTGTTATTTTGGTTTTTAGGAGCATTAGCAACTAAGGCCATATTGCTCCGGGGATATGCAGTGGTCATTCCCTGACCTTTCCGCATCCTCCGTATTTGGTGGTGACGGGCTCGAACCCCGGTCTAATCAAGAAGCGTGTGCTACGCACTGCTGCTCCTTCCCACCTGGCTACGGAGGCGCCCCTTCCTTTGTCAGTGCACACTGGATGTGTGACTTTAACTGACGCTTGATCCTCAACCACTGAATAACGGACTATTACAATGACCAACAACCTCCGGAACAAAAGTTGCAGTTTCTAAAGGATATCGATTCGCCGAATCAAAAAAAATACCAAAACCCTGTCTCTATAATGTCTTAGTTGAAAGATATACTGAAATTTTAGTAACTTAATGGACAACCAATTTCAAATACCCTACAATAATACATATTCTATCTTATAAATGATTCTCACTCATTTTAAAATACGGTGTAATAACTAAAAATAATAGAAAAAATATATAAATAGGATGGATAAAAGTTAAGACATTGGAGAACCATTGGCAAACAAAGTAAAGGAAGTCTAAGCAGACATGACGTGTGCGTATACATATACACTATCTCATTTCGGGCGACTCCAGACGTTAGTTCAAATTCGCTGCTGTGAAGTTAACAGGAAGATAATCTCAAATTCAACCAACAGTAAAATTAATAGGAAATGAAGAAGAGAATATGTCACCGGCACAGGTGCACCTGTGCTGGGCGACCTACGCCGTCTGAGACTAAAATACTTTCTCTATGTAAGTTAGTACTTCTCTTCCCCCCCCCCCCGTTTTTTATATTGATCGTTCCTTGGAATTCCAATTATTGGAGAGTTAACCTAATTTCAGTTTTATAATTAAAGCAAAAGAAACTACTTTTTCATGTCTTTGAACCAGAAGTTTAATTTAAGCTTTGGACAACTTGCACTGTTTTATTTTTATGTTTTAATAAAGGACAACAAATCAAAGCTCAGTACTCCAAAGCCTTGTGAGACTTCTGGGAAATGAAAATAGATTTGTGCAAAACTCACAATAAACAAATCATCAGGAAATACCTCGCAACTTACTTCAGTAGTATGCTCTTCTATGCCGTGGAAGTTTGGTCTGCCGCACCTTCCACCAGCCTCAAGAAATTATGGGGGTCTAGAATTCTGGGTGGGCCAACTTGCTATCTCGCCAGATCTACACGGCATCCAAATCTGCACTCTGCTCCAACCTACAACACACGCCCCACAGAGCCCATGTGCAGAAAATAAAGGCAATCCTTCATCTGTGTCCATCTAAGCATGATCACATGAACATCTGGAACACGGTTGGAATTTGCGGGGAAGACGCCACCGCAGCACCCCCTCTTTGTGCTCAAGGCTCCAGAGTTTCAATAGACATTTCCCAAATGTGACTTTGGAGACTCAACTCGCTGAACATCGACATTGGTCTATTGACAAGTCATATCGCGATGACATCTTGGCCTATCTTATTGTACGTAAAGGACAGGTGTGCAAGTGCCGGTCCTAGTGTGCTGATGTCATTTTATGTTATGCCGAATTTGCGCTCTTGTTTGTTTTAATTATGATTAATTCTCTATTCTGATATATTGTTTTTAATGATTATTTTGTAGATTAACTTTGTATTTCTGTGCTTGGTCACTTGTATAGTCAAATGTTTTATAAGATTCTTCTGGTTGTCTGTGCATGGAATCACAAATGTATATGATTTAACTTATTAAAGAATTTTATTATTATATTATTTTTCTCTGATTGGAAGTTCCACCTCGTGACGGGTATTGCTACCAAGTATGAATATATATGAAAAAATTTCTGTTTATTTTAACAAGTAAGCTGAGACTCAAGAGCTACGGTCCGATTTTGAAAGTAGGATTAGCACAAGTTGGGTTAGGATTATGTTGCGTGATACATGATGCGAATAAACATTGAGCATATGACAACATTATTGACATTAGACATGAAGATATGTATGGTAGCTTATGTAGGAGATACCGAAGCGTTAGTCCTATAACAGCACATTGTCCACCGTGGGATTGTGTGATGTTACAGGACTCTGTAAAACGGCCAGAAATGTGTGTGTTATTATGTTTGTGCAGTGTGTGTATGTGTTGTTAAGCTGTTTCTGGCCACTTTGCCACCAGAATGCGATCGCCTGGCCAGCGCCGGTCTACATCACGAAATGTGAGCCACAACTAAGCACGAATCATTGTGGACCCCGATTATCCCGTTAGAATGACCAAAGTGAGTTTGAGATCACTCTTAGAAGATAAAAAAAAAAATCCCACATCCAGTAGTGGGAGTGCAATACCAGCAAACCCCCTAGCCCGGAATCCAAAACCTAGGCACCAGCAAAATCTAGAGCAAAGATAAAGGCCAGCAAAATCTGCCCTCAAAAACGGATAACATTAAACAAAAATGAAATAAAAAAACACTTGATAGGATAGCAGAAGAAAGAAAAATGTAGAAGAAAATAAAAAAGAGAATAAATATAAATCGACTGAGAGCCAGCTTAATGCACAATACAAAAGACATATTATATGACCTCCAGTGTCAAAAGCAAACTCACAGATCGGGCAGTAAAATAGAAAATGAAGAGGGAAGATTAAAGAGAAGAGAGTTAGAATATGTTATAGTGGCAATGCGGTGTGAACAGTCCCGATCCTAAGATGCAGTGCAGGATGTTCACAGGTGGACCAGGAGAGCTATTTGAAAGCGCAGGAACAGACTCTGCAGAAGACATCCGTAACGCACATCGTCCAGAAAAGGACTTGTCAGCAAAGTTTAGTGATTGATTAAAGATATCTTCGGATTGTAGAAGCTCAGCTCAGACCATGAGAGAAGAGACTGCACGAGGTGGCCAACGGATGAGTAAGATAGTAATAGTAATAGAGGCATGTGGTGCAAGAAAGCAAGCGTATGAGCTTATGTAGCATCAGCCAAAAAAAAAAAAATCACACCATTCTCTCCAAATGCCTGTCCAGTTCCTCCTTGAATTTATTCAACCTATCAACTTCCACAACGACAGATGGAAGTTTGTTCCAGCAATTAACCACCCGCTGGCTAAAGGCAAATTTCGGCACATCTATTCTACATCTGTCCTTTCTTAATTTGAATTTATGCCCCCTTAGGTTCGTAATCTGAACAAGAGGAAGGATCCCATCAGAATTCAGCGTGCTCAACCCATTCAAGGCCTTATACACCTCAATCAGATCACCGCGCAGGTGCCTAGTCTCCAGCCACTGCAATTTGCAGAACTTAAGCCTCTCTTGGTAAGAGGATCCCTTCATTCCCCTCACCAATCTTGTTGTCCTTCTCTGTACACGCTCAAGCAAATCTATACATCCTTCATAAAATGAGACCTCCAGACCTGTAGACATTATTCAAGGCGTGGCCTGGCCATTGCCTTATACAAAGGGATAATCACTTCCTTTTTCCTACTAGCAAAATTCCTGTATATCATTAATTCCGAATGATATAATACAGGATATGATTCCGAAAGCAGGCTGTTTTATTACCTGGTTACCCAATTTTCCTGT
Source organism: Mastigoproctus giganteus (assembly GCF_048544385.1). Classification (NCBI taxonomy): domain Eukaryota; kingdom Metazoa; phylum Arthropoda; class Arachnida; order Uropygi; family Thelyphonidae; genus Mastigoproctus; species Mastigoproctus giganteus. The sequence continues at coordinate 94,389,794 of NC_143584.1, read as the reverse complement.
CGTCCACGAATTCGTTTAAATCAGGCAGGCTCCCCCGTGGCAGCTTAGTTGGCGCGATTCATCGTCGTCTTTTACTCTTAGAGAGGTCTGGATTCGGTTCCTGTAAGTGTAAGACAATAGAGGATTTCTAAAGTCGTCTTCATTCGGACTGTAGTTTTCCGATCTCAGGCGGAGGCAGTGGGGTCTCCCCCAGTTAGCTATTCAGCGGCACAATATGTAAATCGGCCCGTGAACACACACACACACACACAACTTATACAGACATAATACTAGTTATGATCACACTCTAGGAAGCGATTAATACCTATATATATATACACTTCGCCTAAAAGTTTGGAATCACACCTATGACAACAGTTTTCGTTAATTTTTATTTATTTTTTTTAAATTATGAAAATATAAAGTTTAATACAAAAATATATAAAATATTGTAAGATTCTTTTATTAAGCGCTGGAAAAATTACAGCAAAAATATTGAAATGATTAATAAAAATAAAAATATTAATAGCTATACTGATTTTTCATTAAAATATCCTCCACAAGATTTTAACACTGCCTTACACAGAAATGACAATAAATAAATATATATATATATTATATTTTATGACTGACTGACATTGTTCCAAGTAATTTGCAATGTTTCCCTTAAATTTTGTGAAAATCGGCAGATTTCACGGAGTTGACTTAAATTCAATAGAACTTTTATGAGATGATCCCATAAAAGTTCTTTTGAGTTTAAGTCAGGCGATTTGGGTAGCCAACTATAATTTGCAATAAACTCCCCACTTCCTGTTGTCAAATTCCAGAAAGTCTCTGCACAATTTAGAGCTATGCGTCAGGTCATTGCCTTGTAATATAAAATTTCTTCCACAAAGTAGAAGTCCAGAGTTGCTTTATGTTCAAGAATGTTTTCATAGCCTTTAAAATTCCTTCAATTCTGTCGATGTCACCCACTCCAGAAAAATAGAAGCAATCCCAGATTACGATGAAACCACCACTGTGTTTCACTCTAGGCACTAAACAATGTGGCTCCATTTTTACTTCAGTTGATCGTCTCAGATGAACTCTACGCTTGGATCCAAAAATTTCAAATTTGGATTCATCCGTCCGCAGTACGTTTTTTCACTCTTCAATTGTCCAAAGTTGACGGCTCTTAGCCCAAGGATTTTACAGTGGACGCAGACACGGGAGTTTCTCTGTTCCTATTGAATTTAGTTCGGATTTCAGGTGCAGTAATTCGTCGATTGAGTTTAGAAATCAGCGTTGTGGTCTTATCTTGTGCTTACTTTGTTAAACGCGGTCGACCTGATCGTGGTTTGTCCTTTAAACTGCCAATCTCATTGAATGGTAGGTTTGTATTCCTTTAAATGAAACGTCTAGTTTTATTTTCTTTTTTTTTTCCAGTACTTACCATGGAATAACTTTCTTTTTTTAAATATTCAGTTAATTTCTTGGCATGTTTATCACGAAACACACCAAACACTCTTTCTGAATGACGGATGTTGGATTTTATAAGTTACAGCTCTTACTCCTCAATTGATTTCTAGAATGAATCATCTACAATCTTCTATAATATTGAAACAATACTCCCAATTTCCAGAATAATCTACAACGTTCTACCACATTCAGGAATCTTCTACACCTTTCTTGAATATTCTCAAATATTCTAGAAATTTCTTAAATATTATTTAAGTTTTTTTTTTATATATATACAACAGAAAATATTTTAATAAAAAATGGTAAACAAATTGGTCATATTTAAAAAAAAAAAAAAAAAATTAAGAAAAACGAAACGTGTTTCCAAACTTTTAGGCGGAGAAGCGTATGCATGCGTGCGTGTGTGTGAACAGTGAATTCTGGAAAATTGTACAATCCTGAAATATTAAGAAAACAATTCGGGCACTCTCATCAACAATCTATAAGAATCCATGCATAAAAAGAGTAGCATTTCTTTAAGTTGCTTACAGAATCATCTTTTCTTTCAATGTGTTTTACTGACAACAGGATTTAATGATTAACTCAGATTGAACAAAATAAAAAACAAATGCATTTTGCATGGGTCGTACTTAATACCAAAGATGTAATCCTCTCCTGTCTTAAAGAGAGATACTGTAATGAAAAAAAAAATGCTATAAATAGTATTTTATAAGTACTGAAGAAAGTCTGTTTTCATCCTTGTCTCTGAATAAAACAAACAGGCAACACTGGATAGATGAGTGGTAAGTAATAACAACGGGGATTAACAGTCGGGTTATGGAGTCTTTTTCCTCAGTATAAATAATCCCTCTTGTTTCGAACCCCAGTCGAACAGAAAAGACCATTAATAGTTCGGCAGCGCAGTACTAAAAAGAACATTTTTCTCTGCTGGAAACAATTAAATTGGCTCTGTCAACAGCAATGATCACAAACAGCGCATGCATCATTTGCTCTGAACTAACCGAATATAATGACTGAATTGTTCTGCGATGGTTTTGGAAAAGGCGTATGAGACAAAATTATTCCTATACGACATCCAAAAGCAACAGGTGAAGAAAGACTAATCGACTTCTGCCACGAAAATCAAGTCGTATGTCTTGAGAGTCTCTACTGGCCTTGGCACTTAGGAATGCAGAGAATCCCTCATAACACATACGTGTAACAGGTGTCTGTTACTTGTCATCCTTATGCTTCAGACTAGATTAAGAAGGCGCAAAACTATTTTACATACGCATTAATTTCTTCTGCTTCTTCGCATCATCCCCCCCCCCCCCTGTGTTTCTATATACGCGAAATCAACCCCTATTGATTACTTCCAAGGGACAATAGTATGCAGAAACTTTATTCACATCCAAAGGCCGTTTTAAGAAACGAATACGTTCATTATACCGAGCGGTAATTATAAATATTAATCGTAATTTACATCCCATGAATAACCAACTACTGTCAGTCATTAAAGCTATTTTAAATTGGCCGCTGTAGCTTGTCTGGGCGGTAATGAATGCAGCAATTCATCGCGATGAGCTAATCAAATTGCAATTTAAATAATCAGCCAAACTTCCCAGGCTTCGTTATCCCACTCGTCTGGAATTAACTTACTGTTAATTCCAGACGCGTCGGGAATAAGTAATTTAAAACATGATGCACTGGAAAAAGAATATAATATTGGAATTTGTTGCGTTATCCGAGCGATGTACACTATGCACTCAAAAGTATTCGGATAGTAGTGAAGTAGGACCAACAAGCAGTATGCAGTAGTAGCAGCCTTAAAACTGTCAGAGAAGTATCACGATATCAGTAGCAGCAACACAAAGCACAGGAGTCTCTAACATTAGTCGTTTTTCATTGAAGGTCATCCTTTCAAGTTAAATCCAGTATACTTGTGAAAAGACGGTGGGTGATGCAACAGAGATGTATCAGCAATTACTTAAAGAGGCTAATCGCAGTCAACAGGCTAGACGAGAGTCATCCAGACTGTTGTCTCTACAAATAGTGGGGTCAAAAAGTCAGGCATCAGCAAGAGTGGAGGAAATGCGCTTGCTATCTATTTCGCAACCGAAGAGCGGACCTTGGGTCCACTCTTCTTTATTGTTTACATTAATGATCTGTCAACTTTATTTTAGTCCGTTAATGTTGAGTGGCAACTCTATCCAGATGATATTAAACTTTACCAAGTTATTTATTCTTAAACTGACAGCGATGACCTCCAGTCCTGTCTTGATTCCCTTTCACTCTGGTTCAATAAAAATAACTTGTTTCTAAACCCATTAAAATGTAAATTATGTCGCTTTCGCTCGAATCGTGTAGTTAGACCCTCCGTCTTTACAGATTATTATATTGGAAACTCTTATTGCAAGTACTGATACGTTCAAGGACTTAGGTGTCCTATTTTGATCTGAATTTCGTCCCTCTTCCCACGTTGATCACGTAATATCTCAGACTTATAAACTTCTTGGATTAATTAAGCGTTACACCTCTATTTTCAAGAGTGACAATGTTATAATTCTTCTCTACAAGCAGCTTACTTCCCATTTTTGACCATTGTGATATTAATTGGTCCCCGCAACAGGAATATCTTTTTCACAGATTTGAGAGAATTCAAATTAAATTCATTAAATTCTTATGCTTTCGAAATCGCCTTGCCTTTCACCGTCGAAATTATGGCGCTCTTTGTCGTCGCTTCAGAATGGTTCCTTTTCACTCCAGAAACTCCATGGGTCTCTTTTTGTCTACAATATCATAAACTCCATCTTTTAATTCTAGTTTTGTATTGATTCTCTGTAATTCTCGCCATTATCTAGGGTCTGCAAATAAATAACTAAATCTGTAGGAAGCTGCCCAGCCTCAGTTTCCATAGTTGAACCGCTGCTCATAATCACGGTATGAAGTCATCAAGAGCCAAACATAGCCTGGAGTTAGTTGCCTGTCGTTCCAGGCTCTTGGAAGAGATCATATGAAACGACACGTTGCATGGACGCTGTTCGGATGATGGAGTGCGGGCGTCGACAATAGCCACAAATGCGATTTACTAGGCAGTGGTCTTCTCCCCTATCGAATGTAAAGTTAAATAGGAAAGTTCAAAGCGCTTTGGAACCTGGGCCCGTGGCATTTTGTCTGAGAGACTACCATGTTATCAATCTTAAACAAACAATAATGAAAGCCAATTTTTCTGAAAACTGGCAAAAATTAAGTAGCAGATCTCTTTCTCCAGATCATCGATTGTATAGCGAATACTTTTATAGTTTCATTAATCCCAGCGATCTTGACCAGAACCTGTAATTTCAGTACGAAAGTTAATGGATGTCCGTCTATAAACTAAGAAATTAAATACAATTCCAGGTGGCTTTTCCATTCTCAAGCAACATTACGGCATGAGATTTATTAATATTTATGTTGAACTACTTGTTATAGCCCAATTATATATCTTCATCACCTTAAAATAAGTACAACGGCTGTGTGACTCTCCTGGAGAGAAACTGCTCAGTCCTCTTAAGATGCAATAAATTCATTGAAGAGCCGGAAGTTTCTACCAGGGGAATTTGAAATGCCCCGAGAACAATAACACTACGTGTTCATTGTTTCTGATTCCAACGATGGATTTCGAAGTTGTTTTATGGAGGAGCGTAGTTTGTGGGTGTTCTGCTATAGAACATAATTATCTATTCAATTTTGTATTGAATTCTATTAGCTTCATTAAAATATTTTTATAAGGTTTCCTTAAAAAGTAAGATTTCTTTTTCCTTCCATTAAGAGAAGACCTTGAAATAAATGTATGACTATGCTCTCGGTATTAAATATATTTCTGCAATTTTCTTTTATCTTTGTTTGTAGCGCTCTCGATTTGCTGTCTTTCTTAAGCTGTCTTGATTAGTTTCTTGTTCGCATTTCATTACTGTTTGTCAGAGGAGACGGTAATTGACTTTCAAGTCCTAACAAAAATATTTGGTTACTGGTTGACGCAAATTACATTACCTGACAAATTTTTTTTTTCGTCATACATCTGGTACGAAAGTTGGTTATTCTGAACAAAATTAATGTCCTGATTATGAAAATATCAATCTTTTACTTCTATCACGTCTACATCAAAAGAGATACTCATTTTTTAAATTCCTTGTTTTTATACAATATCAGCATACATGGTTGTAATTATTACACACAATATATGTTACTTAGACATGTTTCCCACTCAATGATTTTCTTTTATACTCTAGATTGCTTTCCCATTTAAGAAACCAACAGTAATCTCCCATCATGGCAGTCCCAGCGACCCTGGGTATCGTTTTTCCATTACAGATACGTCTTGGTGGAAGCGCTTTTCTTGTTCATCACTGACATCTGCTAAGTTTTCAGGAAAGAAATCCAGATGGGAATGAAGGAAATGCATTTTCAATGACATTCGGCACCCCATGTTCTTGTAACATTTCAGAAAGTTTGTCACCAGTTGTTCATCGTTCTCTTTCCGAGGAATCCGTGTACCAGAGCCTTGAAAGATCATGCAGCCAGTTCAACATCATTCAGGTTTCTTTGAAATTCATCATCTTTTAGGAGCTTTTCTTATTTGAGGACCTATGAAAATTCCTTCCTTCAGCTTTGCATGAGATAAATTTGGAAACATTTTCAGTAAATATGCGAATCCTCTGCTTTCTTTTCCCAGTGCCTTAGTGAAATTCTTAATCAGCCAAGCTTGATGTGTAAAGGAGGAAGAAAAACCTTTTTTGGATCAACCAATGGAACATACTTGACATTGCTTTTGCCGGGAATATATCATCTCTCTTATCCTGTTGTACGACTTACTGTTTGGCTGTTTCTCGACTATCCAACAAACACAGGAAACAACAGCATTTAGTGAAACCACCTTGCAACCCAACAAGCAGTCCAATCACTTTGAGATCACCACAAATATTCCAACCATAGTCTTGTAACGTATAGCAGCAAGAATCTGGGACATACAATCGCAAGTTTCAGGCTAACAGCATGAACAAGAGGAATTGATGGTAAAGTATTTGAAGCAATACTGCTTTCAAACTTAGCTTTGACGCATCAATGAACAAACGCCATTCAGAGGTATTATGATCGACGTTCAGTTCGTCCATAAGACCAACGACGTCTTTGCAGACACACATGTTGTTTTCCATTGCAAAATATCTTGAAAACTCTTCATTTCACTTACGGTATATTGTAATGTTTGTACTTTTGGCGTTCGGCCTTCTCTTTGGGTAAGCCCAAGTCGCTTAATTCTTCTTATTCAATGTAGTGTGGGGCCTTTTCTTTTTCTGGCTCGTAGTCCAAATCATGTGAAGTACATTGTTCCGCGACATCTGGTAAAACGATTTCTTCTGTACCTTCATCACTACTTCTAATACCCCAAGATTTTGGTGGCACAGGTTGTTTAGATCGTTGTTTGGTTTTTAGGAGCATTAGCAACTAAGGCCATATTGCTCCATGATATGCGGTGGTCATTCCCTGACCTTTCCGCATCCTCCGTATTTGGTGGTCAAGGGCTCGAACCCCGGTCTAATCAAGAAGCGTGTGCTACGCACTGCTGCTCCTGCCCACCTGGCTACGAAGGCGCCAGGTGGCACAAGTACTGGCAGTTCTTTACCGTGTGGCACTAGCCTAATTGCTGATGGGATATTTGATGCAGCGCTTGCTCTTTTTGGAAATACCTTTTATTTTTGTCATGCAGATATAGCAGTCGTCGAAATGATTCTTGGGCTCGCGCCACACCATAGAGACGGCAAAAGGTAATGCTCTCAGCTTGCCATATCACCACAGCCTTAAGTTCGTTGTACAAGTAATACAACAGATATGTGGAGCCCAATTTTTTTTCTTGGTCACCGATCTTGCAGCAGAAGTACAATGAGTATGCAACTTTTGTGACATTGTATATTTTCTTCCTCTGAGTTTTTGGGGTTAAGTGTCCACAAACAGCAGAAGTTGTCTGGGTGATTGACGAAAGTTTTGTGCTTTGTCTTCTCCAATTTAACAATGCATTAACCTAAAAACAGTAAAAGCAATTGATAAATTTGAACATCAGGTGAATCCTTGTAGCGTAGTTTATCATACACTATATACTGAACAGTTGAATGCTGTAATAAAATTAATAAAAATACTGACTTGTCTGGAAAAGTGCATCAAAATCAAAATATACTATATTGCAAGAACGGTAATGATGTACTTGCTTAACTTTTAGCCCAATACACAAAACCAACCAAAAGTTAATAAGTTTCAAAATTGTACTTCAAACAGTAATGATATCTTTATACAGAATCCAGTTATCTATCTATATCTTAAAACTGAGACGTGATAGGAAATTTTTATGATTTATTTTAAATTCTATACATAAAACTTGACCAGAAATAACCATTGAACAATTGTATAACTATAACATATGAAAAGAATCTTCAGGTGCTCCACACAAACAGAGATCAGTGTTGGAGAGATTAAAGTTCGGACAAATGATCCGTACTATACACACTGACCACAGGTAAATTCTGGTTTATAGCATGTTTTTTCATTGTGCACAAAATTGGCAGTTATAACAAACGGTAACCAAGAAGAAATCACTAGATTTATATGACACAAACATGAATTTATATACGTATCACTAAATTATGATACCATTAAATAGTCTTTTCTGATAATTCGCATCAGCCTTTGATCCACCCTGAGACCTCAGAAACCCAGTTATCGCCTGTTCGATTGCTATTTTCACTACATCATCAAGTTGGAAGAGAAGGTTTGTTGTTTGTTATTTGGTTTTTAGGAGCATTAGCAACTAAGGCCATGTTGCTCCGGGGATATGCGGTGGTCATTCTCTGACCTTTCCGCATCCTCCGTATTTGGTGGTCACGGACTCGAACCCCGGTCTAATCAAGAAGCGTGTTCTACGCACTGCTGCTCCTGCCCACGGAGGCGCCTAAGAGAAGATATAGAATTTATCTTTCTAAACTGTATGACATAATGTTCCATTCAAATCATTGTTTAACAACAATCGTGCCTTTGAGTCGCCACTTCTACTATCGGTCTATGCGTTTCATAAACGCATAGACCGATAGTAGAAGTGGATAGTCAAGTATTCTGTAATGTATTATATTAGTATTTAAAAATGGCATAATGATGCAAGGAAGCAGACTTATTTTGAATCTGTAGGGCGGGGGCTCTGACACTATTTCGATCATCAAAAAGTGCCAATCCAATATGAATTCTTCCTTGAATTTTGCCAAAAAACCTCTTCGCCTCAGCCAACCTTGCAGGAAACTTACTCCAACGTCCCGCAACAAGCTGCTCGAAGTTAAATTTCCCAAGGTCTAGTCTACTGTTACTCCCTAAGAATTTATAGTTGTACCCCGCTGGTTCTTGTTCCACTCATCAGTAAGAACTCTCGTCCCTTTTATTTTACTAATCCCTCTCAAGGCCTCAACAAATTCCCACTGTAACGGGTCTATTTGCTAAGCTCTGCAGGCCACTTTTAAGCCGGGATAATGCTTAACGCTCTTCACCAATCCAGTCATTCTTCTTTTGAACTTTCTCCAGAAGGCAGCCTCCAGCCTTGGATACAATATTCCAAGTGTGAGCGCACCAATGTCTTACAGAAAGGGATAATGAGGATCTCCTCTCTACTTGCAAAATTTACAATAAATCACAGACAGAACACTATTTTCTGACTACTAAAAAGAGGTTCATGTCTTTCTGTATCATAATCCCCAAGTCTTTTTTATCCTAAGCATTCTTTAATTCCTCTTCCCGAGTCTATGAACTACTTCTGGGTTGCCGTTCCCTAGTGCAAAACTTTGCACTTGGTAGCAATAAACTTTAGCTTCCATTTTTCAGATATATCTTGCGGTCGGTCCAATTTTTTCAGAAGCAGCATAGCCTGATTGTTCTGATCAAAAGTATCCCACTCTCCCAACCATTAAGTTGCCAGCAAACTTTGACAACTTTCCTTGTTTTTTTTTTTTTTTTAACTTATTAATGTCATGTAGGAAGTTCAGAAACAAGAGAGTTCTGAGCAAGGATCCCAACCGTTACTGCAGTCAACTCTACAAAATATCCACTTATAACCTGTCAGTAATCACACTAATGGTGATTTTCTGCGATCCCGACCTGCTGTAATTTATACGAAAACCTCTTATGAGGAACTGTATCAAAAGCCTGACCACAAACCTCAATATATAAATTTACCAGTTTAGTAAGGCAAGATCGCCCCTTCACAAAACCCTGCTGAGACCTATTTAAGACCATTCTTGTCGAGATGATCCTGTATTATGCCTTTAACCACAGATTCCACAATCTTACCAACTACAGAAGTCAAAGTCACTAGCCGATAATTATCAATCGCTTCTTTGGCTTCTCCCTTATGGATTGGGGAGACACTGACAATTCTCCAATTTCCAAGGAAACAATCCCTAAATCTAATTATGATCTTATTAACATTGCTAATGGCTAGATTCATTCATCTGCTTCCTTTTTCAGTATAACTGGACGTATTCCGTTTCCATAGGGATTTACATTCTTTCAGCCTCAGTAGTTTTTCAAACAGGCGTTTCTCCGATATCATTATATCAGTTATTTTATACCACATAAAATAAGTGATACAAATTGGTTCAACTTGGTTTCAACCATTCCACTTTGGCACTAATATAGTTTCAACAGTAAAGATATTTGAAATTCAGCTCGCTGCCATTTCAGCTGCACTGTCAATTATATCACTACTTTGATCTTGCAAGAGATCTATGGAATTTATTTTTCTTTGCATTCATCTAATCAGAACTCCTTTCCCTATATACTAGCTTTCTTCGCCAACGATTTTTCATGCTGATCTTTTACAAGACTTTCCCCGGAAATGGCTTATTTCATATCTGCTTACAGATATCGTATAAAGTAGCATCAAGTGATAGCTTAACCAATGATTTTTTTCTTTTGCTCAATTTAAGTCTTTCAGCTCTCTTGTCATCCATTTTGGCATTCTTGCAGTGCTTCAATAAATCCAACTTCCCCTAATGCATTAGCATCAAATAGTAATAACTCCAGTAAATAGAGCTCAAGTCCTTCGTAGTCCCCCGTTCCTATAATTATAGCCCTGACCTTTCTCTTTGACCATCGAAATTACCTCGGATACTACCCATTTTATGACATTATGATCACTACTCGTTAACGGTTCCCGAACTGTCATATTTTTGATACTGTTTGGATTCTTAGCGAGAACTAAGTCATGGGTATTTCATCCTCTTGTGCTTTCTTTAACGAGTTTAAGTAAAGAGTAATCATCTAGTCGATTCAAGAAACTACTCCTGCAATTTGTCCCGCATGTCCACGATTTCAGATTAAAAGACGGAAATTAAGGTCGCTATTGTTTGCCCAATACATTTCCCTAAAAGATTTTCATCGTACTCTTCGGAATCGTTTTCAGTTCCCTCTCTGGTAAACTACGAAGTAATCTCGAAGAGGGTGCAAATGTAACTTTGGTCGATACTTTAATCAGTTTTAGAAGAGATTCCCTGTGAATTACTCGCCGCTGATTGTCATAAGGTAACAACCAAGCTCTGATTTAATGGTTTCATTTACTACTAAAGTACTATTAAACTATCAATCTACAAAACAGCTACAATATTATTTGCAGTACTGTTTATATTCAGCTAAGTAATATATAATTATATAAATAAACCTACCTATGGGTTTTGACACCAAAAAATCACCGCTAGGAATAGCCATTAATTCAAACAAGTCTACCTTCTGAAATACTCGCTTGATTTAAGAAAGAAACCCAGCTACGTGATCAGCGGTATAAAAACTGTAAGATGAAATAAAATCCCAGATCACAAATAAATTGAAACCCACAAAAATTCATTAGCTTCACTGCAGCTGAAAAGACATACAACCGATTCCAAAATAAAAATAACTCCATAACAAAAGACCCTTATTTGCAGAACGCGAAGTAACTGGCTTAGCTGGGGAAACATGATTTTCCTTTATTGGAATTAATGCCCGCTTCCGAACCAGTCTAAGGAAACACTCGAAAGCACCGGTGGATAAACTCGGTGTCAGCTGTGCGCTGTTCAGTCTAAAGTAGAACCAAATTAAGCCGGGGTAATTTTATTGTTGCATCCTCCACTTATCGAATGCAAGGTTTGCACGTGATAACGCTGCGGTGTATCAACTAAGATGCTGCTTTAATGCGACAGCCCATTAGGAAAGCAACTCTCGTAAGCCCGCGCGGCAAAACATCATTAAGCTCACCTCCGAAAACAAAGACCGAAATTGACACTTGACAAGGCGGCGATTCTAAATTAAAACTACTCTTCGACGCCCTCTACGCATCCCTGTTACGTAAACAACACAAACGATAGTATTATCTTCCGAGGTGCATTAATATTTCATAACAGTAATAAAACTTCGTTCTCCCCCACCCTTCGTAGCTGCGTTCAAAGAGGTTTGTCTTCGTGTTTTGTTTTTTTTATCAAACACGAACCATTTGTTCAAAGGAAAGCACTTTCGTAGGTAATAGAGACTTGCATCCTGCTCCCCATCTTCCTTCTGTGACTAATGCACCGCGTGCATATCGTAACGCGACGCTACCGTGTATTTTATAGAAGATATGTCTTATGAGACGACTGCCAAAAAGATGTTGTGGTAAACGAAGTAGTAAAACGACACGAGTGAGTTTCAACCGATGATGCTTGTTCGTTGCTACCATCTTTGAATCCTAACATGCTATTTTGATCAAACTCCCGAATTACAGAGAGAATCAAAGGTCACGATCCTCGTGCCGATAGATGGTGGTCGAAGAGTATTTTATGTAGTTCAAAAATTGTAGTTTCTCAGTTATTTCGAATGTCTACGAAGCAGAGAAATTACGAATTCCCTCGTGTTATTATTGTTATGCAAATTCCAATCTCTACCAATAAGAGAAAAGCCGAAATTTACGAATTATCTTCCATTATTATTGTCATGAACATTTCTTAAAAAAAAAAACATTCAAATATCTAAATATTCAGACGAAACGAAATTTTTTAAATAATACTACATTACTCGTGACTTTAATTTTTATCCCTTTTTTTTTATGAACAGAATCTGATCATGAATCATATTTCACACATCCTCAGTATTAGTTCAAAATAACAGATCGATTAAGTCTAATTCACAATAGCACTCTTTGCGGTAAAATGATTTTTATGAAAAATAAATGAAAACCTTTCAAACTCCACTATTGGATCTATTTATACCGTTCATCACTAATTCGTTGTTATGACAGCAGGACTTCTGTCCACTTTCTTTATTCAGGAAGCCTTATTAAGCCAATTACGCTTTAGTTCTGGTCACTACTCTTAAATTATGGTAATACCGCCATAATGGGTACTACAAAGCAAACAGACAATAAAAATAATTATTCAAAGGGTATCTTCAGATTCGCTTACTTTCCCTTGCACAAAAATCCAGATATCATGACCATCAACATTCATAACGGTTCTTAAAGCATTGAATTTTATTCAACTCTATCTCCTTTTAATACACAAAATGTTGTATTACCTTCATATAAGTTTAACGCTGTTAACCTATGAAATTTGATATCGTATTTATTCTTCAGCAAAGTTTTTTCGGCTCTTACCAATTCTTTAAACATCTCATCCGAAGTTCAGAGTTCTTCTTCCACAAGCATCAACATAATTGCGTCTAGGGCCATTTAAAAACTTCTCTTAATTAACCAAACAGTTTAATTCCGATTAATCCCAGTTAAGCTCTCTAAATCCTTGCTTCTTCCTTTGCGTAGTATGGCGAATTCATCCGACCACCTTATTACGCAATGTAAATGTGACGTCACGTGTATTTGTAGATTCTAAAGTCGATATGTTATTTTTGGTGTTGAGCTTGCATTAAAACAAACAAGAAAGGCTTACTTGTTGTTCTTCTCTTTCTGAGACGCAGCGGATAAATCCGCTGCGTCTCAGAAAGGAACACACAAATCAAAACAGCAATCAGAATTAATCAGTTATGCCAACGATTTCAAAAATTCCTTCTCTCTTCCCTAGAAAATTACGGACACTTCAGTCAACAAATGCTCAAATACCATCTCAAGTTTCCGGGTTTCCCAAATCGATATCTCAAAATCCGTTATTACGCGAAACAGGATGGAAAATCGTAAATCTCCTACTAGATGGCGAACCCATTAAACTAGACAATACTTAAAGAGGACTTAGGTATAACCTTTACTCACACCAGTGGGTGAAGTAATCTCTGGGGGAGCCCACTCCAAAGAAGAAGGGGGGAACTCCCGTAGTGTTGAGGGGAGAGAGAGGGGGGGGGGGAAGTGTGCCCAAGAGCACAGTTAACTATGTACATAGCACTAAACACTACTTATATTATTTATAGTATGAGTAGTAGGATACAGAGTAGGATATTGGATTTAAGTAGTACACCTTCATGACTAGCAGTAGCGCTGCGTTCCCATGTGCTGCCAGTAAGCAAAATAAAATTTGCTGCCCTAAATGTTGAATACTGATAAGTGTTAACCAATCAGAAAACAATATCAAAAAAAATTTCCGCGCCCTCTTGAACTGCCGCCCTTAAGCGATGCTTACCTCGCCTACCCACTTGCGGCGGCCCTGATGACCAGGAGAAAGATTCGGAACAGTTTGTAGAATAGTTAAGATCTTGATAAATTTCACATTCGAAAAGCAGGTGCAACCAGTTCTCCTTAGCACCGCAAAAATAAAGGTCCAAATTGTGCAGCCCAAACTGATGCAATTTTTCGTTGAGAGGTCCATGACCCGTAATAACAAAAGACATCTCAAGTCCGAACGAGAACCAAGATTTACTTTTCTTTTCAAACAAGAAAGTTACATCTGGTATGAATTTCTTTAGTAGTAGCACCCAAAGAAGTTGTGTCCCACTTTGTCTGTCGTATGTTAAGAATTTCATTGAAGATCTGCTTTTCTACGCTTCAGGATCTATGGCCAAATTTAGCTGAATATCTAATATTTTAGGTATAAATTTCTTGACACGATAAATAAGAAATGCATCGAGAGGGCCAGCATCAGAAAGAGAACCTGAAGAACCACATTTGAAACAGTTCTGCAAACACGATTAATGGTAAGCAGCATAGTCTTATGAATAGAAATGAGTTCAGGCTGGAATTTTGAGTTAACCGCCGCATAGACAACAATGGGAAAATAAATATTATTATTATTGTTAACAGCTACAAAATAGTAAAAGGTAAAGCGTTTTACGAGAAAGGCCCCGTTCAGAACGGAAAATTCGAATTATCGAACTAGAAAAACATTTAATCTTGGAACTAAGGTGAGCAAGACGAGGGAAAAAATCTCATCCTATGGTCAATCACTGACCACAACAATAGGTATTCGCATACAATTTAATCGAACTTGTGATGGTCTTCTGAGATCTTACTTGGATTTGAACAGCATCATTTTAGGTTGGACTGATAGAAAGTTTATTAGTAACTGACCAGCTAAAAGGTCCGATGTCACATGGTTAGCCTTGTCTTCGATAATGGATCTGGCTGTTGTTGTTTGTTTGTTATTTGGTTTTTAGGAGCATCAGCAACTAAGGCGATATTGCTCCGGGTATATGCGGTGGTCATTCCCTGACCTTTCCGTATTTGGTAGTCACGGGCTCGAACCCCGGTCTAATCAAGAAGCGTGTGCTACGCACTGCTGCTCCTGCAAACCTGGCTACGGAGGCGCCGGATCTGGCTGAAACGATGGTCAGGTCGTCAGCAAATGCAATTACTTTGGGTCAGCAAACCTACAACAAAGTCAGTCCTGCAAAACCATATTCCAAATCAAGGGCCCTAATACGGAACCTTGAGGACAACCCCCAAAGTTTTGTCTCGTAACTGAAAGATATTTGGATTTTACAGTAATAAAACAGTCCGAAAAAGAGCTTTGATAAAGAGCAATAAAATTGGATCAGACAACTAGCTGAACGAAAATGTTCGAGGGCACTAGAGCATTAGCATTTACGTTGTCAAATTCGGTGTTGGTGGGTTAGGAGTTTTCTCACCAATCGATCTTTTGTCGTAGTGCGCCAGTTATGGTTTATCGTGTATTGTCTGTAGAAGTGAGTGCTGTCCATGAGCTGGTTTGCATATTGCATGGACTTAAAAAAAAACTGGAACAACTCATTGAACAACAATCACTCCACCTGAAACTGGCCCTTAAAGTCAAGTTTTCCAAAGAAGTGAATTCTAATTAACATTTAACCTTTTATTAATTCAAAATGTAATTAGTGAGGCCGAATGATGCAAGGAAGCGAAAGTTTTCTGTGTCAGCCAAAAATAAATAAATAAAATAACAAAATTTTAAATAAAACTGAATATTCATACTATTTCCAATCCCACAAGTTAATCACCCAATTTTGCTTTTCACTTAGAATCACTGCCTCCACCACATTGGGAAACAAGTTACTCCAATGTTCAACGGCCCCTACCCAGATGAATTTTAATGAGATCCAATCTTCTGTTATCCCCTGAGATTTTATATTTGCATTCGCTAGTTCATGTGTCAGGAAGAACAGACGTTCTTCATTCACTGTGACCACTTATGACAACCCTCTGTCTTCTGTTTTTAGCCAGCCTGCAATCCAGCTTAGTATCTTAAACAGTAACTCCAACTTTTCTAGCTTATATAGGCCTTCCACAGGGGACTTATTTTGGAATAAAACTTTTTAATTCTTTTTGTACTATTTAATCTATGTAGAACCTAAAAACACTTGATTCAAAAACGGAATATGGAATTGAGAGACCTAGTTGCTTTTTAATTTAAATATTGGTTCCGATTATCGAAAATTTTAAAATTGTATGCAAGACACGTTCGAATTTATCAAACTGATAGCGAAACCTTTATGTAACGTTATAGGAGGCCATTCAAATACATCAACTTTAAATGGCGTCAACAACAGTTCTGTCGCAGAACTGCATTCCTGCGATAATATTCCCAAAGTCGAAACCGGAACAAAGTATGAAAAACGAACAATGCCGAGGGCGGTGAAAAAACTTCTTGAATTGTAGCGTGTCGGGCAGTAAGCCCTCTCTCGTGTGCGTAACACATTGCATTTTATCTGGCTTTCTCTCCGCCTGATCAACACGAAGAGCTTCCCTGCAGCGGGATGGTGCGATTCACGTGCGCTGACATCAAATCAGTGTTATGACTGCGAACTGCATCACGTCTTGCATTTTACGGCAAACTTCGTGATATGAGTGCGGTTTATCGTCGGTTGAATGGCTCGTGGGATGGTGCAACCGGGTGTAAAGCCCAATCAACTCTGGCAGCATATTTAGGTACCGTTGTAAGGACAACACCATTCTTTCTCACCCCCTCTCCCTCTCCGAAACAGTAGCTGTAGCAACCGTAGGCAGTTCGTAACAAAGAACACCTTCGGCACAATTTTATGCACTGCAATCTTTAGTTAACAACCCCAGTAATGGATGTTTATCGCGTTGGGGAGAAAAAAATTGTGATTTTTCTTTCTTGTAATCTCATAAGTTTCCCTTCTCATTACGCAGTAATAAAAAAGGGCACTGTACTGACCCCGAAACGACTCTTCTATTACACGCTGGCGTGCGTCTTATTAACCGCAGTTTGGTAAAGGTGCAACAGGAACCAACTTCAAAATATACGTAACAACCCCTCCACAAAATTAAAAGAATTGCAAGAAAAATGTCGTATGTAGTAGAATCGTGAAGTTGTGACGCGCCAGCAATTCTTAACGATATTTAGTGAATGATTCGGTATCAGAGAAACTCATGGATTTCAAATGATAATCATTTGATCTAGAAGTGTCTATACGCGTGTAAATTAACTGAAGGTAGGAAGAAGCAGATCTCTTACTTGTAGTTAGTTGTTGCAAATGAGTCTATAGGTCTTAGTGCAAGTTGGTGTTCTAAGATTATCACCTTTTCCCCCTCGACATTTCACTCAAATACTTTCTCTTCAAAGGCGCATTTGCGCATGAGAGAAAGCTCCGCTATTTTAATCTCAAATTGACTTCAATGCTTTAATCAGGCCTGTCTAAGATTTCCCAAAATAAATTCCGAGCAAACCATTGATTTTAACTTCAGTGATTTTGTTTAGAATCTTTCACGCTTATTATTACCAAGTTGGCATCCAACACACGTGAAACTTCCATGGAAACTTCTGGACCTTGATATTCAACCCTTACTCTCAATTATATTATCAATAAATAACGAGAAGCGGTACAATTTGGTACGCATGACCACTGAAGCGTTGAACAACGTAATCTTCATTTATAAAATAATAAACTATTCTTTACCCAGTACATTTCTTCCATTTTCATCGTGAACTGCTTGCAGAAAGGAGCCTGTCGGTTCAAGGACAATGACTAGTTGGGGAACAACCCTGGGTAGTGTTAAAAACAGCGATCGATCGCTTCCAGTACTATCAGTTCGAGTTCGCACAATGAGAAATTCGCCAGAAATCATGCACAGTATGACCACAGCGTCAGGGAACAGGTCTCAGAATAGTTTATGCCAATGGTTTCAAACTCATATTGCATGCGGGCCGAATGCACGATCTGAAAGCAGCTGACGGGCCGCAATTTTTTTTTTTTTTTTTTTAACAAATGAGAGTGAATATAAGCACCGTATTTACAACAAATACATAATTTAAATGTATTTGCGGGCCGTGTAAAATTGCTTCGGGGGGCCGGATGCGGCCCGCCAGTTTGAAACCACTGGTTTATGCGACAGTGTGGATCGATAAGTCATGTCGCACTCTCAGTCACTGCACGAACTGGAAATTATTAACCGGAACTCTATTATTTGGCAGCTAAAAACCAAGATTAAATGAATTTTTGTCAAATGTTTATCCAACAGATGCAAACATTCTCATTGGCCCTGACACCATAATTAATCACGAATGTTAAGAAGGTCATTACGACCTTCTTAACATTTTATAATCGGGAATGACCTTCTTAACATTTTGGAAAACTTTTTTGGAAGTTTTTGCGGCTGAAACTCTTCGAATTGAATTTTAAAAAGTAAACTTATCACAATGTAGATTTATAACTTTTTTTTTTAACGTAGAAGGAGATTATAATTACAAATTTATCAAATTCGATGTTACTGCATTACATTTTGTTTAATGAAATCATTATAAAATTATTCCGACTTAAGTACTTTTCATTGCAATTACTCTGTCGTTGAAACATAATCATCGTTCCAAAGTATAGATTTGCTTGTTCGGAGTGGGCACCCAATTCAAAGAAAGATGGCCATGCAGTTCGCTTATGGCTTAAAGTTCCAGCTGGGACAACGAAGAGATATATACACAAACTGTGGTCGGTCAACAGTTTTTGGATGTAAAATTACTTGTTTGAGCTTCACACATTCTCTGCTGCTTCAGGTTGAGATCATCTGTGAAGATGCTCTTCGTCTCTTATATTTGGAGTTCTGTTCCACTTAAGTGATAAAAATTACATAAAGATATTTACAAGCAAATCAGAGAAACCCGTTAACCCAGCATGCCGGCCAACTAGCTGTTTCTCGTTATTAATGAGAGGAACTCTGAAGCCAGATATAAACAGAAAACGCTAAGGGAAAGGAAAGTTCGCTTTTTATCGAATGTGTTTGTTATAAGCTCGTATAAAATGTGAATAATATATATATATATACAGTTTCATTTCTTCTCCTGTAAAAATTGTAAGATGACAGAACGATGTTGATCATCGATTTGAAGTCAGCAATTCGTAATTTAACAGAATCAGCTATTTTCATTTTACGGCAATACACGTATTTAAAATTTGTCATAAAGTATTATTATTAAAATTTCTTGACTCTAAAGTAGTACAAGGTTTTATTTGATCGAATCCAGATATAATTTCAGGTTGTTCATAGCATCTTAAAATGTGGACGTAGGACAACACTGGCTGTTCAGGAAGTAATGGGGAGAGGAGAGATTCAGTGAGAAAAGAAAATCGTTCTGAAAGAGCCGAAATGTCAACACGCTCTGTTCTGTGGACCTGAAGTGGAATTTAACGATCAATACACGCAATCATAAAAACGGTTGAGCACTGGCTGGCAAGCGACCCACAAGCAATTTCGGTGAGGGGGAACCGAAAGCGATAATCTTTCAGGCGTGTGTTGGGGCGTGTCAAATCGGTGATCTTATCACATTTGTGTCAAATGATTGCGCCTCAACTGGTAATTTCCGTCCGACTGGCCGCGATCGAAGTAGAAACAATGTCCGTCTGTGATCAGAGAAGCGAAAACAACTTCACTGCACTGTCCCCGTGCTCATACTTCGTTGAAAAGAAAACTGCCGGGTGGACAAAAATAATAGTCCGGCGGACGATTTGGCTTGATTTAACCCGTAACATTTCAAAAGTGGACACAGCTAGGTACGTAGGTAGTGAAGTTTTCCACGAGACACATCTGTTCTTCCCATTTCTTATTCTTCTCAGTGGCAGTTTGTTTCCACGAAAACCGCATTTAAAAGTAGTAAATAACCCAAAGGAAAGAGTGAGAATGCGATGATGAATGCCCTGAAATTAGCCCAGTTTCATCCTGCTCTAAAAGACCGCTGAAATTCAACAGCAAATCGCTGACACCAATGCACACACTCAACTTCCAGCTTAGACATAATTGCCAGTTTATTAGCTTGGATAATGTTAACCAACAGCAGAAAAGATAACAGAAAATAATCTCCTTAAAAATGAGGGCCCACATAGAGAGACCTCTATTGGTGAGTCATCAGACTAACATGTCAGCGTTCACAAGGCGGAAATTAGCTGTTGAAGTAGAAGTTCCGTGGTAACGCGATAAGACTGAATATTTGATACGTCTCGCCGAACATGTAAAGGATTACCATGTCAGTTAATGACACGAGCCAACCCATACGTTGCTATACGTAGCGGCAGCAGTACCTTGACGGCGCACGAACTCTGCCATCAATAAAACCTCCTTGTCCAAGAAACTAATGGAGACCTCCCGGGAACAACCACGAGAAATTGTTTTCTTAAAACTGTGGCTTTCTGCTGCTTCCCGTAATTAGAAAGATTTCTTAGGCTCGGTGTTTTCTTGAGTAATTAAGTGTGCAATCGGCAACAAAGGGTTGTCCAACCATCTCTGTCTTCCTCTGCGATAAGTAATTTAATTAAGAAAATAAGCGTAGAATCTTTTAAAACTGCTAGGAAAGGTGGCGTTTGAGAAAGGGCTAAAAAAATTTAATTAATGTTCCGTTTAAAAAGTAACTAATTACATTCAGCTAACATTAAATATAATATCTAAAAAAAACAGCATTAAATTGCGTACTTAAAAACTTCAAAACAAATGTTTTAATTATTTTAATCAGTTATCTATTAAAAATTTAATTATTACGTTATTTAGAGTTGATGAGATTAGAGTAAAGAATCGAGTTTGAGGAACTGTGATTTTATTTTATTAACTTTATTTGTCGAAGTTTGGATTCAAGAAAAAATAATCTGAATATAGCGAGCAGAGGAAGTTCTAATTACACCCGAGAAACTGCTTTTTGTTCAATTTATTAAGTTTGTTCAATACCAGCGATGGTCCTTCCTTCGCTACATCTCATACGTGTATATGCCAGCAAATAATAACAGAGTAACGAGTCAAGTTAATCCCAGTACTCAGCAGCAAACCATTTAAGGGTAAAAAAGCTAATCCAGGAATGGGCACAATGCAACTTTCAGCAGGCAAATTTACCTGACCAGAATCTTCTCTCTCACACACACATGAGGGCTGTGTGTGAGAGAGAAGCCGGAGGTGGATGATATCGAAATATCTGGAACTCTCCTCTGACCGTGTTGTATAAACAGAAATTTTATTTTTTTTGAGCAGAGGCGGATTTACTGTGAAGCTAATAAAGCTTAAGCTTCAGGGGGCCCCTCACTTGTACGGGCTCCTTCCAAGATCTAGCTAAGGGGAAGTTGAGTTGGGGATACATTTAGTTTGGGTTTCGTGGGATATATTTATGGGGTCACTTCCTTGTACAGTTAAGTTATCGCTAGTCGTTCCGATGTAGAAAATAAGTGACCTTCTTTTCTTCGAGGCACCTTCTTTTGTCATCTTCAAATTTATTTATTAAAGAACCGAGAGAAATTTCAGATAAAAAATTAATAGAATATGAAACAAATGCGTTAAAGATGAGCGATGAAATCAATAGAAATTATTCTAACATCGAGAAGCAAATTGTAACAAAAAAAATTTCAGATCATACCAGACGCAGTAAGAGGAAAGATAAATTTCGAATAGAAGTAATGAATAGGCTCTTGGATTGTTTGATAATCCAATTAATGGAGACGAATGAATCATATGAACACACTGGAAAAAGATTTAAATTTCTTGCTGATTTGACCCGAAATACTGACATCGACGAAGATAATATAAAACTATAAGCCAAAAGCGACGACAAACTGGTTAATGAGTGTCGTCAATTCAAAGAGTATTTTAGATGAGTCACTGCACAAGAAAACTGTCCTGAAATCTTACAGCTCATACATGAAAGAAACTCGAAAGAGGTTTTTCCAAATTTGACAACAATCCTAAAAATTTACATGACATTACCAATAACGAGTTGTGAGGCTCAAAGAAACTTTTTTAAACTGTCAGTAATAATAAAAAAAACAAATTTCGATCAACCACGCTAGAGGAAAGACTGAATTATCTTTTTATTCTCTCTATAGAAAATGAATTACAAAATCGTTGTCATATGAAGAGACGATAAAAGAATATGCAGCCAAAAAATGTAGGGAAAAAAGTATTAGAGAGGTGTGTCAGGCAATTAATTAATAAAAATATTACGTTATTTTTCTGGATTTTGTGATGTTTGTTAGCCCTTTTAAATTTGTAATTTGTTGTGATTACTTTTCTCGTTCTAAATAAATTGTCACTTTCGTACTAATTTAGTATTCGTAATTTTGTATTCTTTTTCTTAAAGAGGACTCCAAAATTGTATAAGCTTCGGGCTCCACAAAACCTGGATCCGCCCCTGATCTAGAGAGAACCTTACTGATGTCAAACAAATTACCAAACAAAGCTACTGTGGATCTAGATGGAGTCCCACTTTCCACAATAAAATTATGCAGCACATACATAGTAGACCTTCTCCTTCACATCTTCAAACAAATTCTACAATCTGGAATCATTCCAACAATTTGGAGATCATATCACATTAAGCCTACTCCAAAGACTAAGAAGCCAAAATCTCCTAAAGACCTGCGACCAATCTCCATCCTCTACTCAAAATATTTGAAAAACCTGATTCGGCCAGCAATTGCCTAGCATTCCTTGGGCACAGGCCCGAGTGCCTCCATACTATTATGCACAAAAGAACAAGAACTACTGATCTTCTAGATACCTTCTTCAGAATACAACAGGCCGTTAACAGTAGATCTCAGATTGATATTATCTTCATGGACATTAAATCGATATATGACAGGATATACCTACCAGCTCTTTTTTACTATACCGAAACACTACTTCAGCTTGTCAGATATCATACTACAAATTTTGAAGTCAATCTTACTTTCAAGACATCTGTTTGTTTCCCATAACAACTTACACGTAACCCTTAACGTCAGAAGAGGTATCCCGCCGGGGGGGTGTACTTTCAGTTATCTTTTTTTGGAGCCTTTCTTAACATATAATTCAAATTTTGTTACCTATGCCGACGACCTGAAGTCCTAAGTGAGTTGAAATAATCCTCATCAGAACCATGATAAAAGTCTTCATGCTTCTAGGTAAACACTGAGACTAGAAAAATAGATTGAAACAATTGGGCTACATGTGAACCCTTCAAAGTCAGCTCAAATATTAATTACAAAAAAAAAAGGTAAAAACGATAGCCAAATCTTTGTAGGCGGTGAATGAGTACAAAGGGTGACGACCCACACAGACCTAGGCCTCACTGGAGATGAAGGGCTCACTTTCCAACCTCACTTTGACAGAATGAGAAACATGGGACATACGACAGAAGCTCGTGGGTGTGTATAATCCAGTGCTGCTTTGTCAGTACATCCTGAAGTATATTACACCTATACCACTCTACGCTTCTGAAATTTGGTCCTCTGCTCCTACCTAACTAAACAAGTATCTCGGATTGGAATATTGGTTGCTGGGATGGATGAACAGGGTGGTGGACAACTGCCTTACTATTTCCAGATCCATCCTCCAAACAGATCTGGACACCACTCGCTGGAGACATCTGATGACTCCAAGAAATGCTCTTACGTTAGCACGGTTTATAACGGGGTGAATAGCTGTCCCAACTGTGACTTTTCAAAAATATTTTATTATATTTATACCAGATTAAAGATACGAGTAATTATTATCCATCAATAAAAGAAAAAAAGGTAATTTTAAAAAATAAATATAATAATAGCAACATCTTCGAGTATATAAATACGAGAATACTACTTTGATTATTAGCAAACATTTTCGCTAGAAAGTTTTATCCGCTAGTATTTAAGACTTTTTTTTAAAGTATTTAAAAACTGATTAAACAGAAAATAGTTTCTCAGACGTCTTGATGGAGGTCTGAGGCTATGTTCGGGCGCGTTAGCAATGGATCTAACTGAGGCTTAAACTTAGGGATTCTTCAGTGATCCATCGAGCTTTTAGCTATTACTCATTATTGCCACGTAAGATAATCAAAATCGCAGAAAATCCACTATCATCTAGGCTCTATTCACCACAAATCGACACAATCATCACACATCGGCATAAAACAAAAACGCACGCAGGGATCTTTGGTACCACTTCGTTATACCCTTAATAAGTTACTTAGCAGACATACCCCCGCAGAATAGCGTTTGCTCTTTCAACAGACTTGGCGAAAACTGCTTGTTCTGAACCATTCTTTACTGATATCAGAAACTATTCACATGATTTAATGGTGTTCTTAATTTCTGAACCGTCCCCGGAACAACATCTGCCATTCTCCCCATTATTACTTAGACAAGTGCTCATTATTTCACCAATTTAAAGTTCTTAATATACCTGCGCACCATGCCGCTAAGAGAACATTTAAGTCGCATTATTTATGGCAAAAATAACCCGTTACGTAACATTTGCGAGCCAGCTGAAGTAGCTATTTGCGTTATGAAATTTGTGAATGTCTCTGGAACAAATTTCTCTACACCAGCCCCCTCTCTCCTGGCTGAGTTAGTCGACCTCAAGCGAGAAAAGCAAGGTTTCCTCCCACTCCGAAACTCAGGATTTTCATCCAACAAAACAGAAAAACCGACCAGGAATACACGCCTTTACAGACGGATAGATAAGGTAATTCTCGTGTACCGACCCCCTCCAGAAGAATCCATCAGTGACAGAAAGAACGCTTTTGGGCTGGTACTCACATTGTGGCTAACTCAGTCCGTCTCCGATTAATTGAATAATCGTTAGCCATATCTATAATATTGCCATAAAATATTTTTGAAAACTCGACTGCGCGCATGGTCTACCAACCATAAAAACTGGGTTATAAACAGACAACACAACTCCCACAGCTGGCTTTCATGAAGTACTAAGAAACAACGAACTGCACAAAACTCATTTATCCTGCATCAGGACATTAAACCCAATATGGTTATGACACAAATGCTCCAATACCTTTACCAAGATCTACTACCACTTCATAATAATCAGCAACTAGGCGATTATTCCATTGCGTGATTCGAATCGAAAATTAATCTAATTCTGAATTCTCGATTACACGTGAAAACCTTTCAAATGATATATGATTTTCCATTTTGTACACGCAAAATCGAGGACAAGATTGTGGACAATCATATTCAAGAATGGGGTTTATAACGTATAATATACAATGTAGATTTTCGTACTGGAAGAAAATATCTCTGCTGAACTGGGTTCTTCTTACACGCGTAATCTATTTACATGACATTATAACAATTGCTGTGACACTATTTATCGCTGTATTCCGGATATATTTCTTCATGTTATGGAAATATATGGATAAAAAGCTTGCACGACCATGTCCAGTAACTTAATTATTTATCCAAACCTATAAATAACCGGTAGTTACTTAACATAAAGAGAATATAATTAATTCTTTAACTACATCTCCAAGCACCTCACGAAATGTGAAAGGGTAATATTCCCTCTCTCAATGTCAGTCGCTCAATAAGCATGATTTCTGGGGCACCACGAAGAATTCAAATAACTGACGCCAGTTATTTGACTTAAAGTCCAATATAGTTTGATATAGGTCCAAAAGATGTATGCATAAATATACATACACTATACGTATATTTTCAAAGAAATGCTTTGTCCATTTATGCAATTTTTCCCTCGTTGGGATTAGACCTATCGATCGTTTACCAGAGCGCAGTACGTGTCACCCCTAGGAAACAAAAGTCAATGAGAAAGTAATCACGTATTAAATGTCATTTTCCACGATCGGCACACGTGTCGACCCGCACAGAGGATTCGCTTTATTAAAGTGATTCCATCTCCCTGGCTAGAACTCAGAACGAAGCCATAAAAAAGTTTCTGATAATAACCAGTTTGGTTGTCGAGCTTTGTGTGCAAAGATAGATTGTCGTAACAAGACCCTGCAACTGCTGCTGACGATGCTTGTAAGTGCCGCAATATTACAATACACATTTTAGCAGCGAACTCCCTCCACTGTCAACAAAGTAATGACCCGTGTACCATTGTGGAGGTTAAACGATCAGCCTTTGTTAGTGACAGGTTGATTTTGTATGTAAAATACTGAAGCGAGTTCGCTGAAATCAGATATGAAATCTGAAAGAACGCCATCTGATAGCAAACAACTTCTCGGGAAAAGTTTTAAGTTAATTTTCGGTAGCATCAAATAGCATCCCATTAGAAGATCGTTAAATGAAAGTGAATTTTTAAAAACGAGCAGAAAAAAATTGAGAAATTTTATTTATGCTTCAAATTGCTTTCCATCACTAAGCGATCCCTGATATTAGCCTAAGTTCAGGAATGGCAGTTAATACAGTTCATTTTTTTTTTTGTTTAGGAATTTAACCAAAAAAGAGAGAGAGTTGTGGTGCCAGTAGCCATGTTTCAAGAGAAAATAGGTGATCCTCATCAGATGCAAATACCGAATTAGGGTCATGAGCTGATGTAAATCTTGAATGAATGAACGCCGATCGCTGTTCATTCACAATGACAGTCATTAGAAACTCTTCCGCGTTGGAATGCTACAGATTATCCATAATGTAATTCCCAGTTTAATTGCCTTTATGAAAAATAATCTGCGAGTGAAAAATACACGCCAACAACAAAAAAAAAATCTATTATTTCGCTCATTAGTGGTAAAGAAAGGCTTCATAAAAAAGTGTCTCATTAACTCTCATAAAACCTTACCTCAAATACAGTATTGGGTCTTCTTCACCTTGGATTCACGTGAGTACTCTCTCCAATTGCTTCAGTGTGGTGAAAATTGAGTTGCAGCTTGGATAACTCGTTCTGGTACATTCCGCAATTTTTCAACGAAGCCCGAAATGTTTCCAAACTTCATAAAATGGAAAGAAAAGAAAAGTCTCTTTTTAAATTTATATAGTTTAATTTAAATTTGTTTTTAAAGATTACGAAAAAGCAGCAGTAAATCTTTAATTGCGATCAAGAGTAATTTTTTCGGCTTTAAGTCCTCTTTAACGTTGTTTTTATTGACAAAGCCTCCTTTATATTCGCTACTACACAGTACAGATTTATAGTTGCTCGAAACCATTTATCTCTTTAGGACATCACGCGTTGTGCAATCAACGAGAAGGCAAATTAGATTTCTACCATTTTGTGACAACGAA
This sequence comes from Mastigoproctus giganteus, assembly GCF_048544385.1. Taxonomy (NCBI): domain Eukaryota; kingdom Metazoa; phylum Arthropoda; class Arachnida; order Uropygi; family Thelyphonidae; genus Mastigoproctus; species Mastigoproctus giganteus. The sequence goes on along the minus strand of NC_143584.1, from coordinate 94,362,533 downwards.
AATTTCACTAATTAGATTACTGGTGATGCTCCCGGAAGCAACAAGTGAGGATGGTGAATGGTCAACTAGAGCGCACTCGCTACGTTTCGTGTTTCTACATAACAAACTGTTTCGTTTACACTCGCTGAATCTCATTTGGAACAATCGAAGCGGCGCTATTTTATCTCCCGTTTCCACAAAGCTCGTCCCTTAAACGGGCACTATCCGTGAATACGTTTGAGAGGTCGTGGAGACACTAAAAGAATCAGAGCTGCAGCTATTCGTGTTCCTGCTATAAATTACTTTAACAACGCACCCACCCTACAAGTGTTGTTTTCAACGACTACAAAGGTTTTCTCTCTGAGCTCTAATGAGACGTTTATCTAAACCAATTTCTTCTTCTTCTTCTTCTTCCAAAACACAGTCAAAGTTTTTATTTCATTGACTGCCCGAATTGCTTCTGAAAAGCGCTGGAACAGTAACTATTTGCAATTTTCCACTACACTGCAGTAAAAAATTTCGAATATAAGCAACCAGGTGTCCTTTAAACCGGTATCATTAGCTTTAGTTATTGCTGTTCATTGGTGAATGCACCAAGGAGCTGCAGAAGACTTAACCCACCCTAAATTTACTGCTCTCTAAAACAGGCAACTCAGAATTGAAAATAGCAACTACCTTGCCGTCTCATTTCCAAAATTAAAACTAAAAATACCCAATGAAACTCCATATTTATACGTGCAGTAGGCCAATATCCAGATATTTACAAACACAGAAAACGCAGGATACTAGTAGCCTTAGTTAGTTTACAGACGTTAATCTGTAAACTATGGCCGGTTTGCTTTGCCAAGATGTGAAAAAAGGCCACAAAAATTGTTCACTAGACAAGATTTAGTTAAGTTAATGATTAGTTATTAAGAGATATCATCTATTTATAAAAAGGCAAGCTGTAATAAAACTAGAGAGGAAATACAGTATGAACCAAAGGCTTAGCTTTTGTTATATTTGTACGCCACATAAATGTAGATAAATTAAATTAATGAAATAATTAAATTAATAAATTCTGATTTACATTTTAAAATTATCCTGACTCTTGGTTCATCCCGTACTTTACAAGTGAAATACGACGAGGAATGGCATGCATTAAAGGATGGATGCACACATTTGTCTTACTGCATGCCAAGAGTACTGTTACGGATCTTGAGATTTAATTCCTTATCTCTTAATTGAAGCATTTAATAGTCTTCGCGTGATGTGCACCAAAATATTAAGAGGTGATTGCACTGCACTCTTTGTAAACAAGGAGTTAAATAGCAAAGAACACCAAGTAACAGTTAGAGTACTGCGCAATGCACGAAGATCGCATCCAATGCTTTTAAATTGAATAAACTATAGTGACATCAAGAGAGCCTTCCAGATCTGGCCGTCCAGGTACAGCTGAACTCAATAAATGATTAAACTTTTTATCAGCAATGAAATTTGTAGAAATCCGCTCCAGCGCGATGACCAAGGAAGTGGAGGGCACAACCAAAACAACTAAAGTAGGTAGAGAGATGCGCGCTTTCCGTAGGATAACTGATAGAAGAGATGTTAACCTCCATTCTAAAGGAAATTGGAAGATTTCGATCAAGATTTTACTGCTGCTGGAACTACGTGTCACAAGTGGCAGTCATTCTGCATCAGTGATGACGAGGTGCAATTCTAAAGGTGGCACAAACAGCCAGTTTGGAAAATCACGAGATCCAGTGCAAAGTGTGTGTGTGGGGGGGGGGAGAGTTCCTGAAATGTTACGTCGAATAAAAGAAAACATACAATTACAACATACTCAAGAGGGTAGGGTCGGTGCCAATTCTGGCTATACCTGAATTTTTGAATGAATTGAAACTTTTAAGTTTCAATTCATTTAGTTCTCTAAGAAGGTTGTAAAGCTTCTTACTGAACTATTCCATAGAGGCCGCCGGTCCTTCCAGCAGGATTCATCTTCTGGTCATAAGACCAAGGTATCGACAAGCACGATTTTGAATGTCATTAGGGTCCTGGAAGTCCGGATATGAACCTACTGTCTACAGTTCATAGTCACGGTTGGAATTCATGGCATTCCCAAAAATAAATCTGATACTGATGGTCTGAACCGATCAGCAGCCATATTTCATTAAAATTGAAAGCCTCTGTAAAGAGGCTAGGATAGCCGTTTAAAATTTGTTTACTAATATATCAGTAAAAACCTTGTAATGGTTTATTGGCAGTACTGTACATATATCATGCACGACAGAATAACACTGAGATGACTGCATAGGCTTTTGTTAGACAGGGATAATAGAACAGTAAGTTATATAATTTTGGAATGATGACGTTAGATTGTTTCATAAGATGAAAGTTATGAAATGCTATGCTCCCAAACTAACTTCATCATATCCATAGTGTACCTTTTCTCTCCTGTGGTTTGCCAATCATGCATGGTATACCATGTGTACCTTCAGACCACTAAATTTCTTGCAAAGTAGATGCTTCGGTTACCATCCTTCATCCGGGTTCTACTGGAGAAGGTATCTTTAGAGTTATGGTCATTATGAGTTGTAAAAGATGATTATTCGCTGAATGTGTAGGGACAGAAAACGAAGTGTTTTTTTTATTATCCTTATTATTATTATTATTCGCGGTTTACAGGTGCACTGATTAAAGTTATCTTTAGTAATGAAATATTTCAAGTAAGTAAAGTTTTGATAGTACAATTCAGTTAGTTTCAATTGCAGCCTGGGGAGGGGGGAGGGGAGAGAGAGAGAGAGAGAGAGAGAGAGAGGATAACATAACTTTGTCACGAAGTTTAGTCGGGACGGTTGTGTAGGCATCAGTGAAGGCTGGAAGAGAACTGCACCGTAGAGAGTGTTGGACGTGGTAACAAAAGTTGATTGCGGTCCTGGAGAAGCATATGTGCTCACACTAGCAAGCCTTCCCCATATTTCGTAGGTTAATGGGTCGCAATATTTCAATGAACTTTTAAATTCTTTTGCCGCGGATAGCTGTCCCGAGCAAAAGTACAAAAAAAAATAAATCAGAAGGCCAAAAAACAGAGGCATGGAGAGCCATTGAGGATATTTGAAGACATTAACTCTGATTGAGTAATTAGTCGAGTAAAATTTCTTTTTTTAGCTCAACAAAAATGTTTTGCTATGCCAAGGAGTAACAACCTATTTAGTATTAGTAATGGCCACATGGTGCAAGGAAGCCTAAGGCTTATGTTGCAACAGCCAAAAAAATATAAAAATAAAATAACAAAAAATAAAACAATAAGAATATAAACAAATTAATAATAATAAGAAGAAATTTTTAAAAAAATAATAAGAAGAAGAAAATTAAAATAATAATAATAAGAGGAAAGGAAATGGACAACCTATGCATCTCCCGTAGGTAATTATCCAGCTGACCTTTGAATTTCCCCAGACCGTCAGCCTCTACCACCCATCTAGGTAACTTATTTCAGTAATTTATAACTCGCTGGCTAAAATAAAACTTCCTGCAATCCAGTCTAAACAACTCCCCCCCCCCCGTAACTTGAAATTATGGCCCCTAGTTCTAGCATCATTTATAATCTTGAAAATTTCGACCTCATTCATTTTACTGATGCCTCTCAGAGCCTTAAACACCTCAATCAAATCTCCTCTAAGGTGCCTAGTTTCCAAGCTCTACAACCCACATATTCGTATTCTTTCTTCATATGGGCGCCCTTTTGCCGATCTCACCAGGCGAGTTACCCGTCTCTTGGATCCTTTCGAGAAGAAAAATGTCTTTCTTTAGGTGCGGTCTCCATACTTGAACACAGTATTCCAAGTGTGGTCGAACGATATTTAAAGAAATGACTTGAAAAAAAGTACAAAATGCCAGAAGCACACTACTGAAAAATATTTCTGTGCTACCATATATTTCTTGAATAATACGTCTTCCCATATCACATACTGGGAAGGGGGAAAAATCCCACTTTACCAAGCTGATGGTTGCCGAAAACTCTGAGAAGAAATTACATACCGGTAGGGTTTTCTTTTTTTGTTTTTTAATAAAAGTTGAAAATGCTTTTTTTGACCTTCGGAAACTTGTTGGAAATCGGCAGTGGGTTGAAATCATCATTTTCTGATGTCGAAACTCAGCTAAGAATATTTTTAACAACTCCCATGACAAACGCCTCGGGAGAGACCCTTTCTTAGTCGAGAAGCGGATTAAAAATCATTTGCAAATAGCAGAGAGCCAAAAAATGGAAGATGGGAATTTCGCAAAAAGTATTGATCTTTTTTTAATCAAAAGAGAGACAGAAATATTAATAAAGTCTATATATATTAACTTTTAAAGCCACAGAAGTTATTAACTGGTGAAGTTACTTTTTTATACATGCGTTTATAAACAAATTACGAAACTTTCTGCTTCTTTTCCCATCGAGTAAATCGTGTGCTAAGTTATTAAAATTAAACTACGTATCATACGCGTCTTTCACACGCCAGCACTGGAAAGTAACAAGCATGATGTCCACCATTTTCCCAGTATATACACTGAGTGATCGCTGAATTATGGCCACCCCATCCTTAATAAACTATGCCGCTTAGCTCTCAGTATAAAAAGCACGCTGAAGCAGTAGTAATTTGCATCTGGTCGTGGAGGTAAAAGTGATAAATCAGCACTTTGGCTTGCACAACCAGATACAAATTACCACTGAGTTTCAAAAAGAAATGATTGTGCGAGCTCGTGCATCCATATCGGAAACGGCACATCTTGTCAGCTGCTCACGGCCCGCTGTGGTTAAGGTGTACAAAGACGTGTATTGCGACGTCAACTGTCACTGTGCGACAGTTGACGTCGCAATACAATATGGAGATTGCAAAAACAATATCCGTAATGCACAACACACTCAGATGTATGGAGTTTCAAGGCAGACGACCCAAGAGACGCCCTCTCCTCATCGCTAATCATCGTTGACGGAGAAGTTATGGTGCCAACAACCCACTAGTTGGACAACAGAGGACTGGAAACGAATGTGCTGATGGCATGAATCCAAATACCTGCGCAACAAGTCAACGGACGCTTTCGTATATGGCGCAAGCAACACAAACCCATCATTCAAGTGGTGGTGGTTCCTTAATATGGGGTATGTTTCGCTGGCAAGAACTAGGACCCATCGGTGTGTTGCACCAGGTATTTCTGCAAAACGCTTCACTGGTGAGATATACCGGCAGCTGTTAGGAGACCATGTTGCATTTTTCCCGGACAGAAACGGGATTTTCCAAGAAGACAATGCGCTGTGTCATCGGGCCCGCACTCGGCCCAAGTGGTTCGAGGAACACAGTGAAGATATCACTCATCTTCATTGATCTCAAATTCGCTCGACCTTAATCCAATTGAACATCTGTGGGATGTTTTTGAACGGGAAGCGAGTCGTATGGACACGCAACCGCACTAGAAAACTTTGCAGGCAGCATGGCCCTGTATGCCTGACTGTAAATCAGGCATACAGGGCCATGCTGCCTGGGAGGCGGTTGTAAATCAGTGATCACTGAGTGTATATAGACTGCCACGAGAACGAACCCAAATTCACCGCCCATGCATAGTCTATTTAAGAAGTGGAGCAATTACTGAAATAGGGAAAAAAGAGAATGAATACAGATATTATATTTATATAATAGATTATAGCTCGAAAGGAGATCAGAATCGATTCTATACATTATTTTTTTATGAATTTATATGTTTACTTTCTTTTAAAATTAATGTAAATGTCGAAGTGCCCCAAATCATCATCACTTCTAAAATAGACTGCATCTGCTAGTGACCTTGAGGTTATTATCGTCACGGTACGACTATACCAGAATCGATAAATTTATTAATATTCTCAACAAATTTAAACAATATCACCCCATGAAACTAGTTACGCAACGCTGTCGAAGGTTCGCTCCTATTTATTCTTCGGGTATTTCGGGTTTTTTGTTCCAGTTGCACTTTGAATTCTTTCTTTATGACATTCTACTTTATTTAATCTGAAATCGCTTTTGTCACATCCTGTTCATTCCTCCGATTGCATCTGCCTAGTTTATCGTTTCAGGTATGACAACAATTTCAGTATAGGTACTGCTAAAGCAAGTAGAGTAGAGTAAAATTGCACAACTTCCACTCGTCCCCTGGTTCTAACAAGTCCAGTCACTCTCATTCAACAGTCAAAATGGAAAGAAAATGAAAGTAATTTTTGGAGATCCGCGAGTAAGTGCACCGAGGGAGTCGGTGAGGTCCCGGAGGAAGCCGAAGCTTAGAAAGATTTTTCCCAGCATCTCACAGAGCCATTCGACCATGTCCTCAAACACCCTGCAATCAAATTGTCTTCCCTTTTTCAGACGTTATTGGAAATTTTTGAAGCATCTAATACTAAGGCCAAAGTGAGCCACTTTCACTTACATCTCGAGAAGCAAACTCCACATCATCTGTGTCTGTATTTGCATAATGTCAGCGTCATTTGCTGTCCCATTTGCCACTGATTGTCTCATATTGCAGTAACTTTGGCTTTCATCAAGGTGTTTCATTATCGCCAGCTTCAATTCCTGCTGATTTAAGCATCAACTGGAGTCTGTGTTGCACCAGGTATTTTTCCATCCAATCTTCTTTTACTACCAACACAGAAGAAAACTCAGTTACACACAAATGGACTGCTATGACTTAGGAATAACTTTTCTGAATCAAGATGAAAAGTTGGTCAATTCACTTTAAAATAAAACGAATTTCCTAACTTTTCGTAAATAGTTAAGTCAAATTGTTTTTAAAAAAATAATTTGACTTATAATGAATTTTAAAACAGTTAAGATATTCAACCACACTGCATTTCCTCACCGTGTTATTTTATTATCTATAGAAAATATTTTTTGAAGCATTATTGTATCTAAAAATACAATAAAGCTTAAAGCAGTCTGTCAAGATAATGAAAAATATTTCAAACAGAAGACGCAGACATTTTTCGCAAATGACACTTTAACAGCACTACTCGTAAAGGCTTTGATTTTGCGTACACCAGTATATAAAATGAATGAAAATTCTCTATTTGAAAGAGTTTATAATAACCTGGGCAAAAAGCTTTTCTAAGCTTTATTATACTTTAAATATGCCTACGCGCTCAACTTTTTTTATTGATGGAATCGTCTAGCGAGACAGTGTCTAACACAGCAATTTTGTTTCGTGGGGAATGTCTAGGAGTATTGAATACCTCTGTATTTCGACAAAAATAAGTCTAGCTAAGATTAAATTGACGATGCATACGCCGTTTGAGTGGCTAAAAAGTCTAACGTAACAAATATGGCGCTACTTCAAATTAATTTTAAAATATATCATTCGAACGGTTAAGTTTGGGATGCGAATCTTTTTTGACTATGAAATTTGAAGTACGATGCGGGAATTAAGCATTTCATTTGTATTTGGTACGGCTTCTGACACCGAAAAAGATGGTTTAATTTTAAAACTCAGTCAAACAGGAACTGTGAGCTCACGTTTTAAGAATACAGTGCGCTACTCAGTCAAGTATCCGAAATGCGTGGGTGCTGGAATTAAATCATCCATCCCTATTACTTTCTAACAGGAAACCATTCATTCCTGTTCAAAGCAACGTTCATGATACAAAAAGAAATGTCACTTTTTTTGACATATACGAGGATTTTTTTAAAATCATCGAAGGCATTTAACTACAAATATCTCCGGTCGTATTTGCCGAAACACAGTTTGGTCTGGAGTGTAGACTGGAAGCTTAGCAGCACACATCTTGCGCATGCGAAGTGATCCTGCAGTAACGCCATGTGCTTATTGAGTAAGTTGTAGCCTTAACCACACAACTGAGATGCTATATTGTGGAAAGACATTTGAAACGAAGAGAAATTCCAGTCATGAAAAGTGCGGGTTTTCATATGCATCAAATTTCATCTGTGAGGTTTCATTTGAGTTGTGTTCTTTATAAGCACTTATAACTCTTCAAACAAATTAGTGATTTTGACACACAAACGGTTGTAAGCCATTTGCAAAATTTTGTTTGACATTAATTTTAAAAGACCCTTTATTTTAAACCGTTTAGAAGGGAAAATTGTTTAGTTGAACAATTTTAAAACTATTACGTATAGTGGCACATTATACGTAATAGTTTTAAAACAAAAGATTATAAGATTCACAGAGAGAAGGAATAATCGCAATAATGCTATACAAATGGTACACGGGTAGCTATAAACCGCATAATAGCCAGGAGTTATTCTTAAAAATTATTTTCAATAACGGATTCTCAAAACATAGGGATATGATTCAAATTTATGTCAATAAATTGTTTGTTACAAGCTAAGTTAAATAAATTAAGTTAAACGAAAAGATAATACAAATGAGAGAATGATAAATGAACATAAAATCTCTACAACAGAGGCTGACAAGAACCGCTGTTAGGCTAAATCAGATCAGCTAGCGTTTTCACGCAGATCTTCCTTTAGTGGCAATAAAATGGTATTCTTCGTGAAGTATTGCATTCCTGTTCGACAATGGCTTTTACATCCTCCAGATTCGTTGGTTGCTGAGGTCTATCCCGTACGCACTATTCCAGATGATCCCACAGATTCTCTTGGACCTCGTGTCCGAAAACTGTGTTGCAGATGCTGCATACCCTGACTGCATATTTGGCCTCTGTGCTGTGGCAGGATAATCTTGGCCTAGTCGGAATCTGTCAGCATTATGGGACAAACCTGCTCCACAAGAACATTCAGAAGCACTTTCCACAATGGTCACGTCACGTAGCAGACCACCAAAATAGTTCTCACAACCGTCAGCGGCCTGCGCAGAGGATAGGATGCTTTTCGGATTCGTATGACTTCCTGCACATCCTCATTCGTCCATCAGTACTAAACAGTGGAATCATGATTATGTTTCACCCACATTCGTTTTCAGGTTTCCACCGCAACTAGATTCGTCTGTTTCCCTCACACACTAGAAGCTTACGGAATGCTATACAACTGATCAGACCAATTGCCGTGAACCCCTGCTTGCCGAGGTGTTCGCGTATCTTCTTCAGGTCGAATTTGGTCTTCTTCTTCTTTCTGGTTTTGTCCCACAGTAACGATTTATTGAAGACTCTAGACAATATCCTGCGTCACGACAGGTTTAAAATCTGCTATTCTACCGCATGAAAGATGGCTCACACGGCAAGAGCACCTACGATCATACTTCTCAAAGTCACTGATGTTGCGTACGTTTCCATGGTGCACCTTCAATCTCTCCACAGAAATAATGCAGCTTTAATTATAGCCTGTCGTACCACATGACAATCGCATCACGGGTTATTTACTTTGCCTACAACAGAGATGCACAATTACCAGAACTTTGGACGGTCTAATAATTTCGTAGGGAAATGCAATGTGTATGTTTTATTTTTAAGAAAATCTAAAAATATAAACAGGCTTTCACATAACAAGAATAAAGATACATTGCATTTTTTTAAATAATGACTACAGCCATAACTACATTGCTCGAAAAAATTAACAAAACAAAATGTATTCATGAATATTTTATTGTGAAAAGTGTCGCCGAATGCGAATATTCGATATACAGTAATAGGCATCCCGGCTTGCAAATTCCGATCTAACAGAAATCGATCTACCATCTACACAGCTGCTCATTATGCAAATTATTCATGCCCATAAAAACACGAGTTGCGACCACATCACTTCATTCCCGTTTTTTTGGTTTGCTAACTGGGACAGCGACATCTCCAGAACTCAGGATAGTAAGTAATCATCATTTAGATGATGCTTTGAGATGGCGGTTTGGAAGACTTGTAGCTGGGCAGTCGCAAGTGGCATGTTGGCTTAATGTGTCACGCAGTGTCGTTTCGGCACTATGGAAGCAGTTTCAGGACAAAGGAACCATTAAAAGAAGAGCTGGCCAAGGTCGCCCGAGGGCAACGAACCAGAACAGACCACTATCTGGCTCTAACAGCAAGACGGAACTCTACGATGTCCTCTCATCAACTGTCTCCTGAGGTTGCTACAGGTGAAAACATTTCCATCGGAACTGTGTGAAGAAGCCTGAACTCCTCAAATAGACTGTACGCAAAGAAGCCAGTAGTTTGTATCCCTTTAACCCCTAATCACCGCAGAGCTCGTCGAAACTGGTGCCATGTCCTTGGCACCAGTTTCGAAGCGCCCCTCTTCATGTTTTTGATAGGGGTACCGTAACTGCGCAGAGGTATCAAGAAGGCATCTCAAACCATATGTGCGACTTTTTAGGGGTGCGCTTGGCCCAGATTATTTTCATACAAGACAACATCACTGCGCATAAAGCTCAAGTGGTGGAGTATCTTGAAACTGAAGATATCCAACGACTAATGTGGCCAGCACGATCACAGACTTAAATCCGATCGAAAATGTGTGGCACGCCACTGGAGTCGCATTGCACGCCAAAGCCAACTCCTTGGTCACTAGCTAAGCTCTGTGCTGGTGGAAAAACGGTTGCCACAGAATCTTATAGACACCCTTATATCGAGAATGGTTCACAAGTGTCAGGCCTGTTTAGCCGCTGGAAGGGATCATACACTGTTCTGATGTCATGTGACCATACTTTCGAGTATTTTGTATTAACTTCTGTAATGTGACTGTCCCTTATAGCTGTCCAAAGTTTCTCGCTGTCTCCTCATTTCATCGTTCTGTGGTACAGTAGCATACCAAAAGTTGGCATGCTGGTGTACCACATCATCGCAAGCTGCACGAGTTATACGTTTCTGTTAATTTTGTCGAGCAGTGTACTATAAATAACATTGAATCACCTGATAATCGTTAAATTTCTTAATAATGATATCTATAGTGAATACACGCGAAGATTTTTTTTGTAAACAATGTTAAAGCCTTACAGATTTTTTCTTTCCTTTTTTCAGGAAAAGGAAGATAATGCCAGCTGGTTGCTAAGGATGACCAGGAACCTTACAAATCTCTGAGCATCATGGACGACGAAGAATACATCGATATCGAGACCGAAGTTCAGGAGCCGACTGAAGATCCCATCGCTGGTCCAATTGCAGTGAGGGTGCTGAACGAAACTCTCTACCGATTGTGCAACCAAACCATCTACAACAATTCTCTGCTGTGCAATGACACAGAGGAGTACGACTACGGAAGGCACGATTACAGTGATGCATTTGCCATGCAAAGAATCCTCAGCATTGTGGTGCCAATTCTTTTCGGCGTCATTGTCATTGTGGGGTTGTTTGGGAATGCCCTGGTGGTGATAGTAGTGTCTTGCAACCCGCAGATGCGCTCAACTACCAACCTTCTGATCATCAACCTCGCCATGGCTGACCTCCTTTTCATTATCTTCTGCGTCCCGTTCACAGCTTGGGACTACGCTTTACCCTACTGGCCATTTGGCGACGCCTGGTGTCGAGTTGTCCAATATCTGGTCATAGTGTGCGCTTACGCCAGCATCTACACTCTCGTGCTCATGTCGCTCGATCGCTTCCTGGCCGTAGTTCATCCAATTGCCTCTATGTCGGTTCGCACCGAGAGGAACGCCTACCTGGCCATTTTTTTCATGTGGTTCGTTATTTTTCTGTCGTGCATCCCAGCCTTGAAGTCTCACGGGGCAGTTACCTACACCTTCGCGTACACGGAGTATTCGGTATGCGTGTTTCTAGTAAACGACGGATACAACTACGCCGCTTTCCAGATCTGCTTCTTCCTGTCCTCATACGTCATCCCACTCGGCATCATATTCTGCCTCTATATGTTGATGCTGAAACGGCTCTGGTTCGGATCCACTCCCGGCGGCCAAATGAGTGCCGAAAGTTTGCGTTCTAAGAAGAGGGTGACCCGTATGGTGGTTGTAGTGGTGGTGATCTTCGCCGCGTGTTGGTGTCCGATACAAATCGTGTTGGTGCTGAAGAGCGTCAACGCTTACGAACTCAACCCCCCTCGTATAATCGTCCAGATAACCTCCCATATACTTGCGTACATGAATTCGTGCGTCAATCCGATCCTCTACGCCTTTTTGTCAGAGAACTTTCGCAAGGCTTTTCGCAAGGTGATCGCGTGTAGTCCGCAGCGAGAACGCCCAAGAAGAAGAGACTACGAACGTACTGTCAAAGAGAATGTCACAAACTGTTCTGGCAAAAATTAAGAGATCCTAAAATGTAAAATGGCCGGAGCGACTACGAGCTGAGTTATTGTGATGTTGGTTCGTCTGAGAATGGAGTATTCTTGCCGATCTGCTCTCCTTCCATTCAAATGCTCAACTCCTCGAGTGGATCTTGAGGCAGAACTTATTTTTGAATTTCGAAGAGATTCCACAAGGACTGAATATTTTCGTATTGTGTGTAGTATATTGCGTGTGTTAAAACAGACTGCCCTTATCCTATTCGTTATATTTTCTTCTGGATGAAGATGTTAACCCAACCAATAAGACTTTGGCGTACAGCGACTCCCCCTGTTGGCTGCTCAACAATAAGCATATCACAATGGGAGCGGATACGAACAAATCCATTACAAAACCTGATGACTTTTATACAGACAACCTTTGACGATTTGTTAAGGAAGAACACACCAGTGATGACTGAACAACCTGGAAGGGAAAGGCAAGGAGGCAGGTGTCCTGGAAAAGGCATCATTCAGCCACCTACCACTAACGAACGAAAATTCTTGTTATGCTCAAAAGAATTCACCATCAACAGTATGAAGCAGCGACATTCGAAGTGTGACAGCGGTGTTTCTCTTGTGCCCAAGGGTTCTATTTGTACGTTGGGGCTCTACAAATAGAATCGTACGAAGCACGCGAAGCGCAGACGTCACACTATCTACAAAAACAAACTAAAGATACGAATATTACTGTTAGACGGATTTGGTTTGATGTTTGTGTTCGGTATCGAGATGAAGAGTTCTTTTTGTTTATTTATTTTCTATTGTGTGCCAACATAATACCGTTAAACAAACAGCTTGAAGCTATAACAGATACGTTTCCTCCTCTGAAGTAATTTTCTCTTTCAATGGGTATTCGGTGTTATTTCTTCATTTCGGGAAGTCATTATTGACTACATTCCCACCTTCTCTTATCGGCTACTGATATTATGAAATTGGCAAAAATAATAATAAAGCTTCAAGCAGTGTGTGCTGATAGCAAAAAATGACAGCTAAAATACGTATATGTTTCATTAAAAAAACACATAAAATACCACAAATATAATTTTGATAAAATACGATATTAAATCAAAGAGAGTTCGATTTTAAACCAGCCAGCCTCATGCATTTCCGCAAAATACCACTGGCGGGCTGATCAGAAATAACGAGGAAACCTTCTTGTACTCTCAAGAAGACGTAGATGACGAAGTACTGCGAGTTTTATAATTTCCAGGCCTTGCTGCTTAATAAAACAGAAATAAAATTTTCCGTTTATTTTCTAAACGGTCGAGGCCAGAAGTGTTTACAAATTAACGGTGACTGCATACACATATTGAATTATTACAGTCGGCTGTGCATATTTTTTTTTGTGGAGTCGAATAAGGCTCGAAACCGCACCTTGTAGCCTCTAAACTAGCTACTGGATCACAGCCGGCTCAAAAGGAAAAATTACAACCCACTATGAGTAGGACGAACGCGCAACCTTTTGATTACTTTGAGTATTCATTAACACTTGGGCAAGTGCTGCCCAAGTATTAACATCGTGCCATGCTACAACAACCTACCATTCAAGGGAAAATCCTATCCTTGAAATCGGATATAGTAATCATTAAAAGTGTTCATTCCGTTTGGTTATTCAAATACATTATGTAAAATTATTAATATCAATGAACTTAAATTTGAACATAAAAGTAAAAATGCCGAATATAAATATTAATGGGACTGGATGTTTAAAATTACAAAGATTAGATTATATCTCTCCTAAACTCAATATGAATTTGCTCAAAAACTGTCGAGAAAATAACACATGGTCTTATTATTCAAGATGAGTTACCCATATTATATCACTTGATGACCCTTCCCCTTTAAAGGTTAAAAGATAGTTCTTACGAAAGATACTACTCCTACTGGCAAGTTTCAATCTATCACTCCATATCCTTTTTGTTGGAGGATGAAAAATCAACAGGCACGAGGCAATACGAATTCCATTACTTCAATTATAATAATTGTGGGAAACCCTGATCTAGAAACGTGTTAAATACAACAAGACTACAAATGAGTTTAAAAATACCAGCGAAACATGTTCAGTAATTAATAAACAGTGCACTAATAGTTTAAAAATTAGACGTAGTGAAGAGATAAATAGAGAGGGTGGACAAAATAATGAAAACAATCTGTGATAAAAATTACAGGTACACATTAATATGGTATTATGGGGCCACCCTTTGCTTTTAAAATAGCTTGCATTCTACGAGGAACGGATTCAAATAAATCTTGAACTGTCTTGAGAGGAACCTTGGCCCATTCATCATGGGCCAAGGTTCGTTTTATGCTCATTGAATGATGAAGGTGGAGGAAATCTGCTTCTCACTCTCCTCTCCAAATATGTCCACCGTGGTGCAATAAACGTTTTAAGTCTGGTGATTACGCAGGACATGGAAGATGCTTCTCAAACAAAAATTGAACACATCTGGTTGTGCATATTGGAGCACTGTCATTTTGAAACATGGCATCGTTTTTGGGAAACAATGTTTACACCATGGGATGAACTTTATCGTTCACAATATCAAGTTAATTAATGGCAATAATTCGCCACTTCATGGTGATGACGGGACCTAAAAAATACCGAGATATTGCTGTACAAACCACTGTTGATCTTCTTCCATGTTTGACGGTTGGCACAAGATAGTCAGGATGATTTGCTTCTTTTTGCATTCGTCAAACGTAAACTCTCCCTGATGTTGGAAAAAGTGTGAATATAATGATTCGTCTAAAAGTTTTTCCAATCATCAAGTGTCCAGTTTATGCACTCAATTATACTACTGCATCCTCTTTCTAGCATTACCATCAATAACGATTGGCTTTGCAGTAGCTCTTCTTCCATAACAGTTAAACACGAATACTAATACTTAAGAAATATCAGATAAGAACTTATAAATTGCAGCAGGCAGGTTGAGAAATGAGAGATGCAGTATGAAACTTAGGAGACGGTGTTGATATGGCACCAAAACTAAGTTTTCCCGCAGCTTTTGCCCATTTACAGATAATGAAGAGCGCTGCAAATGTTAATATCAATGGAGTGGAACATTAATTTGCTTCGATAGTTGCTCGGCGCTTTTTATTTAATTAATTTTTTTTAATGCATTGCATACAGTGTTCTTAATGTGCATTCATTATATGGTGGTTTTATATATTCAATGTTTTATTTGTATTTCACTTTTATCAATGTTCTATTTGGGTGTAAATAGAGAATTTACATCCAAATATTTTGGAAATATTTCATGAATAAAGTTAAAAAGAATTTCCCCATAAAAATACGTAATATTTGTTAAAATAAACATTTTTTTGGGTTATAAGAAGTTTTGTCGAAAATTCTTATTGTCTTACTCTTATTCTGTCGGATACACAGAAAAATTTCATTATTTTACAACGAAGATTGTAATGTGAAAAGAAATATCGCTGAAATCAAAGCGGGCAAACATCGTTAGGGATATTTAAACGTAATATTTTTCATCCCAATTATCAGATTACTGTTGCACATCTATATATGTGAAATGATTTTCATTAGGGTGTATACAGTCAAAGAGGGAGTTTTATTCGTCTATTTTAAAAGGAGGGATGAATTTTTCACATGTTATCCTAGTTTCAAAATCATGGGCAACGGGTGGGCATTCTTGAAATCTTTTCACTGTTATGTGCGCTCTGTTAAGAAGCGTTACCTTTACTGGTGAGATCAAAGCGAACGTGATTTTCTCTTGGGACACAATCATCAGGTTGTGCAAGCCGCAGTTTCGCAAAACAGAATGTGGGACGCTACCATCACATGACATATAAGTGGAACGAACATCTATCACTCTACCATGAAGTTCGTTTGGATCAGACGACATGAATCCACTGTCACCCTGATTAAACTCAACACTTTCTGTTTCTAAAATAAAAAGATAAGATGTCATAGACTCTTCTGTGCACAGTGATTACGTAGCTTTCCACTACGTTGCAATTATTTCCCAAGTTCCATTCTGACAGATTCGTAATTTTCTTTTACGTAAACAGAAAACTTCAGAAGATAGAAAAAATAAAAAAAATTAAAATTTCAACACCTACCTCCACATGTCGCAATTACTGTCATCATTCTTAATTAACGTCTAGGACACTTTTAAGAATTTGTTTGTTTTTTTTAATCCATCTACCTGTTTTTTTATTGATCGCTTTTTTCTCGCCAGCCGTCCTTCTAACATACCTGGCCGAAAAGGAAACAGGATATCTCCTCCTCGTGCTCATACAGGATTCATGCTAATGAGGCAATCTTTCTGAAAGCATCTTCATGCGAATGTTCATTTCCATCGAATTTCGGGCCTTTATCTATGCTAGTGCATGCAGATTGGTTCTGTTCTATAAAGAGTTATTCGTTTTGTGCGCACGAGATACGCAGATGAAGTAAAGTTGCCGCTCGCTTCTGGAAAATCTCAAAAAGAAATTCAAATATCTGATAATGGTGTGTGTGAAATCTACTGCATTGCCGGACTGCATCTCCGCACTTAGTTCTAATGGAAACTACACAGCCTGCAGTGATAAATCAATGAGATCTATTTTGTTTCTTTTGTCAACCAAGCTTCTGGAATCTTCTTTTCTAAGAAAAATAACATCTGTGGACGACATTGGTCCATTTCGTCAGAGAGCTGCGGAGAGTGGGCAAAGGCTTTCCATCCATCTAATCGCCTTTCACTTAGTCTCGCTCGTCAACTCCTTATACACTTCCAGTCAGTATAACAACAGCAATTTCTTCATTTCTGGTAAACGTCCCGAAATGCACTTCGCCTCGAAGTAATTACTGTTGGTTGAAATTTCGCAGTTATTTTCTTGAAAGAGGAGGCCGCCTTAACAAGAAGGTCAAATGTTAGAATCCTGTTAATGGACTCTGGAAATCTTCCGGAGAATTTTCTGCTAATTCTATGCTCGATCATAGTCATGAAACTTTCACCGGGTACTCTATTATTCACTTTTCAATACCCTCTAGCAGTATTGAATAAAACCGTTTATATTAGGGACAAGGAACTTAGGTCAGGAGGAGTCGATGTAATTTTAGAAGGGACTGAAACGAAAATGAGCACCACCGTCAGCTGCAATTTCCAAGGGTCAGGGATATTACACCGCTTAATCAGAGAATACGTGAGGAACACTAATTCTCAGAGGGGGACACTATTCTGTTGGGGGATTCCACTTGGGAGAAGAAAATACTGACCTCTCAATACCACACAGTTGACATAAGATCTTTTCAACTCTGTATTTTACAGAATTAGTGAAGACGGGAATTTTGTATTTGTCCTCGTACATTATACGAAGTCAAAAGGATTTTGTGGTAGTGCCGGCGGCGACTAAGTTACTCAGGGACCGTTTCCGTTAAGAAAACGAGAACAGCCCTTGAGTAAAACTCACGAAAAACTATATAACAAACGAACTTGCTAAATATACAACAGCAGAAGCTGACTGATCATCGTGAATGTAGAGTTACACATGCCCAAAAACGATAATCTTGTTATTTCTCTAAAGGCGAATGCGTCTGATCATATCTGGCTGTCCCACAGCATCATAAAGGTCAGAAAAACTACTTTTTAAACAGTTAAAAGTTACTAACTTCGCATATGATTAACAGTCTTGCACTTTTCACGCAGCCGCACCTTTTTATGCGTTTCATTAAATAAAAGAATAAGAGTAGTGACAATATTCTTGAAATGCTCTGAATGCATTTAATGTTTGTCCTTTATTTACTTTAAGGAAAAGAGGACGTTTAATCCAATACTAGCGTCAGAGTTGAGGTTCAATCAGAATTAGAAAGCAAATAACAAACTTTTTTTTTTCTAATCAACTGATTAGACTTTTTGTATTTTTTTCTCCATTAACAAACTGCCACACCACAGCTAAAACACTAGCATAATACGAAGGTCTTTCATCGTGCAATAAAGGGATTTCTCTCAACCAGTGTGTTCCTATGTGCGTATGCGAAAGCTGGGTTCATCGATTGATTCCCCTTCAAAGTTACTTTTCTACCATTTTTCATCCCAATTACTGACATTCTCCAGTTTTGTTATCCGATTTCCGTAATCGTTCTATTTACTGGCCGCTGCATATCGATTAAATTTTAATATAATCAAGGTCACATCTTGATTATGTTTTCAACTACCTTTATTTGCCTATTCACATTTCAGGAGTTTAATAATTTTCCTCTTCTTCCACATGGCATGCGATTAGGATGCTTGCCTTGTTTAGGATCTGATTTTCCGCCTGTCAACTGAACAGCTGCTTTTCTCTGAGCCAAAAAAGTATTTAAACGAAAATACCAGACTGTGTAACGAATAAGACACGAACTCAAAGGATACTAATATTGCAGGAAGATGATTCAACCGCTCTGTATTAGAAAGCTACATAAAGAGGTATGGCGTATATTTACATTTGCAAGATTTAACTAATCGAATCTCGAGCAGAACGGCCATATTATTATTATAATATTTCCACTTTGGCCTTGTTTTCTTTGCTAATTTGAATGTACACCACTGAGTTTCTGAAATTGCGTAGGTGAAGAGGAATCTAAAGCCAATACAAAAATGAAACGGGGGTGAAACAAAGTTTTGCTGGATCGCTGATCTGAACTATCTAATCAGAAAAAGTAGTCGGAATTCATAACAAATACTCAGACTTCACCTTGGACTGTGTTCCGGGACCTAACACTCAGAACACAGTTCAAATACATGGTTCGGTCTGAGTATTTCTGTTAGTATGTTCCATGGTAAAATACTTTTTTTTTCTTGCCCTAAAAATCGTGCTTCAGATTTTTGCCCTGTAAGTCTACCCCTTTTCTTACACATCCTTCGCAGCTGTATAGTTGGTGTATTATAGTAAAATCTTCATTAAAAACCACTGTTGCCTTCTTAATTCAGCTATTTCTGCTCATTCTGTTAAAAGTTTACATTGTGTCAATTTAGTACACTGCGCATAAGCTGTAAAAGAAGCGGTAAGAGTACACAATACGCTCATGTCACAAAATCAAACGCCATAGGCGACATTGCTCTTAATGATTCCATGTGTGCCTGGGATACTTTGATTATGTAACTAAATCATTCTTTTTTGCCTGTTTAGTAATGTATGCAAATTGTTTTATGTAAGCAATGTCTCAAATAGAAGAACGTACACCATAAGAAACTGACGAGAACTCGATAAGTAAAAGAAAAGATTCCGACAATCTTGTCGACGAGAAGGAAAGGGCTACCTATCTGATCGATATAACAGTGCCCACCGTTGGAAACCTTCAGAAAACCAACGAGGAAAAGATCAAGAACTACACCGATCTAGGAGATCAAAGAGTTGTGGCATATGGACCAAGTAACAACCATCCAAATCACAATGTCAACTACCGGCACAGTGCCAAAGAGCCTACACAAAAGTTTTTAACGTGTGTAGAATTGGGGAACACCGTTTGAATGAGTAAACGAGCTTTGAACACTGTGACGCTTCCACAATTCCTTGGCGTTTTCTCCATTCGACTTAAGACATTTTTGATAAAAAAATGTAATTAGTTCATTGAATGCAAAATGCTGGAGAATTTAAATTTAAAAGCCAACCAGCGCATTCAAAAATTTAAAAGTATATGCAAATGCTCGCAAGCGACGTTTATCATTCCACTTTGTTTAATTATCATCACGCCTTTGGCACTCACCCACTGGCAAAGATCTGACAATTAGATCTTCCAGCCAACCATCCTTTTTCCTGAATTTGAAACTACTCAGAAAGGAGGTGGTGTGGTAAATCGTTAATTGGGTCAAGGAGAGATCATCTTGAATTAATTAGTTTCGATATTTGAATGTGGTGGCTTTTGGATTCTCCAACATTTAGACTTCAGTATATAAATAATTTTTTGTCATAAATATGGTGTAAAGTGTCTTTCATTTCACAAATAGTACATCCACGTTATGCCTTACAAACTTCACCCAAGTCCTGACTCCGGTCCTGTTAAGAATGCAATTATTTTAATAGAAAGGTAAATAAAAACCTGACCGCATAAATGATAGACGAAACACAGTTCGGTTGCTCCGTGCTTTCCGACTGACTACACCAACGTAGAATTAATCCCTCTATAATGATGATGGAAAGGAACCTAGCATTTGTGGTAAAGCCCTGCGGAAAAGGAAAAAAAAGGGGGTACAAAATCCAAAAACGAACATGCGCAAAGTGAGATAAAAAATATCCTTACTGAAAAGTGAAAGTAGGTCCGATGCAAAAAAGAAACGAACAGTATCAAATTTCCGTTTATTTTTTAATCTCCTCGGAGATCTCGTCTCCACTTTTGACACTTAATTGCAAAGCCGTGGCTGTTAACTCATTCGCAGTTGTAAATATTACAATGCGATTAATTTTTAACGTTTATTTAATTATTTGTGACGAGCTTTGTAAAGTTCTTCGGCAAGTTTCTCTCTTTAAGGAACAAGAAGATTAATTTTCAGCCCATATTAATTACGCAATATAAAACACTTCGTCCAATTAAAAACACTGGTGGAACCATTTTTCTCTTTATTAATATGAATCGATCTGTGCGGAATACTTGAAAAAGGCCGCTTCTTTAAAGAGACAGGAGATTTAATTTAAGAATCGATCATTTTTCATAGCCGTC
The DNA here is from genome assembly GCF_048544385.1 of Mastigoproctus giganteus. Lineage (NCBI taxonomy): Eukaryota > Metazoa > Arthropoda > Arachnida > Uropygi > Thelyphonidae > Mastigoproctus > Mastigoproctus giganteus. Next base: position 94,341,752 of record NC_143584.1, on the reverse strand, counting down.
TCCAAGTTGTCCGGCCCCGGTAATTATTCTCGTTGTTTGAAATAAAATGAATGTCTTGTCAAGAAAATAATTAGCAGCAGAGTCTCAAAAAAATAAAAATACAGTTTACAGAAATTACTTTTAAAGCTCGTTTACTTTAATTCCATCAATTTTCATTCAAATGTGTTAGAATTCTAAACGAAAACTATTTTTAAATAGCATTCCGGTTATAATTCATCCTCATTCGCGATTACATGAGAGCTTCGTCAATCGATAATAGACCAAATATTTCCTTCAGTTCTCTACAGAACTGAAGGAAAATTCCTTCAGGGGAATTGTATATTATAATCAGTACACGCGTATACGATGGGAATAACTTCAAAAAAGATTTATATTCCACAAGAAGAGCCAGAGACTTGTCTGGTTGGGACTTGTTATGAGAATGGATGACAGCAGAACAACTAAGAGTATAATGAAATGGAAACCTACCGGAGGGCAAGAGGAAGACCGCGGAAAAGATAGGTGGATGACGTAGAAGAGGACTTAAAGATCATGAGAATAAGAAATTGGAGAAGTTTGACTTCTGGGAGGGCTTACTAGTGGAACATCGTTGAGAAGGCTAAGACCCACCCTGGATTATAACGCCAGAAGAAGATTTCTCTCCAAAAAAGTAGTAGTTTCTTTTTGTTTGATACCCTTATACCAACCACCGAAATTTTGGCTTCGATTTGGCTTCATCACAATTGAGAGGAATACAGATCAGCGATTCGGTTCTTCTTTCTGTAAGGGAAAACACCCAAAACAATCACGAGGAAATGGTCGCTGTTTATGGAGAAGACTGCCCAGATTGCAGTGTTGTTGTTGCACGTTGGTTTAAAAAAATTCAGATGTGGAAAAACCGCAATGCATGATGAAGAAATCTCAGAATGCCCAGAAACTGCTATAATAGAAAAGGGTGTTGCAAAAATTGAATCATTAATCTTGGAAGATCACCGTTTTAGCGTCAAAGAACTAGCAACAGAACTCCAAATTAGTGTAGAGTCTGTGGAGAACAGCATCCATCAACAGTTGTATATGAGTAAAGTGTCTGCTAGACGGGTTCCCCCATGGCCCACTGCAGGACTTAGTTGCCACTTTTGTGCAGGAATATGAACAGGTAGAAGACAAACTGAAATACTTGCAGAGATTGACTAACTTACAGTAATACAAATTCTATTCAAATCCTTGACAAATAAATCACTGAAATATGTCTGAATTAGTTGTTTGTTGATAAAAAAACCCACCAAAGTGTGTTGACTGTTCACTTTGTAAGACAGAGAAAAAATAATTTATTTTTATAAATAAAATAAAAGGCTTTAGTTACAATAAAACCAGAGAATTTTATTTTCTGTAATTTCCCTTACAATATTTACATCCAAATATTCTATTTTATGTTAAAATCAAAAGTTTTATATCAAAAGTTATATTAAAATACATCGTATAGAAGTAGAAATAAAATATATAAATTCAACATTTTGTTGCGTTTTGAAATATGAAATAATTTGTTTTTTGTAAACTAAAAATAATGTGAGATTTTTCTGTGAGCAATTTTCCGTGTGGGTATTTTTCTTGTCAGCATTTATGACAGTGGGGTTTTTCTGTGCGGAATTTTCGTGTGGGCTTTTTTCATGTTCGCATTTATCTGGTCACCCTTTAATAAACATGACTGGGAGTTTGGCAGTAGTGCTTTAGCCTCTATGAGATTAAATTTTCGAGTGTGGTTTGATAGTGTAGCACAAGTACTTCAAGCAGAAAGAAAAAAAATTCTTCTGAAAGGACGGCACTGAAAATACTGAGATGGTGATCCAAAAATAAATGGGCTGAGACAATTGATGAGGACTGTGGAGCTGCATCGACCCCCGTAGTGCTGGTGGCACGCAACATGCAATTCACATCTGGCAATCTGATTAGTGAAAGTATCTCTCTCTTGAAGTCATCACCAGAAAATAAATCAGATTTTTTGATACTTATAAAGCCTATACATGCTGGGAAAAATGTGTGATGGGAGATCACATTTCAGTGGACAGGTTTGTGATCTCTTTCCAAGCGTTGTTTCCAGACGATGTCTTATAGCATGGAACTTAAGACGATTGAAGCAGGCCCATGCTCTTGGGTATGAGATTCGATCTGATATCAGTCCAGTACTTTTTCTATTTGTTAGGAGCTATTGTTGACACTTGAAGCTCTCGATGAGAACTGGAGTTCACTAGCGTGAGCACTAAGAGATCGTAATCTTCTTTAAAGGACAATAAAAAGAAAAAAGCCAGCGCCTCAGAGCCGTAACCAGATATCTGCACCAAAACAAAATAAAAATTTTCCACCGTTTACTATCTCACGTTTCTGCACCCCACCTGATTTTCGTTGGCTCATGACAAGTTTTCAACTTGTCCCATCCCAATTAGGGCTCTGCAAAGTGTTAGCAGATTGAGAAAGCTGTATTCCCCATGATTTTGAGAATACAATTTTCTCAGTCTGCTGACAATTTTCAAAAACTGTCCAAGGAAAAGCAGTGGCTACGTCTAGGCATTTTTCAAGACAGATCACAAATTACAATGACTCATGTCGGGAGACATTGTAATTTGTGATTATTGTAACAAGGTCACAATAATCGTTTTGTCTTGTCGCTAAGTTAGAGATAAGATGGATTCCCAGAATTCGAAAGGCGCTAAGCAATCTTGTTTGAAGGTGATAAAGCTGTCGTGGTGAGGTTGATATCCTTACAATAGGTGAAGGCAGATGCTTGCCTTGATCGAATTTAAACAACGATTATATAATGTATTGCAGTCTCGCAAATGAGCCAGTTAAAGACTTCGTCAATACGCCTCCGAGACTAGGAGGTATATAAATGACTGCTATATTGAGTTGCACTTAAGTGCCAGGTAGCAATGAGCTCTTCAAGCCTACCAGAGAGTAGCAAAGCGTAATTATTGAACACCGCCTCTGAGAATTTTCAGAACCCGACTCCTCCTCCTCCTCCTGTTGTCTCGAGTGCTAAGAATAACGTTACAGCCAGCTTGTGCAGCACAAGGGAAATTATCTTTATGTTCACTAAGCCATGTCTTAGTTAAGTAAAGCAACTCCAAATGCTGTTAGAATATAAGGAAATCATGAAAATTCACTATATAGATGGAGCAGTAAATTTGCCACGTGTCACTCGTTTGGAGAAGTCTAACTTTGAGTCCCTTCACAGACTGGAAAAATTTCTAAAGGGCCTCTCCAGTCGGGACTGTAGTTAGCAATCTCAGGCGAAAGCTTCAGTTCATACCCCCCCCCCCCTCCCATGAGTTCTTTGGAGTTTTTTAGGCCACACATGTAATCTACTGATGTTAAATAGTGGGCTGCGTTTCGGTAGAGCGCTGGATTAAGGGACCAAAAAGGAGGTTGTCACATATTGACACTATAAATAATCGTTATTACTAGTAAGCATTCGTATTATTGGTTACAATGTATTACTAGTATATGCTCATCACAGTAGCAGGGTCAGGAGTTTCAATGTTTCCACACCAAACCTAAATGCTATTCTGATTTTGAAATGCTACCAAAGAACTGCCTTCAAAAATTAGTTAATAAAGAAAATGTAAATTTTCTTTATTAACTAATTTATTTCTGAGGAATGTCGAAATTTTCTTAAAACGCTCTTCTGATTGCTTTTCATTCCTAAATATGAAAAAATTACTTTCCGCATTACTAGAAGGGAAGTGCGAGAGGACTGAAATGTAATTCAATTGATATAAATATATGCCTCTCCAAAAATCTGTTTTAATCTTATTGATCTTTCTTCAGGATAACAGGAAGTAAGTAACTGTCGAATTCAAAGGCAGATTTCCGAGTACATTTTCTTGGCTCATGTAAATCTAACAACGTGCATATGCTGTATAATTCAATAGTTATCCAGGGATAATATTGATAGATAGAGTTGGCAGCACACACTCATGTGTTCGCTTCCCATACAATTATGACTGCTATCTGATCTGAATTCATTTAATTAAACTAACTATAGAACTGGCAGCGATACTTCACAATATTTCGTTCTTAGTGAACTACAAAGTACAGTAGTATAATGGATGGCGTCGATTAATTGTATCTCATAATGTGATGCATTCACAATGAGTTACCACCACCACCACCCAGACGGCACCATTTCAGGGCTTATTGGCCTATCCTCAGTGGGTGGGTAGGTACCTTGGCGTTGCAATCATCCCAACCCAGTTATGAAGTATAACCCCACAATATTACAGATGCCTGATGGTGCACATAGTGATAAACTAAGAAAATAACCGCACAAGGCATACGACTACGATTGGCAATATACACCATCAGGTATCTCTAATATTGTGGAATTATACTTCATAACTGGGTTGGCATGATTGCAACACAAGGGTACAAACTACCCGCCCACCGATGATAGGCTAATACGACATGAAACGGTGCCGTCTGGGTGGTGGTATCCGCAGAGAATAAGTAACAATAGTCTTCTCTATTAGTGAAGCGTTACTTATTCGGGGTAGTGCAATATCATGGTAACTCGTTGTGAAGGTAGTCAAAATATGAGATACAATTAAATCGATGCCATCCATTGTACTAATTTGTAGTTCACCACGAACGAAATATTGCGCAGTATCACTGCCAGTTTTATAGTGAATTGCCAATTGTAGTCTTATGCCTTGTGCGATTATTTTCTTAAATAAATCAAGGTAGCCAAAGTGGTCACTGGGTTAGATGACTAACCTTACCGAGACTTATAATTTATCTAAGTAATATGTTAAGTCACGTTATTTCGTAGTCAAAACAATACGTTTATTTTTGCGGGATAACATTGTCTAATCACTCTGATCAGGTTACAGAGTTCAACTGTCGCTATCAATAACGCAACCAATGGAAAACACGTGGTATTCCATTTGATTGACAATATGCCAAAGCAATGAACGACAAGTCATAGTCATTCTATTCAAAAACTATCCGGTGGTCAATTCTTTCGAGTTGCTCCCTTCAGAATCACTAAAGAAACCAGGGGGATGCAAGACAAGTTTACATTCGGTGGCAATTAATCTGACTTCCCCACTACGAAAATAGCCAGCACAAATCGATTAACACTTATTTTATTTTGATACCGAAGACTGATCTGAAGAGCAGAGGTCATCCGGGAAAGAATGACTACAAGAGTCTATGGAAACTCCATCAGTTCGTATCTCTATTTCCAATCTCTCTTGGCGGCTTCTAGGTTCAACGAACTCTAAATAGTAACCTTATTACATCCGAAATATTAATTAATATCGGTGCACAAACACTTCAGCAGCTCCTCTGCTTTTCATTTCCTGAACAAAAACAAGAAAAAAAAGACTCCAGAGATGTCTCAGCGGAAATATTTGCCGAGAAATTAAGCTACAGACGAAAGGGGGAAAGACAGATATAAAACCTGTTTACAGCGCGCGTCTATTTACTCATCTAGGTTTACGATCAGCACAGGAGAACAGACTCATTTCAGAAAGGAGAAGTACTGAAGGCTATAAAACTTTTGTTATAAAAGATGAAGCGAGTATCACGAAATTGCACGCGATGCAGTATTCAACTAACGATAACCACGAAGGTGAACATCACTTTTAAAAGCAGATGTTATGCGATGCTAGTTATGGTGCATTCGAATAAGCTAGGGACGAACACTACTTGTGCGGGGATTCCTCCCCAAGAATCTAGCCTATCACAAGACCTCTTGTTTGAAGAGATCTTGTGATAGGTTCTATACCACAGCTTCGTATACCACTATACCATCTCGAAGAATTCCAGAAATGAAAGACCTTGCCAAAAAAAGTGCTGATTATTATTATTAGTAGTAGTGGCATATGATGCAAGAAAGCAAGCTTATAAAGCATCAGCAAAAAAAAAAAAAAACTGCCAGATAACCTGTCCATCCCGTCCAATAATTTGTCCAGTTCTTCCTTGAGCTATTCAACCTGCCCACTTCCACCACACTAAATGAAAGTTTGTTCCAAAAATCAACTACTCGCTGGCTGTAGGAAAATTTCCGCAACCATCCTTGTTCAATTTATACCCCCTCAGGCGTGTAATCTGCGCAGGAGGAAGGATGCCATCAGCAATCCCTTCAAAAGCTTAAACGTCTCAATCAGACGCTGCAATTTTCATAAGTTAAGTCTTTCTTGGTAAAACCACCCTTTCGTCCCCCTCACTAATCACATTGCCCTTCTTTACATCCTTTCAACAGATCCTTCCAAACATGAAGCCTCCAGACAGTGGCGTAACTATGCCAACGCAGTGCATGGGGCCAACTGCCCACCTAACCGAAACAGAAAAAATATTAATTGAGTAAAAATTTAAGTTTTTTAGTTATGTTTATGATAAAATTTACTACGTGTACAAACAATTTTTTTCATACGAAGCATGTTTAATGTTAACTAGCTGCAGAGCACAAGCGAAAGTGCAGTGGGCAGACGGAACAATATGGCCTTAGTTGCTAATGCTCCTAAAAACCAAACAACAGCAGCAGTGAACAGAAGTGAAATAGTATTAGTACAGCTGCTGCGTCCGGTGCAATTTTTAAGGATTTGTGGCGACGGGGGCCAAAATGAAATAGTGACCCATTTATTGGAGGTCATTATTATTGAGTATAGTATTACTATTGCACCTATTTTACAAAGGGCTCCACACACAACTTTGCACTGGGGCCCACTTTTTTCTAATTACGTTACTGCCTCCAGACTGTATGCAGTACTCAAGATGCGGCCTGACTATTGTCTTATACAAAGGGATAATCACTTCCTTATCCCTACTAGTAAAGTTCCTGTACATCGTAGACAAAACACCATGAGCTTTCCAGGCAGCCGCTCTGCATTGCTCAGAGAACTTCATAACTGACTGCATAATTACACCCCTCCCCCAGGGTCTTTTTCATTTTCCACTATCCAGAGTGTAACACCTGTGTTATGTTTGATTATAATTTCATTTGTGTGCAGAATTCTTCCCTACCAAACCCCTTAAAGTCCAACAAATCACAAGTCGATGAACTAGAATTAGATAGTTCGTAAAAACAGAACTCAAAATAAGCTTACAAATACTATTGTGCATCTCATTCAGCAGCACCCTTTTTATTTCAAATTTAGTTTTAATCATATCATTAATAATTAAGCAGTGGATGTTCGGTGTCAATCATTCAGAAACAATCTTTACTATTTCCTAGGGCGATATTGTTTCTTTAAATGAACCATATTTATTAGAATTCATAGCTGTTCGCCCAGAAGCCGACACTGGCATACCCTTTGTTTCGGAAGAGCAACCATCATTAATTAAATCCTGAAGCTGTTTCCATTCGTGCTGTAGATCACTTGCCTTGATGTAATCTAAACAAAAATAATATCGTATTGCTATCAATCTCGTAGTTTCATGTCTTAGACGACGAAACTCGAGTCTTGTAGTAATGGAATTAGTTTTGTAGTGGACGTAGTATTTTCCTTTTGCGTGGTCTTAAATGAAAAGTCAAACCACTGTTACAGAAGTTTCTTATTTCTGATCTCAAAACAAACATTTCTTTGAACGCTAGTTTTGTTTTACCTTTAAGGGAAGCTGTCTAAGACATATGGTATGACTTCGAAGGCAGAAAACGTATCGTTGCTATTTAAATGTAATTTCTTTTATATTCCAAGACAGCCATACGGACATAAGGAGTTAGGAAGCCTCGCACTGCAATGAGTCTCATATTTTTCGTGATACTACGTCGATTCGAACAACCAACCGTCTTAAATTCCAGGCTATTTAATTCAACTGGCTATTTAATCTGATGATTGTACGCCAAACGGATATCTTCTATAACTACTTTGAACACCGATGAGTGAGCCAACAAGCTCCGAAAGGCGACTGAGTGGTGGTACCCACTGAGAATAAATAACAGTAGTCTCCCTCTACTAGAGAAGCGTTATTTATTCGAAATAGTGCAATACCTGGTATCTCGTTGTGAAGGTAGCCACCATACGAGATATAATCAAACGATGCCTTTACTCTACTACATGTAGTTAAACTTATGGGTAAAGTATGGTGAATTTACACCAATATTATACACTTCTATAACTACAAAGTAATGAGAGCATAAAGCAATTGATGCATACCACCTTGCAGACGACATAGCCAATAACCACGTGCTGCTCCAACGTAGCTGAACCACTGCTTTGGAGATACTAGTGGACTTAGAGGCATATCAATCCAGTTATTATAAGATAAAGCCAATACGCGAAAAAACTTCATTTAAGCTTCCTCTGCAATGACAGAATTCAAGAGTACAAATAACAGATTACTTCCATTATATGGTCACTCGTATTTCTCTGCTAAAAAACTCGGATAGTATTCAAATCGGATCGGTAGTTGCTCGCCATCATTGACAATCCACGCTGGAGTTGAGGCACTGTGGCGGTGGGAATCGGTAAAAGCTGCAAAAGATTTCAACAATTCGTGTTTCTTCCATGGTGAGGAATTAGAATTGAAAATATCTTTATTGAAAAGCCATGTCCCAGAACTTTCAGCAGTCAGTGTATTCGAGTCCTCACTTCCTCAGACAAAACTGCATAATTAAACACCGTTGTGTCGCCAACTTCGATTTGTTGTACTTGAAACACAACACCATCCAATTTTTTTTAAAAAACAAATAAACACACTTCAGTGAGATGCACAATTATTAGTTGCCATGTACGAACCAAAGTATAATTTAAACTGTTTGGTTGTGCAGTTTGATATTCACGCTATCTTTAGCCATCAGCTCGTCTCTTGGAGGGAAATCAATTAGTAAATGAGAATTGCTGCGTGAAATACGCAACACTTGGATTGCATCTATCACCGCATTTCTCGTAATTAAAATGAAAACCATTAAACCAGTTGAGGAAATGAGCCAAAGAAAAATTCTCCTTTTTCGCGAGTTTACTGAATTCGTTAACCCCCCCCCCCCAAAAAAAAAGTTTTTCTATTGCAAACAGCTCGTAGCACCGCATGTCTACAAAAAATGGCTAATGCTGGAGCACAATTAAGTCCACGGAATTTCAATTGAAATGAAGATGTAAAATAGGACACAGCGGCAAGACGAAGTAATGTACAAGATCTCGGCGCCGAGAATCGTAGCTACACTTCAATTGTGCTGCATCACGGTACACAGTTCACATCGAGCAATCAATGTAAGGGGTGGCATGCTCGCTTTCCCTTCTTGAATAAAGCTGATATGCGAAAATTTATTGCTAAACTTATAAATTTTCATTCTTCTTCATCCTTTTCGTGCGTGATAGAAAGAGAAGAGATAAGTGTCCTACACCATTTAACTCAAGTGTCTGGCTGCGATCATCCTTTACCATGACGGTTCCACGCTCATTCCCCTAAATCAACAATTTTACTTAAGGTTCTGCGGATTTCCGTTCTTAAACAACATAAATCAAAACGTACGCCATAATTATATGACAGGTTTGATCCTCATATTCTAATCAACCTGTCCATAATAACAATTTGGAATTAATTATCTTAAATATCCGAGAATTTTCAAACCCACAAAATAATCAAAAGGAAAGTAAAATTCTTCTCTTTCTTTTAAAGATGTTTTACTGTTTACATATTTACTTATCCAAACCAAATCACCTGCTGTGCAAAATAAATACGGTACATGACAGACAGATACTATGAGCTGTGTTCCCGCATAGGCCAGGCTGTCCTGCTGAATTTCATGCTCATCGGGGTTTGCTCCTCTGTCAATATTCTTATGTAAAACCCTTAGAATTGTTGTCGTTATGGGCATTGCATCAGTCCTCCATGTAAAACCTTACTTCTATTTGCTGATTGCAAAAAAAAAAAAAAAAGAACAAAAAAGATAATGGTAAAAGCATTCCGATGGTTTATTATTAGGGGAAAAAATCCGTCAATTTACTGGTTTCATCGTTGGTAGTTATTAACTATACCAGGGGCAATTTGAAAATGTTACCTTAAAGTTAATCTAGTATTGCTTCACATTAAATCCAAATAATGGTTCAATACAATATCGCTTATTTGGATCTGTGTACAAGATAATTTACTGTTATGCTCTAACGTGTAGTACGAGGGAAGACTTGAGGGTTCAAGGGGTAGGTCCCTTCAACTCATGTACTCCATCATTCTCATCCAATTGTTCTCTATGGTGCTGAAGCATGGTACTACAGGATCAACCAATCCGATCTCGAAGAGACACAAAGAATCATTCTACCAGCTTTTTCCACATTTGCTACTTCTCTCTTTAGGCGAAGACGTCACATCCTATCATCAACTCCTCCACAAACCATCTCACAACCAGTTCCCCCTCACCCCTTCTACAGGGCACACGTACTCCAGGTCATTACAGAGTGTTCCTATTCCAGGGTCGTCTCTACAACACTGAATCCTTTCTTTTCCAAGCTATGCTAATTTGCTTCTGCTAACCTAGATGGCTACCTGTCTTCTGGGTAGGATTCTGCTGACGAAGGCTCCCCTTTCCTATTGTGAATTTCTGCTCTTCAGGATGGAACTTTCTCCTTTGCTGCTGTTTCTCCTCCACTGCTCCCTGCAAATATTTATTCTTATTCTTGCTGCCCTGAATAGACCCATCTCATCCGGACGAAATTTAAGTGCAATCCTTTGCACAATGCAAACTCGGACCGTTTTTCCCGAGTAGGATCTGCTGATTTATTTGCAGTCATCAAGCTTGAATAATGACTTCCGAACTACTTCCCACATATGATTCTTAACAATCCTCTTTGGGGTAGCATTTTCTCGTTACCCCTACAGGCCTTGGCTCTCTTCCAACTCAGGTGGGCCGACCGGGCTAGCCGGGTGGGTAAAGTGCCTGCCTAGCAACCCAAAGGTCGCGGGTTCGAATGCGGCCTCGGGCTTGGATCAAAGTACTGCAAAAACCTTGGGAGGTGCATTATGGCCACAGAAGCCGATGCACCAACAACTACCAACAAAAAAAAAAAAAAAAACTCAGGCGTCAGCAGACAGACAGACAGAGCCACAGATAAGCGAGGAAGATCCCACCTTAGTGTCTTTACCTTTACATGGAGTCTGGACAGTCCTTCCCTACTTTCAGAGCTCCACAATCTTATAGGAGCCTTACGCGCTGACTTCTGGGTATCCCAGTTGTCAGATTGTTATGCTGACACCAAGAACCTTGGTGTGAGGTCATGTGCTCAATGGCTCTTGTGTGGGCCAACGTCTGACTACATGCTTTTGCAGTTTTTATCTTTTCTCCAACCCACTCATGGATTTCCTAAATCCTTCTTCAGGGTTCCCTCCTTACTATAGGCTTCTGTGCTCTACTTTCGCCTGGGGATATCTTTTCGAATATCACCTCTATGCCTGCTTTCAGACACTTCATACTATTAACCCCATCTTTTCTCACGGGCTTGCCTGAATTCTTGTTGAGGCGAGAGTGCAGGCTGTTCAAACAGCGTGTCTTTGCAACAGTAAAGTAGACATCCTGACTCCTCGTGGCAGGGACGGTAACTAGTCAGCATCTCTCCTAGTTACCTGTTGAGTGGTTGCTAAGAGACCAGTCAAACAACACAAACCTTGCAACACTCGCGACTAGCTTAGCAGTGTTCATGCGTCTTCACAGTGACATTCGGCTGGTTTGTGGGACACCTCTGGAAGCGTCCCAACAAGTAACAATGTCCCTCTGTATAGATACATAATCAGAATTACAAGAGTGAAACGATAAACGTTTACTATCTACGACACGAATCTTTGTTATGCGTACTCTGTAGCCAGTTCATTAGTCGCACTTGTAGTCAAATAACAAGCATCTCGTTCGTTTCGCACAAGTTTAACAAATTAGATTGATAACTACATACGCAGTGTTTCTGTTGTTTATCAAACTGACACTATCAACGAAATATAAGGCTTACTTGTTTGATGATGACAGCATGTGGGCCCAATGACTGGCCTGCTGTTTCCCTAGAAAAGAGTGCCCCGAGAGTGGTCAAACATCCGCTTTGTATACTAGTAACAGGGCCATCGACCAGCTGAAGCCCTCTGACCTCAGCACGCGATGGGAGTTCTTTTAGTGAAAAACGAGTAGCTGCTCTCATTATTCGCGTCCCAACATACTACATTTAAAAATTATTAATTACAATTTTCACAGGTCCTCTATCAACTGGTAGCCTAATGCAAATGTCTTGGGTGTCCATGCGTGAAATCATCTGATTAGCAAAGGAGGGGAGGAAGTTTACTGTATACCTACATAAAAAAAAAAAACAAAAGCTAATGATCTTTTGTTTGGCCCAAGCAGCATAACTCCTCCTTTTTGAACAGATTTGCACGAAACCCTTCTCGTGTACGTAGAATAACTTTTTCCAGCACAAATTCATTTAAGGACCACCGTAGCCAAGTGGTCAGTGCGAGGGTGCATAAGTACATGTGCTTTGAGTGACCGGGTTCAAGCCAGTGATTGCTAAATACGGTGCTGTTTTTTTTGTATTCTCTGTCTCTCTACCTTGTGAACTCCTCTGACCGTGTGATCGTCTCGGAGTATAAAGAGAAAATTTATTTATTTATTTTTATTATTTTGAAAGGGGGGGGAAGGGAGGTATCTCGAATTTTGAGAAGCACTGTATTAAGGGATTGCTGTAGGAGCGGAAAAGATGAGACATTCTGTTTTACAGAAAATTTTTAATCTTTATACCGTGCTGTGCATTTAGTGAATACAGAATTGTGTGTACTCAACTTTCCTTTTCATATTACTGGGCAGACCCACGTCGAAATACCTATTCTTCGACAGAAAGACCCTGTGTCTTTCCCATTACGGTTAAATCGAAAACGCATTCGTAACGAGTTTTTAACTTCGTTTCTGTACGCAGCAAAAGTTATTGTACTCCTAATCCCTTATTCTCGCCTGAATTATTTTCTCTTTTTAAAAATTATGTTCGACGAGGTCTTTGGTTACAGCAATAATCCGTTTCGCCATAATGACGTCTCTTTATTAAGCGCGATTTTTAAATGGCGCATATTTGCATGGTGTAACCAGTCCGACCTAAAACGTATTTGTTGAGCGTATTCATCTGTGGCTCCTTCCTTTTTTAAACGCGCCACGAAATTACATTAGAAAGGGCGCAGAAAGAAATTTTAATCAACGTATTTTATTCCCTCGTTCCCATGTAAGCTAATCACGTCACTTAATATTTAAAATTTAATCTTTCATTACAGGATTTTCTTCTCAATTCCCAGTCGAATCTGAAATGCTGCAGGTGATTTTCAGTGCGTTCGTTATATTTGAATGCACACGCGTTGGTGAAGTTAAGGAGAGCCAAAGGGGTGTAAGGCACAGCCAGTGAATTATAGCAACGCATCGAATTGACTCTCCATGCTTCTCACTGATTAAGCAACGAATTTGTGCTTTACTCTTATGTTTCCCCATAAAATTATTTTAGTACCTACCGCTGGACCGAAAAAAACAAAATAAAACCACGAAAGTATGAAAAATACGCCTCTTTATCAGCAGTTAATTATCTATGCTGCTAAAATAGAATACCTGGTGAAACTACAGTACTTGAAAAATATACTTCTACTTATAGACATTTATAACACAGAAAATTACCTTTTCCAAAGAAGTTCGTAAAGAAGAATTAAATCCCAAATCTTTATAATTTCTCCATTTCGTAGTTCACATCAAAAAAATGTTTTTTTTCTTCAACGCAGCAACAAACGAATGATACTAACCGTATCTCAAAAAATCTGACAAATTAAGAGCGCCATCTGAACTTCTATTTATCGTAACAGAGATTTATAATTATTTATTACTTGAAAATAATTTGATGATTTCTCTCGCTTCGATGTCTTTACAATTCTTTGCCCATATTAAGAAAGGAATAATATTTTAATCATCATTGGTGAAAAAAAAGGGATTTATTTCTAAGATTCATCCCATCTTCTGCATGCCAATCCATAATAATTTTGCAAATTCTGGAGTAACTTCAGAGTAGATCTAATCGCTGCACTATCTCTAAATCAAATAAATTCGCGAGTGGGGAAAAAAACACCTGCCCAGCCCAGTCTGGTTTTAAATAGAAGATGTTGCATCCTATAGCTGAAGAACTTTTTCTATGAACTATCGAACTGTCACCGGAAAGCATTGCGGGACTTGTGAAATGGGTCTCTATATGTGGCAACAAAAATGTGCGCTTCTCCCTCAAACTATTAGAGAATGCAGTTATTAGCGAGTGACAAGGTCAGTAGTAGTCCTTTTCGGTTACACCAATTCTAGATAACCTATAGCATCCAAATGTTTCTTCACTGGTATCAAGGAGCCCAATGTGCACTACAAAAATGTTCCTCAACCGTTAAGCCGTCAACACCAGGCTGATTCTTGACACTTGCCATCCGATTACTCCTATTTCACAGCAGGAAACGGAAGGCCAGGCAGCATTTTCCCAATCCACCACTGTCCAGTGTTGGTATTCCTAAGCTTTCTGTACCCGTACCTTGGATGGGGTAAGACGGATGCCTCCGGATGTAACCGTACCGTTGAATCGGTTACTCATTGTTCCCCATCCATGACAAGGTACAACGAGTTGTGCGTTCTGGAATACCTCTTTAGTTATTACTGGGTCATTATTTGACTGACTGTAACCTTTCCATTACCTTACATGAGCCTCGTCCGCTCCATTAGCCTCTAGCATTACTGAATCATTTCCAAACACAGGTTCGCCGTTGAATGGATATTATTTGGTTATGGACCAATCTCGAGATACCCAAGACACAGTCTACGTAAAACCCCAACCGGGTTACGTACAGGTTTTACTAGAAGATTAACCAATAACAGAATCTGCAACTTCAACAGAAAATGTAGTACGATTCGAAAACTGCAACCACAGCAGCCCTGAAGTTTCCGAGATAGCCACTCTGACTGCCATCCCATGTTTAAAGTCACTTATATCGTCCATCGTCCTCATTCTTGCACTGAACTGCACACATTCAACATTCGTACGTATCTCTACATATCCTACGCTGGTGCCGGCTTGCCGGCACGAGATTCTTCTTTTGAATGGTTCCAAACTCGCTTTGAACGTTCAGTATGTGATATCTGAGGTCGGCAAGGTACATACGTAGTTGTGACCCACTTCGTCATGGTGTAAATGGGCACTGGGCAGGCTTTCCAGGTGATCGCCTTCCTAGTGCCAAAGTGGCCAGAAACAACAACACAGCAACCATAACATTACACATATTTCTGGCCTGTTACAGAGTCCTGCATTTATCACAATGTACCAAGGAGGAGTTGAACTGACCTTCGGGTGCCGCCCTACATGAGCTGCTATACGTCTACATCCTTATGTATCTGCTCACCTGCTTCATATCGCATGGTACGAACCCGTGACACTGTTTTTTATGTTCTTATGCCTTTTTATGTTTTTTTTTTTTTTAACTGCAAATCTCTGTCGCAGACTGCGAAGAGCACATCCTATATATACATATTCCATATACATACTTTTGCAATAAATGTTACTACCATATTTATCTTCAACATGAATCGGGCACAACTCTTCATGGCCAAGCCTTTGGCATGCCAGATCCTACTCAATCAGTAAGTAGACTGTTTCACTATGACTCTGCGTCGTCAGTTATTTTTACCACAGAACGGAATGGGACAGACAGTTCGGTCATTCGGAATTGGAAGCCATTTTTCTTATTGTCATCTCTACCAAGTCCCCTTTCCACTCTCTCTCTCTCTAATTTTATCGGAATCAGGGGTTCTTCCTTGGTCAGAGAACTGCTTCTGTCATCATTCTATCGCGCTTACTGCTACAACTAGCGATTTCCCTACAGACCTATTTCTAATAGAAGTGGTGCACCTTTACGCCCTATGTGCATTGTGCGAACACCACATGTATCGACAAGGCGCACTTGCTGTCATCTAGTGGTCACATCACTTGGCCTGCTCAATTACATCGCTTACAGTTGATGTGGAGGACGGCTATCAAAGCTGACATTACTCTGATCGATTCTTCTAGAGCAGACGGCAACTCTCGAACGCTACGACTGAATTTGATTAACTCTTCTCGCTGTGAAATCTCTGCTGCATCCAGAGTGCTTATTTATGCAGTCGTCTTACTTAAGCAAAGTGATCAACGTTGAATGCCCAGTTTTGCAACTCTTTTTCACATTCTCAATATTGAGAAGATATTCCTAAGATTTTTATTTTTTATTACTCTTGTTATCTTTTTTTTAAACACGAGGTTTTACAATAAAGCAGCTTGAAAGCAAGGAGGACATGATACAAATTAAAATGGAACCATCTCTGCGAAATTCGAATGTAAAATCACGTTAAATTAAGATAGGGGCATTGAATTAACATAAGATCACGATAATATTTACACTGTTTTAGAGATGTATGATGTGTTTAAATATATATTCAGATAAATGGCTACAGACGACATGGAACATTTTACAGCTTCATCTATATTTATAATTAACACCAGGATAACCAGCTTATACTGAATCAGAAAAATCAAAATATATGGTGCTTAGAACGAAAAACAAACCACTAAATATTGATTTAGACGTAACATACAAAGAAAAACAACTTTAAAGGGTGAATGAAACCAAGTTTCTCGGAATCTGGCTGGATGATAAGCTAAGTTGGGCAAAACAGATGATAACCCTACGAAAGAAAACTTCGTCACTAGCCGGAATACTCGGCAGGGCCTCTGCTTGGGTGCCTCCTTCTCTTCTTAGACAAGTATTCCTTTCTTTAATTCAGCCGCACCTCACCTATGGAATCATCTCATGGGGTACCACCAGCCAAGAAAACCTCGCGAGAATCAATTCCATTCTCAATCGATGCGTTCGTTCAATTTTGGGCCTTCCCTGGAACGCATCGGTTAGTTCGAGATACAAGGAAATGAGACTCGTAAGCATCTACCAGCTATTGCAGAAAGCCGAGGCGATCCTTGTTTACAATGCTATGAAGACAGCAGACTTTCCCCCTCTCTTCAGATCCTTTTTCATAACCACAGACGAAGAAGAAATATCGTGCGATATAAGAAATGAAGTCAATCTGAAGATTCCGCTTTTCAGAAAAGCCATGGGTCAGAAAAGCATAAAATACAGAGGTGCTAAAACCTGGAACAAACTTCCTGCAAAAATCAAAAATGTCACTTCACTAAATCAATTCAAGAAACCACTAATTGAACACATCACCAGGGATGTCTGATTCAAATTACCTTCTACTGAACTGCTGGATTTTAAAAACACCAACATGGAAATAACGTACAAATGTTAAAGGAAGCAGTTGGCAAATAGTTTGTAACTTTCTGTGCATGTATCTCATCATTTTCCTTTTCTGTCCTCATTTAATTGTAAAAATGTTCACAATGATGTTAGAAGTAGTGATGCTTTTCGAAGTCTTCTGTAAATAAATGTACAAAACACTTCAATTTATTTATGTCTTTCCTGTTGAACATTACCTGTACAATTTCAGAACTGTACATTTTTCAATTGTATATATTCATCATTTTTTAAGGGAACATCCCTAAAAAGCAATTGACTTATGTGTTCTCCCTCCCTTTTTGCTGTTATCTCCCAGAAAAGTGTAACATAAAATAGGGATAAATAAATTATTATTATAACATCGATACTTATTTAGAGTTACAAATTCAGATTAGAATCAAACACAGTTTCACAGAATGCTTATAAGGCATATTTAATAAAAAAAAAATTTCTGAAGACGTATTTGAGTGTGTCACCATGCCTTTAAAGCTGTAAATTTATCATGAGTATTCTAAATTTTAATGAGGTCCCTTACTTTCCTCCCACCACTAGCCTAATCTCTCACGCAGCTGCGTAAGACTTGGTCTTCGTGCTATCTAAGTCCCGTCCAAAAAGTCAGGCATTCGTCCCACCAAAGCCCAAATCCGTATGGGAGGAAACTTTCTTCCAGAAATCAAACATCCGGGCAGATTATGTCTTGTAATCTTAAAATTAGCAAATGTAGTTTGTTTTCTGGCTTTTCTGTGAATTTAAAATAAGGATCAATTCAAAAGTATTCAGACTTCTAAAAGAGTGGCACATCGCTGGTTTTCATCACAAAGTCACAGCTCCAACAATAGCAAGACCAACATTTGCTGAGAAATGTCAATTAAAAAAACTCCTCGAGTTTCCAGGGAAAAATCCACGCTACCCTCGCCTGGCACTGACTAACTCAGCCATGTTATAAAAAGACCCATAAAAATTCCTCGAATCACTGACAGGATTCCAATCAGGTCAATTCCACCCGGTTAGAGGAGGAAGGTGATGATACCAACTTGCTATCCTGAGTATAGTACCATACATTTAGTACGTTAATCTTGGATTACTGCTACCCATGTGCAGTATCTTGCATTTGTGTCCTCGTGGGTATATCATTTTACAAGACAAAGGTTCGGGCACATCTTGAGTACTGCATACAGGTCTGGAGGCCTCATTTGGAAGAATGTAGAGCTGCTGGAACGGTTGCAGAGAAGAGCAACGAGCTGGAGAGAGGAATAAACGGTACTTTTACCAGGAAAGGCTTCAGTTGTGCCAACTGCAGCGCCTGGGGACTAGACTAGACTGCTCGTTGCTCAAGCAGGATGGAATCCTTCCTCTTTCTCGGACTACACACATGAGGGAGCGTAAATTCAAATTGAGGAAGGATGGTTGCAGATAGATGTGCAGAGCTTTGCCTTCAGCCAATGGATGGTTCATTATTGGAAGAAGTGTGTAATTTGAAGAAATGCAAAGAACTGTACAAATTATTGGAGGGATGAATAAATGATATGAGAAGTCTTTTTTTTTCTTATTTTTTTTTATTTTTTTTTTTTTGGCTGATGCTTTGTAAGCTTGTTTTCTTTCTTGCACCATATGCCACTACTAATACAAACCCCCAGTGAACTCTAAATATGACTTATACAGTTGCACTTCCTTCATTCTTCACCTCTAGAAGGATGGAAGAGGTGCCAAAGAACAAGTTTCCCTGTTATATGCTGAAATTAGACAGACGAGTGTGAATTTGTTCCAGCGATTTTGAACCTGTGTTCTACAGAAACTTCGGTTTCTACAAAGAAATCTTCAGGGGTCTCAAAAGCCTGCCATTTTTCCTTCTATTGAATATATGTAATCTATGCATGTATATCTCCTTTCTATAATAAAATACTGATCTACTGAAATCCGGAAACAGTATTTACTCAGCACATTGTCCCGATAATTAAGTTCAGAAGAGTTGTCATGATTCAGGGAAGCTTCTTCTCGTTTGCAGTGGGTCCATTAGCCCATGAACCACCACGATCGATGATGTTGAATATTCACTATTCTGACATTCCGAACTACCTACGCTACAGAAATGGATGGATAGATTCGTTTATTTAGAATAAGCATCGAGAAAGTTTAGGCTGTGAGGCGTCAATGCATCTGTCTGTAAATTTCTAAATTAAAAACGGGTTTTTATTAAAAAAAATACCCAACGCCCTCACAAGACCCGCTATCTTGGCTACTGTGACATATAGTGATGAATCGAAAAGAGAATTGAACCCAGGGCTTTCGTAAGCCAGTGATTAATACAGTGGTTAAATGTGAATGTGCTGGTTACAAAATGGATCCTGCAATTATCAGGATATAAGGTTTGTAAGTACTTCTTTTAAGGTTTCAGAACTGGTCTAGATGGCACAATGTCCTGATCTAAATTCCCTAGTACATCTTTACAATACAAATATTCGTAACTTTGGACATCAGCTGCCTACTGCCGCAAAATGGATCGAAAGTATTCTCAGGAGGATTTTGTTATTTTTGGTACATTTAAGGCTATGAAACACCAATATTTCTTTTCTATAAACTGCGTGTATTCTGTGAACAGTTTGCCCAGGTTTAAAAACTCTCTTGAGAGAGAAAATATCATTGACAAAAACAATTTATACAAATAAAGGGAAAATAAAAATTACAATAGGCGGGTATTGTAGACCAAATAGCTGCGATGAGAATAACTAACAAGTATATAGACAAATAGAGTGGGCCAACAAATCAGAATGTCTTTTTATGAGATTTTTCAGTAATTTGTAAGTTGGTAACGCACCTACAGCAGGACATTTTTTGATTTATTGGATGGCTGCATTTTATATCAGCATGTTACAGATGGTACACAGACAAGGAAACTTTCTTTATCGAGGGCTCTTCAGATATTAAGAATCCTCAAACAAACAACCACTGCAAGCAGTGATTCATTCAAAGAAATAACTACCGCCAATGAAAAGAGGAAGAGCGTTTGTTTTCACAAGGTCTTACACGTTTCCTACGGTATTTTCATTGAGCTAAATGGTAATTTTAATGCTATCACTACAAGGAAAATACTCAAGGAAGCCTATTCAAACTTTTTAAACTAACAAAAAAGATATTGTTCAAGATATAGACCAAAATGGATGCCAAAAGAATTGATGGACTTAGTGAGAGAAGAGAAAGGTGCATGGAATTATCAGGCAACCCTAAATATGCGAAAGCAAAATTATGGCAAGTCCTTAGCTAAGAAGGCAAAGAATAATAAGTAAGGAATTCTTTGCTTAAGTTAGTAGCAAAGAAAGAAATCAACCACTCGATATCTGTGGTAAAATCATCAACGGTGTCCTGAAGTAGTCGAATAACTATTTTGCATCCACATTCATATATGAAGAAGTTCTTAAATTCTTAAATGTTCATTTTGTGGCACTAAAATCAAGTACAACGTATAAAAAATTCCCTAAGAACAAAATAAAAAAGAATCTGCACTTAGAACAATGTAAAAACATAATCTGCCCTTAAAACAAAGTGAAAGAAGAATTTGCCCTTAGTACTGACAAGATAACATTGCAGCTTAAGTAAAATATAGTAACACTAGAGTATAGGTGGAGAAAATGCTGGATATAATTTGTGGGAAATATATGACAACATTATCATTATTTACTGGTAGTCTTAAAGTGGAATGTCTTATTTAAATTGGAATCTACTAATGGATAGGATTTTTTTGGAAAACAAAGAAGATTAAAACCACGAAGAAGGATGACAAAAATATAATTTACTTCAATTTATATTGAAATATTTATGGTGGGACAAATAGGCAATATACAAATATAAATTGCATGCATTCTTTGGTCTATTTGCTGGACGAACAACCCGATTTTTCGGGAGGAAAAACCACCCTTCCTTCTCCTGAGACCGATTAACTCAGCCATGTTGTGAAAACAGCCCACAAAAATTCCTCCGAACTCAGCTCTTTTCCACCCCCGTGTGGAAAGGAAGGTGGCTGTATCTAGTGTGTTGCTGCGAGGGCGAATGGAAGGTAAAATGGAAAGGGTTTTGAAAGCGTGGTCGTTAAAAAAACAAAAGGAGAAATTGTGTGAAAGTGAAATATCTCAAGAACTGAACAAGTACCAAAACAAAATAAACAGCGTATTACGCAATTTTGTAGAGGATTCTTGAATAATGGAATTTTCTTGGTAAAGGGAAAGAAAATGACAGATGAACTGATGGATTTATACGAGACAGATCCCCAAAAGAGCTTTGTAAGAATGTCGATTAATTCATGTGCTCGTTAGCGGTTTATATTTTGAACAACAATCCATTAAAGAGAGCGTCTCGGTGAAATAACGGTATGATAATACATTCCTTATTCTTTTAATGCATCCTTTATTCCTAATGGTATTTACGTTAAGAAGACTTTTCATACTTATAACGCGCATTTCAAAGCACGTTATTATTATTAAAAATCAATAAAATCCTTTGTACAGCTGTTCAGATAGGAGGGCGATGGTTGCATTCTATGTACAAAAACAATAATAAACATAACAAAAGCAAATTTATACACAAATGTGTATAAAAAGTCTTGTATTATTTTAAAAGAATGCTGAATGCGCGGGTTTCTTTGTTAAGAATTTTTTTTGTCTGGTATAATAGCAATGCAATTAACTTTAGGAATTTAATGTCAAAATTTTACAGTAATTTATCTGCAGTTCGTTTAAGTACCGTTTTTTTTTTTTTTTAACAGAATTCCAAAAAACGTCACCTTTTAACATTTTTGGGCACGTGTCAAGTTGCTTTAATCTAAATTTTCCTTCCTCGAAAACATTGTTTTGGCTTTTAAGCGCAGAAAAATAAACTTCGTTAAATTCTCTGACGACTGACTGCCATTTATTTGACTTTGAAAACAATGGCATCCATTACAGCTGTTCGATACCAAATGAGCAACATAATCCGGTATGATAATCAATTTTAATCAATGTTGCGTCATTCCGGTTTTATGCATTTCGGATCAAAGTGGATTCTGTAGTTCTCTTGAAGAGAAAAGAAAAATAAATACATCTTAATTTTTAATATAAAAAAATATTTTGAATTTTAACTTCGATTACTCCTTAACCATAAATGAAACCCAGCTATGCCATTAATATCTGGCTTTCGCGTTACGCAATTTTAAAAAACTCGTTTTTGTTATGATATTAAAAATAAAAAAAAATACAAAAGTTGGACCGCAGCCTCAGTGCAGCTCACAAAAGTAAACTGTTTTGACTCCATAAGTAAAGACTTTAATAACCACAGCACTGTCACTTGGCAAAATGAATTTCTCTTTCATACCAGCGTGGTGTTCCTATATGACTGTATCGCAACTCAGTGGGGGGGCACCTCAAAAACAGTCTCGGGACAAAGACTATAACAATACTTGAACGCGTAGGGAAGCTATGAAAATGTCAGAACCTCGACCCAGTAAAAATCGGTGACACCAGAGCGCTGTTAGCTTGTCGCCAGATACTTCTGGATACAGCATTAACAGAGATGCGCTTCTGGCTTCTCGGGGTGGTTTATGAGAGAGGAGGTAGCGCGGCGGAGATTTTCATAAATGTGCCATTAGCGTCAGTGCGTAGACATCCGCGTAAACTATGGTGGATACTTTGGGGGCTCGGGAATATTTTAGTGTCGGTTTAGGTTCGCTTTTTATCCCAGATTATAAAAGGTCGGCGCTGTAAAATGCGACGCCTAAGAGGTCTCTCTGGGCTCTAGCTGTCAACCCTTTATGTAAGTTATGGTTTCGCACGTAGTAATGGGCTCTTAGGTGTTTCTTTTTATCATTTTTTTTGCAAACAAACCTTCAGATCCAAGGCTTACGACTGCAAATCAAAGCTTAAAGTTTACGTATTGTTCGCATCTTTGATTATTTCGCGGCTATAATAAAAAATATATTTCTTTTTAATCCTTTAAAAGTATTTTAAAAGAATGCTAAAAAAAATGCATCCTATAGCACAGAAACTTTACTATTAATCCAGAAGAGGAATAAAATTTATAGAATTCAATGAAATATTTTTATTTCATTGAGTTCTGGAATATTAAAATATTATAATTAAAATTCTGTAATATCCACAGTTCAACAGATCTCTGTACACAGTTATCCAATCAAAGTGCAATCTATTTTAATTAGATGGATGTGCTGGATGTGTCCACCTTTCTCGTGCAGATACGCATTCACTTTTTACTGTTTGGCGCACCTCTTCAAAGAACCATGTTCATCAACAGAGAGAGAGAGAGAGAGAGAGAGAGAGAGAGAGAGAGAGAGAGAGAGAGAGAGAGAGAGAACATACTTGTCAATGTTTAGCTTCAATCTTTTTGGATGTGCCCTGTTTGGGTATGCATATACTAACAAATGCATTGCTCTTTATGTACCACTACTGTGAAGATGAAACTTGACTTCCATCACCTGTTTGAAAATACCTCACTCTATATCCTATGATAATATCACGTGCTCTATTGAGATAATGACATCGGTGTACTGTCCAGTGAATAGCGTAATTAAAAATGGATAATCTGGCCTGTGTACATGTTGTGGTAGTTTTAGGAGCACCGGCGACTTAGGACATATTGCTCCGTATATATTGTCTGTAAATTGCGTGTATTCTTAGGTCGATTTTCTGTTTGCTGAACGAAAAAAACCCGAGTTTCTATGAGAAAAAAAAAAAAAAACATGCTGCCCTCGCCTGAGATCGACTAACTCGGCCATGTTGTGAAAAAAGCCCACAAAAATTCCTCACGTCATTGACAGGACTTAGGACGAGGGCATTCCTGTGTTAGTATTATTATTAGCCATATAGTTCAAGGAATCCACATGCCTTTGCTACACCGGCCAAAAAAAGATAAGAAAACACAAATTATGCGCATTACTCCTCACGTGCCTAACCATCCATTTGACCTTTGAGTTTTTTTCAAATTTTCAGCCTTAACTACCGGCGAAGGCAACTTGTTCCAGTAATCAAAAACTCGCTAGCTAAAAGAAAACTTCCTACAGTCTTGTCTAAACGTCGTCCTTTGTAATTGTAATTCTTTATATAATTCTTGGCATAAGCTTCAACACAAGAAGTACAATAGCGGCTTATGGGGGAAACCCTGGGATCCGCCACAACAACACATGAATATCCCTGAATATCCTGTAATTCTTTATAACAGTTAAAATTTCTCCTTCATTCATTTTACTAATCCCTTTCAGAGCCTTATAAACCTCAATCAGGCCCCCTTTAAAGTGCCCTGGAGGCCAAGCTCTGTAGCTCACATAATCGAAGTCTTTCTTTGTACGGTCACCCTTTTACCGTTCTCATCGTGCGAGTTTCCCTTCTTTGGACTCTCAAGAAGCTCAATGTCTTTTTCAGATGAGGTCTCTATACTTGAACACAGTATTCCAAATGCGGCCTTCCAATTGCCTTGCACAGTGGGACTATGACATCCCTACCTCTAAAGGATATTGTTCGATAATTTGTTTTTGTTATTTGGTTTTTAGGAGCATTAGCAACTAAGGCCATATTGCTCCGGGATATGCGGTGGTCATTCCCTGACCTCTCCGCATCCTCCGTATTTGGTGGTCACGGGCTCGAACCCCGGTCTAATCAAGAAGCGTGTGCTCCTGCCCACCTGGCTACTTGTTCGATAAATCATCGATAGGACACCATGGGCTTCCCTGGCCACCTAGTTACACAGCTCGGAAAACTTCATATCTTCTCGTATTATAACTACCAGATCCTTTTCAACCTCTATTATTTTTAATTCGACCCCACCAAGGGTCGAAGTTTATTTTTGGGTAGCTATTTCTCATGAGTAAGATCTTGCATTTTGCTGCATTAAAACATAGCTGCCACTTTTCTGACCATTCTTGAAGCCTGTTCAAGTCATGCCGAAGGAGGTTGCGTGGCACTGATCATTAACGACTCTCCCAATCTTTACTTCGTCTGCAAATTTTCACATCACTTCCTTTATCGATGTCGTTCATGAAAATCAGAAAAACAGTGGTCCACGAACAGATCCTTGGAGGACTTGGATTTCTAACATTACAACGTGAAGAATATCCATTAATCAGAACCCTCTGCCTTCTGCCCTCCAGCCATCCTGTAATTG
The DNA here is from genome assembly GCF_048544385.1 of Mastigoproctus giganteus. NCBI lineage: Eukaryota > Metazoa > Arthropoda > Arachnida > Uropygi > Thelyphonidae > Mastigoproctus > Mastigoproctus giganteus. The sequence goes on along the minus strand of NC_143584.1, from coordinate 94,316,351 downwards.
AACTGGGAATCTTTCCAGTAACACCAACATGTTTCAGCTTGTACAGCAACCTCTCACGAGTTTTCGATATTACGATACAACTTCTACAGTAATATGCTACGTGAATTAAAAGTACAAATTGGTCGATCTGCTATTTGGTTTATATTGATCTTCATACACACAAATTGCGTGCACCACACAAATTTTAAATAAATTTGTCACTCACTGGTTCGAGCCAAATTATACCACGAAAGGAAAATAGGTTTGCCCGAGAACAATACCATCCATCCACTTGTACCACTCGTATATCCATAACTTGTATTTGTTTTCTGGTAGGTATGCCTGTTATGCTGTACGAAAAACCCGATTTCTCTGAGAAAAACCTTGCCTCGCCTGAGACCGACTAACTCATCCACGAGATGAAAAAAAGCCCATAAAAGAGTTCGTATTATCGACAGGATTCGAATCGAGACCTTTTCCATCCGGTGTGGGAGACGACGATTATTATAACCACTGTGCTAACTGTGAGGACCTTTTACCACAAAATATTTCCTGCAAAGGGACACGTGACTGTTCCTACAGGTCATTACATTTTAGTTTAATACTGATCTGAACATTGTCAGACTGCAACGACGATACATAATTCACTCAGCTAAGGTAATCGCATATTTGATGGTTTTCCAAAGAACCAAGTGGCGTCTTTTCGAAGCAGTAAAGGTAGAAGTAAGCCCCAAGCTGCTTTCATCGGGAATAAAGAAAAAAATTAAGCGAACTGTAGCTAAGAAACCACGAAGTCACATCACAGCATTTAAGAACGGTCCATTCTATTCACGAACAGCGAAAAGCTCTTGAAGGAATTTCATGCACAGCTGGAAAATCTCGCTGTGTTCTGTAAGGAATTTGATTGCAGAGAGAGATTTCTTTTTTCCTCTTGAAGAATCTCTCATGTAACGTGAAACAGATAAGAGAATTCGAAACGCGAAATACAGTTATTAGCCAAAAAAAAATAATAATAATAAATATTGGAACCTTATCGGGGGCTTCGGTTGAGAAGAGAAATTTTATCTTGGGTATTCATAACTGAAGCTACTAAGAACACGGGAGAGGACTGGACGATAACAGAGAGAGATTCTCCAGCGCTTCCGCTCTCTCTCTCTCTCTCTCTCTCTCTCTCTCTCTCTCTCTCTCTCTCTCTCTCTCTCTCTGGAAGCGTAGCTTTTGAGGCCTTTGCCCACTTTAATTAGAAAATTTATTAATGCCACTGGATGAAAGAGAAAACTGTACTTTGCTTATTTCCTTTGCTTTAGTGTTGGATTTTTAATTCAAAAAAGATAAATACAGCCCAAAGTTTCCTTTCGCTCTTTCTTTCCTTCATCTTAAATGGTGTGTTTAGATTGCGAAAGTCAGCCAGAGACCTAAACGCAATGACTTTTGATAACTAGCCAGACGATAAATAGAATGGTTGTATTCGTCTTTAAGCCAGTTACGGCTGTGTGTGTTCATAAGCATACTAATTGTCCTTTCATTAGAATTCCTAATGAAACCGGCAATTTTATTAAAAAGGGAAAAAATCTTAATTAGCATGAGACATGGAATTCATCCTGTTGGCTGGAATGTAAGGCAATGTACACTATGCTTTCGCTTTACTGCTAATTACACACTTAATTATTATCTTCAGTGATGACAACAGCTATTAATTGTTTAATTACATAAAGCCACTCATTATCCCCTTATCTCTCTCTGTGATAAGTTAAGAACAGTAGTCAGAAATTTATGATAAACAAATTCGTGTTTTTGTAATAGACATAAGGCCACACCAGCATTGGAAAGGCAAATTGACTTCTGATCTAGAAATTGCTTTTCTCTCTCTCTCTCTCTCCCTCTATCTACAAAATACACGTAGCTATATCGTACTCGTGGTTTAATTATAAGGTCTTTTTGATTGCTGGTTTGTTATTAAAACAAACAAATAAAAAAAATTCTCTACTTGCTTTCCTACAAGTCTTTTGCTCTATAAGCAAATCAATACTTGCGAACAAGTCTGGTTCCCGAGTGTTCCCGTGGGCACTCTTTCCTGAGTAGGACTCTTCCAAGCTGCTGCTCGGGAATCTAAAACGTTGATGGAACTGATATTCCAGTTGTGAATCAAGTGCACTGAATTTCGGCAAAGCCCGGTAGGCAGCAAATACATTTTCTGTTCTCACCCTCAAGAGGGCATGTTAGGTATTACAGTATATTGGGGGTCACCTAATCACCTAATGTGAACCAACGTCCACGCCATGCGGAGGAAATTCACGGCCTTTGATACTGGACAGTAAATTACTATTCATCCAGTGCAATACCACCACTTCCCTTAATGTAAGCTTGAAACGACAAAAACAATGTCCGATTTCCAGCGCAAAGCTCGGCATCTCCCCATCTCTTCTGTCATGCATTATGGTAAAACAAAAAACTACCATAATTCCAGAGCCGCCATCGTGGGGGGGGGGGGCTGTCAATCAGAGCTACCACGAATAACCTCATCTACCCATGTGCATTGTCTGTAAATTGTGTGTGTGTTCTCTGCTTGATTTTTTCCTGTTTTCTGGGCTAGAAGCCTTGCTATCCTCCTGAGACCGACTAATTGCTGAATTAGTCGGTCTCAGGAGGATAGCAAGGGGGAAAAGGTTCTCGTGAACGAAGGGGGAAAAGGTTCTCGTGTCATTGACAGGATTCCAAACCAATATTTTCACAAGGTGAAAGAAGGAGTGATTATAACTACTGTTCTATCCCCGAGGACATCGTGGAGCGGAAAGGGAACCTGAAGCGTCAGAGGGCCGGACGTTTGGTTCGGTTGCGGTTATTAAAAGTCTCGACCATTTGAATTTTTTTCATAACTCCAGTTGGCTCCAATTTTCTAAATGCACGGATTAAGCTGGTGGAGCTGGTAGGGTTTTTGCTGTTACTAATAGCCTAACACACCCAGTTCATTTACCACAATCTTAACCGGTACTTAATGTTCTTGATTTTCTTCTTAAATAGCCTTTCAAAGTGCATTTAATGTTATTAGTTCTCTAAATACTTCTGACTATAACTTGGTAATCCATCTCCAGTGAAACTTCTGTCCAATGGCAGTTCTCACATTGGTTTCGTCCGGCATTACAAGAATACGAAATGAGTCGATCTGACTCATTTCTTTTCCTCCTTTCCTTGACTGGACCACTCTTTTAATCTCCTGATTCTAATAATTGTTCAGATCGTGTCAGTTGATTCTTGGACGGATCAAATCCTTTATTCTTCTTTCCGTCTTAAATTATCTTTATTTATTTAAACCATATTTTTGCAATAAAGTGCGAAGTTTATATAAGATAAGAATACAGAATGATGAACTTGCTTGTATCCAAATCTCTAGCTTCACATCTGCTCAGTAAGGCTCAGAACATGTTATTAATCAATGTAAACTATTTTTAAAAGGCTAAGAGGGGAAACTTGCTTCTACCCAAATGGCAGTCGAGCCTTCTGGTCTTCTATCAATGTCATTAGTTGTAACTTATGTCCATCCATATTTCCAGCTCTGTCCACCCCGAAGATTCTATTTGATATTCATCTAAAGATAACTTTAACTCTTGTATCGATAATATTGATAAATGTCCTCCTACCTTCCATTCATTATCCCCTTTGGTCCTGCAAATGAAAGAAAATTCTTGAAAAATATATCTTGATGCCGAGGAGTCTCCAGGTCCTGGGGAATTTCTCCACTTGTTAAAAGCGGAGAAATTCCTCAGAATTCTTAAAATCTGTGCTCCAGAGTAAACACACCTGTTTTGGATCACTTTCTACGTTCACATTTCATTGGTGTTTTTCTTTCTACATGGAAAATCGCTAACATCCCATCCAATTATTCCTAAAAAGGGTGACTAACCAATACCTCTCTTTCAGTTATCGTTCCATTATACTTACTTTTGTCAAAAGTAATGAAAATTCAACAACTGCCAACTCTTACACTATCTTGGAACCATTTTACCTATTTGAAACCAGTTGTTTGATAAATAACATAAGTATTATTTATCTTTGGATAAATTACATGGAAAAGTTCTGAGAAACTCAAGCAGTTTCTCTAAACGTATCTAAGACTTTTGATCGTGTTAAGCAGATTTTGGCACACTTAATAGATGGTCAGCCCTGTTTTCACAGATAGCTAGTTTTCTCTTTGACCGCTTATTGCGTGTAATAATAGACGGTTCCCTGTAATCTAACTTTTTAGGTAATGCTGTAATTCCCAAGACTTTTCTTTCGCCATTTCACTTTTATATATTAATGACCATTTTGCAACTGACTGAAAATCTTGTCCGTAGTTTTGTTGATGATGATCCACTACATTCCCCGTCCCACTTTGAGAAACTTTGCTCTGCACAAAAAACTACAACCTTCACTTGAAAACGACTAACTCAAAAACGTTGTTTGTGAAAAAGGCCCTTAAAAGAATTCCTTGAGTCACTGACTGAATTCGAACCAGGGCGTTTTCCTCCAGGTTCTTCTCTGATTGTTCAGGTTGTGTTCAAGCGGAAACTGGATGTTTTAGGACGAAATTTCCAGTGCGAACAGAACAAAGATTATACAGAGAATGTCTATAGATAGGATTCTGATTTTAAATGTCTATTTAAAGAATTTAAATCAAATATTTTTCTGTTCATTTTGCGTTTTAGTTCGCCTTGAAATATCGGATTATTCCTGAATTATCGCGCTTTTCTCTAATCAGTTGTTTCAGCATTCTTATGTTCAGGTGTTTTAATGTAACATTGGCTGAATCTGTACAAATTGCAGTGGATCTAGTCTATTCCCCCATCTCCCCCCATTCCTGGCCACTAAATTGCTAATGTATTCGCTATCGTTCACTTTCTTGGATTTGAAGTAGGATGATCTGGTCTTGATGGCTGAATATGTCGGAAGACCTTTACCATCATATCTGAAGCAACACTAAGAAAACACTTTGCTGTTTTTGAGGTGAATAAAGAGAGGGTCTGCACAAATGTTAGTTGTTTGTTTTTTATAGCTAGAATTTTCGTTAAGGAAAGTTAGGATGTGAGAGGGAGTACATAATGTCTGTAAATTGTGTGAATTCTATAGCCGGTTTACCTATCTTGAGAGATAAAAGTGTCGTTGTGAAGATTTTGCTTCTGTAAAAAGATTTACATTTCGGCGTTACTGAGGAACATTGAGCACCTTGAAGGAATTAGTTCAATCATAAACTCTAACTTAAACAAAACCTTCGCACTACTACAGATTTATATACAATACATAATGAACTTATATGGATTATAAATAATTTCAACAAAACTTAAATATTAAATCCAAAAAATAACATGATTATTAAGAACGTTTACATAAAAATGAAGAGAATTCAAAATAATCCGACTGAAAATGCTGTAAGCAGAAATAAACGCATTAAATAGTTGTTCGGAATTGTTCTACAACCAGCCATTGCAGCGAGCTCTAAATTTAATGAAAGGCAAAGCCTGACAACATTAGTATTAAGGAAGACGCTTGGTAAACCGGTTAAAGTTCCTTTAATTAAGTGATAAGTCTGAAGCACGCCTGCACACAAAGGAGGGATATCATTTCTTCCCATAATCCTAAAATACGAGTAAATTAGGTGACAGAGAAAGATTCAGAGAAAGATTCAGGCACACAGCTAAAGCATCCGCTATGAATTATTCGTACGACGTAATAAATAAAAACATACGTTACATAATTTAATGCATACGAAACATCGTAATGAAATATTTTCAAATGCAAAATATATTATAAACATCACGATTTTTAACGTGTATTTAAAATTCATGATATTTATTTTGTGTATGTTTTTACAAGAAGTTTGGACTTGCATTCGTATTTCAGAAGGATGAATAGCAACAACCGATTATGACAAAATTCTTAATGCAAAGCACTGCTTTATATAAAATTTAATTTCATTTTTTGTTATTTTTCCATTAGTGTTTGTTTGTTTGTTTGTTTGTTTGGGGATTTATTAGGCGCATCGACAGACATCTATGGCCATAGTACACCATAGAGATTAGGCGACTACGTCATTGTCACAATACATATTTATAATATGAATTTTAAAATATTTTTTTGCATTGTGAGAAACTCCCATAGGATTTAATATTATAACGGCTAAATGATAGGAAACAGATTTTTCTGCATTTGCCAAAAAAAGGAAAACAAGTCTTTCGCTCATACCTTCCCCGTCGCTAAAAATTGCCTATCCAATTCTTCTATGAACTTCACCAAATCCTTCACCTCGACCAATGTGGTAGGCAATTCACTCCGATGATCTACTACACTCTGTCCAAAAGTAAACTTCATGGAACCAAGCCTTCTGTTATTACACTCCCAAATTTTGTATTGGTACTCCCTGGTTCATCTCTTTTCTACCAGTGAAAATATACGTCCTTCGTTCATTTCACTGATTCTCTTCAGGGATTTGTAAACTTCTATCAGTTCTTCCCCTCCCCTTCCCTCCCATTAAGATGTGTAGTCGCCAAATTTTCCAGTCCGCACCGTCTAAGCCATTCTTCATATGGCAGCCCCTTACCAACCGTATTTCTTTAAGTGTGATCTCCAGACATGAACATTTTCTAATTGCGGTTTCATTATCGTCTTATATAAAGGAACAAAGGCATCCTTTTCCCTAATTGAAAGGTTTTATATACAATTTTATATAATATATAAAGGCTAGGGGAGAGGATTTCTGTTATCCGAGTGCAAAAGCATTAAGAATTAACGGTTGCGCATTTAGTTGCCAATTCACGGTTGCCAATTCAGTTTCCATTTTTCAGGTCATTTATACAACCGATCTAAATCATGTTGTAGCAAAATGGCCTGCTTCTGGTCGTTAACCGCCCTTCCTAACCTTTAATTCATCAGTTGGCTTGAACAACTTCCCCTGCACTCTTCACCATTGTCATTAAGGAAGATAAGAAATAGAAGTAGCCCCAACACTGATCCCCGAGGGAATCCACTTGCTACGCTGGTTCACCTTGAGCTACGGCCATTTATGTCTACTAATAGTCTCCTATCTTTTAGCCAGTCCTTGATACAACAAAGGAACTTGCTATTAATCCCAATATGTTCCAATTTATATAATATCCTTTCAAGGGGAACAGTATTAAAAGATTTACTGAAGTCAAAGTAAATAATGCCAAATTTGTTTCATGCATCCACTTAAACTTTTAAGACTTCGCCATAGTAATTAATTAGATTAGTCAGCCCCCTTCATGAACGCATGCTGTGATTCATTAAGTATACCACTCCTATCGAGATGGTCCAGTACTGTATCTTTAATCACAGACTCCATGATCTTTCCCACTACTAAAGTCAAACTCACTTGTCTACAGTATCTGTCACGTCTTTCGCACTTCCTTTGTCGGGTGGGGAGAATTTAGGCTTCTCCAGTCTAAGGGAATCGCTCTTTAAAGTAAAGGTTATTTCATTAACATCCCATCTGGATGCTGTACTCAAGTGCAGCCGTTTTAAGTATACATGTTCTCCTAGATCCTTACCTTAGCTGAGACTCGGTAGTTTTCCCCATAAAACTCTTCTCCGAGATTGATATATCACTTAATTTAGGGTAGTCTGATTCCTTATCATTGATCCCTCGTGATTCGAATGGATTTTTCAAATGTAATATTTAACCCAACCGTCACTTCTGCTATGCTTTCTATGACTTTTCCACCTGGATCAAGTAAGGAACCAATCTGATTCTCTCTCCGTTGTCTCCATTTTTATTTTTTCGGTAAATCCATAAATCCGCATCTGTCGCATAACCCAAAATCAATATAAATTTGGAACAAAAACAGAATTAACTTTAACTGCGGATACATCTCAACATTTAATTTTTTTTTATGCCGATGAAGGAAATGAACCCTTTGACTAAGAAAATGCCAGACCTGTAGAAATTTGCTCATTGGATAAAAGAACTCCAGCGTACACACGATATATAGTATGCTACTAGTCCTTTTTATCATTTTAATTTTGTGTTGATTCACTTCACATACTGAATCTATTTGAACAGTTCATCAACATGCTTTAGTTACAAAATAAGCAATCAGGGCAGTGCTAGGTTTCCCCACATATGTTTCAGCTCTTGAGCTACATCCTCGAGAGGTTCTCATCTGACAATGCAATTTGTCTTTCCTATGGTATGGAAAAATCAAGGCCATAAGTGTTTGACAAAGGTATTCGGATTTCTTTCGAAATAAATACGCAATTTGCATATTAACTTAAAATAAAATTTCAAAATTTACTGTCAACAGCGAGACCATCGTGATGAGAATTCGCCACTACTTAAGCTACTGAAAGCAGAGTTGGAATGAAGAATTATCTTACAATGATCCTGACAACTCCTGGTTTCTCAAGAATTCCTACAAAGTCGTGAAATTAGAATCTAATTTAAAATTTTCTTCAAAAACCATGTATAAGACTCGAGCTTAAGATAAAAATTTCCAACTAGAAAGCAAAAAATAAGAGAAGCCATTTTTATAATTAAAATAGCAGTCCATCGAGTTTCTTGGGCAATGTTTTTAAAACCGAAAATTAGTCCATCTTGCGGAAGCTTAAAGTTCTCAAATAACAGATCTCTGAAAGTGCATTTTGTTCACTCTCACTTATACTGTGTATATATATATTGTTTTTTTAATCGATCATGGGTTGTGTCAGTGATAAACATGGTGAAAGGATCCATTACCTGATTAGAAATTAACTACCAAAGAAGATGAAACCTTGTTAAGTCCATTATTGTTACACTCTAATTAGGGAACTTCAGTTAAAAAATACAATCATCAGCAAAAACAATTTTAAATTACTACAGATTTCACTTTAAAATAGCAAATAAAATTTGATAGCTTGAATAATATTTGTTTGTAACTGACAAAAAATCGGTGCTCGATAAGAAATTTTAAGTTCTGCTCATTAGAATTTATGAGAATCCCACATTTACAATTTAAGGAGTGAAAAAAAATTTCTGTTTTGTTATTCGGTGCAATTTTTAACAGGAATAATTCACGAAATTTATTAGTTATAAAAAAAAGTAATAACATCAAAATCAAGAGCAAATGAAGCTAAATTGCCTCAAGGCTTAGAAGTATTAAAGTACTTCCAAAATGCATGAAGAAATGGAACATAAATAACTTCGCTTTAATTAACTTACATAAAAATGTATCATGTGAGAACAAATTACCAATATCTCTCTCTCTCTCTTTCTCTCTGCATCTTTCAAGTGGTTCATATTTTATAGTTGTGTAACCGAATATATCATATCACCGGTATTTCTTAACGTATTTCTTTGAATTTGGTTAAGAAGTACAGGCTAGGTGAAATTCAGAAGGATGCTACACAAACAGAGATGAATATGGATTTATACACAACGAGGGTACTGAACACTTGGATACTTTCTGCTGTGGGGAAAAAAATAACTTAAAACTCAAAGAATTATATTAGTTTAGATTGCAACCTGTCCTTGATCCACTGTTTACTAGCATTTCTCATTAAGGTTTCTTATTCTTTTCTCCGAGAATAAGAAACCATAGTAATTTCAAACATTTTTACACTGCACTGTTTGATGCATTTCATGTTTTTTTCAAATGATGCTTTCTATTTATAAATTCTGGTTAGAATGAATTGTCGAACGTTTAAAACTCGGCTTGAAAAGAAATCGTAAAAAAGATTCTATGGATTCAGTTTTCTGTATTCCAATAGAAACTGTTTTGCAAAGGCCTACTTGTATTATATATTACTGAACAGTCTTAAAAATAAAACGGTCTTTCGATTTACATGCCAATAGCTTTAATGGCTTCTGAGCTATATTTAACACTGCATCTTATCTAAATTAGTTTGGAGTTTTTTTTGTTAAAAAAACTGAACTTTATTAAATGATTTTGCGAAGCAACACGATTACAAGTTTTTGAGGGACAAACGCGGACAGAGCAATAGAATAGGAGATGACATTAAAACCTCTCGTAGTCAACATCTTTATTTCCACATCAGTGGGCACCCACGGAACAACCTGGTTCGGCTAGAAGGATATACATTATGCAAATTCGAATTGATTGCATTGATTGGAATTACAAGAAATCAAAACAGATTGAAAATACAAAATAAAATAATAATAATAATAAAATAATTTAAAAAAAACAACGGCCTTGGCAGGGAATTCCATCCACATAATGATTATTGTTCATGTTTATAGACTTCTTTCAGGGTGTCCTGTCTCCTGCAGAAAACATTGATCTAAGGCATTGCACGTTTGTCAGGGACGATTGTGAACACGGTGTTGAACTGCACTGGGTTAATTCTGAGGTCCGAGGGTTTATCGTCACCTCCCAGATGTCAGGCGAATCCGTTTGGCAGCATAGAAGTTGCGCCAAGGTGTGTAGATTCCTCTCTTTGATAATGGGTTCTCAGAATTTCAAGCCAAGGTTTCCATAGTGCACGCTCCTAGAGATGGTGAAAGGGTAACCCATCTCTCTATTTAGCCATCTCAGGAGCCAATATTCAACCCCAAGAAATCTCTTTAGTTGAGTAGAGGAGGCTCATGACCAGAGTACCGAGGCTTAGAGCGGTATAGGCGTCAAATTTCTTTGGACGTATTTCAACAGGAACCCTGCAGGCCTAAGCCCGATTAACTCCTGCCAGATCAACTCCTACAGAAAACTGAGGGCCACAAGCGTTTTTAGCCTGCCAATTTTGAGATGGTCTCTGAAAGTAAATCCCTCATCCCACTTCAACCCTAAATCTGTGTGACTGAACCTTTTTTTAATGGCGGTCCCATTTATTGTAGGCATAATAGTCCTCCTTTTTGGAAAGGTCATCTGAGCTGCTTTCTGAGGATTCAGTTTAAGTTCCTGACGTCCTATATAATCCTGGAGTTCAAATAGTACTATCAAATTTCATAGGCGACTTTTGCTGGATCGTCGGATGTGACCAGCATCTTAAGATCATTAGCGTATGAAATGAAGTTTGGGTGCTTCGTAAGTAAGGGCTCTAGTGCTGCAGCAAAAAAACATGATGAAAAAAACTCTCCCCCTCCCTTGTGGGACGTCGACAGAGGTCGTGGTGGTCCTCTCCAATCTATGATCATATTAAATAAAAATTTGCCTTTTGATGAGAAGTTGATGGAGGATAGCAAGAAGGTTACCTTCGATTCTGAAATAATGCTTCAAAATTTTAACTAGCTCTGTTGTGCTAAGTGTGCCGAAAGCTGCTTCTATGTCCAGGAATAAGATTTCAAGCTGTTTCTTACAGTTAGGGCTTTTTGGATTTCCTAGCTGGTCATTAATACATTTGATAGTGTAGACCTCCTAGGAATAATAGTATGAAGATGCTGTGGTCGCACATTGAAGCAGCGATCGACTCAGATGGACTGTATCGTTTTTTCAAATACTTTTAGTAGTCCACAGCCTTTGGGGTATTTCGGTTTGTTAGCTTTTGGAACTAGTAATGCATGATAGACATTCCAGATTGTCGGTGTGATACCAGTCTCGAGGATACGGTTGAAGATGTAAAAGGTCAATCACATAGACACTGCATATTTTGAGAATAAAGAGTGGAAATCCGTCGGGACCAACTGTAGATTTATTGGAAAGGCTGTTTATTGCTTTCATAATCATTTCCCTTGAGATCTTAACAAGTGCAAGCCCGGTCTTGGCCTTATCTGTAATGGCCGCTACAGGGAGGGGCGTATGTTGTTCCTGGTCAGGGTGGAAGGTTGATTGTGCCCACAGTTTTATCGTTTCTTCATTCGTTTCCACCTGAAGACCACGTGTGGAAACGATGCGCTTGGAATGCCTACGCCTTCTCTGGATATACTTACGATGTGCCTTCCGAACGCGCAGGAAATTCGTTCTTTTTTGTTGTAAGCGATGTGATCTAGCATAGACTTTTTGCTTTAGGTTAAAAGCCTGTTTCGTTTCGGAGTTGAACCACCGCTTAGTGTTTGAGGAGATTTTAATTGTCTTCGACGCACCAATGAGAGCAATGTCTCAATTCATTAGAAATGGCATTAATTTCCTCTCCCACTGGTTTGAAGCAGAGATTATTCCAATTAAATGTTTTAAGTTCAGTAAGGATAACATTTGGCTTGACCAGGTCGGTTGAAAACGTAGTTACTGTACGCACCAGGTTCACGGATATGATCCCAGCGACTGAGGTTGCAGGTGTCTGTGCAATTTCAATCACTATTGGAAGGTGGTCCGACACGAATTTGGAGTGAATACATGAATTCGAAATTCCGATGGCAACTCCACCTAGCGAGTATTTGCACACAATGTTAATAGACCTACTTATCTCGCGAGAATTTCAGATGGATAGTCATATTAAACATTCCGTATTTTCGCTATTCAGCCATGTCATAATTTCAGTGTTTCTGACTGCAGATCGTATACGATTTAAGTAAAAGCACGAGTGCACGGAAATATTTTCTGTTTTATTTTTCACGTATTGAGGGGAAATAACCTGGATGCAGCCCCTTCTCTTTTTACCCTACAGGAACCTAGCATAAACAGTATAGCATTTCCTGAACTAAAGAATTGAAAACAAACGTTTAAAAATGGAAACTGTTCAGTATAATTGCATAAAGCGGATGTCCATGAAATTAAAATGAATTTACATTAATTATCCTTAATTAATACGACACGTTCCCAGTTGTTGCATGACTTTGCTTAAAAGTGTTCTCCGCTAATGAAGACCACACTACGTGCTCTTCTGTACTCGCTCGTTGAAACATAACATAACATAACAATGTTCGGGATTTCAACTGGCCTTGCTCTAAAAATGGCAAAGAACCATGTACATTATCAAAGAATCTTTTGAATATACGAGTACGTTTGTCCACGATCTCACTTGAGCCTTTTGCACCTACAAAGACATGCTTACGTATCTTACATTACTCGAAAAAGCATTGACGAAGAATTGAGTTTATGACACTTCTAGATTTAAATTAATTCATTTTAATTGCGGAACTTTGGAGATTTACTAGTACCAGAACTCCCCAAGAGGGTTACAAGTAGTTTAAGAATGTCACGTTAGAAGAAGTTGGTAATGTGACATTTCCGCGAAGTTTCGTCCAATTATCATAGAGATGTGGTGGTTTTTCTCAATGAAATCATCATTGAGATTATGTTTTTGAGCGCTGCATTCTGCTATGGTTCCTGCATGATGATGTTTTCAGTTTAAGGATGACCTAATTTGCTTTAAGACTCTAGTCTTGGTATTCCTGCCTGGTGGGGCAGGTTAAGCACTTATTTTCAAGGTAACAAGTTTGTTTGTGATAAGGTGGCTTGTGGTTGCGCCAAGCCAAGGTGTTCTTGACTTGGAGCACTTTGTAAAATTTGTATATAATTGCTTACTTCTCCACATAATTGGAGCTTGTTTAAGAGATTGTATAATATTGCAATAACTGCGGTAAATGATTGAGTTGTTTGCTGATCTGGTTGGCTGAATAATTCCCTATTATTGGGACATTATAAAATTGATGTAAATGATTATCTTGGATTTCATGTTCTCTAATTCTGGGGTATAGTGTTAATTTATTGTAAATAATTATTTTTGGGGTTAAATATTAGCCTTAATTGTAAATGTGTGAGTTGTACTCCTAAGCCTTGGGGTATGTCGAAGCTGTTGATGGTTACTGATGTTAACTGAAAGTGTAGTTAATTGTTTAATTCTAGGTTCTGATGAGCTGCCAGAGCTGTTTTAGTTTAGTTGTTACGCTGTAATAAATGTAATTGGATAGAGAAATCTCTGTCCCTTAGTCCTTCTCTTCCCTTAGCTTACTTTTGATCTTCTCTCTTCATCTTGCCTTTCTTTATCCCCTTATTTTTATCTCTTTCCTTTCCTCCCCACTTCCCATACTTCTCAAGCTATTTTCCTGCTCCTATTCTTATTGGGGTTTTTCAGAATTTTCTGAAATCCCCTCCACTTACGTGTCACCACCTGGATAGCAGTCACTGGCGCGCCTCTTCCTGGCCAAGGTTGGGAGTCAGGGGGCTGGAGACCAAGTGTTCTCTACCCCCCTGTGCTCGGAAGTCGCCAGGTGCTGGCACCCAACACGGAACATAACAACACACAGACTTACACATCTACCTACATACACTTGCCAGGCTTGGCCATTTGCCTTTTGAGATGCTACAGTGGTATACAGAGGAAACCCTGGAGACCGCAATTAAAACAAATACACCTTGTTTTTTCCTAATATTTATGTGATTTTTATTGGAAACTGAACTTTCTACCTGTCAAGGTCAATGAACTTTACTTGAAGATGAACTTGAAAATTACGTTTTTTTCAAAAATGGTTTTATCGATTTTGATGAAATTTTATATTTAGTTCTTATATCATACAATTCAATTTGTTTGTTTTGTTGTCACAATAAATGAAACTGAAAATGTTCTTTATTAGTTTTTTTCTTTAGATGTGGCCCCCAAATTCCATTTTTCCTTGGGCCCCCATAAAAGGCATTGTTTGTTGTTGTGGTGGGGGGTTTGATGGCGCATGAGCTGCTTTGGCTATAATACACCTCCATGGAGTTATATCGCGCCACTGATGGCGAAAGACAGCCACAATACGTTTCTCTCATCTTTAAACGATGGCTGTTGAAAGATTATTAAAAATAATAAATAAATTCTATGGGAAAACCAAATTAAATGGTCTCTTAACTACTGAACACAAAAAGTAGCCAAAATAGAATTTAAAGAACTAATTAATGATTTTGCAAACATAATTTGTGGGGGGTGGAGAAAGAAATAATATGTATTAAATAAGAACCATATTTTAAATTAATCGAATTCTAACGTTGAATATTAACATTATACATTATTAAAGTGTTTATTTTGACAGTGCTTTATTTTTAGTGTTTTTATAGTTTAGATTTGTTGAATATTACTTAAGATGCACATGATACATAATCTGCATTACGTTAATAAAAACAGGGGATCCTTCGGTGTGTTTGCATGGAACCAAAAATTCCAGCTATGCCTCTGATCACATTACTAACTTAGCATTTACAAGCACGCATTCTAAAATATCTCTGAATACAGTCCACTTTTTAAAAAAATTATTTTATTGTGAAATTAGAGATATAAGTGCTTATTATCGATCGAAAAATGAAAATTAACAGTTATTATTATTATTATTATTATTATTATTAGCAGTAATAGTAGCAGTATTTTTTCAACTTGAAATCTCCGTAATTTACAAAGGCACGAATTAAAAATACCACAAATTTTAATTCCGGGCACATTCACAGATTAAGTAACACACGTAATTTCCACGACGGGCTGCTGACGCTGCTGGATACAATGCCTACTTCAAATCCAGATCTGTAGCGAGGGGTGGAGGAGTAGCCCTATTTGTACGTGACAGAGCACTTCAAATAATCTCGGTCACCTACTCGGATTCAGAGCTTTATGAGGCATTACTTGTCACTTTAAAAGTCCACACAGCACTCTTAGATATAGCAGTCGTTTACATTCCACCTGTCCCTAGTCTAGAAATGATAAATAATGTAGTAGACTGGCTTCTCACCAAATTACATGTATCAGCCACCCATATAGTATGTGGAGATTTCAACCTTCCACCACAGCTCAATAACCTACTGGACACCATGTTAAATAAACTACAGCCATGCTCCATCTCTCTTATCAATGATCAACCTACAAGAGGTGAAAATAGACTTGACCTAATTCTGTCTTCTGGTAAATGTATAATTGATGTACCCCCCGAAACGTTCTTTCCATCCGATCATAGCCCAATTGCAATGCTCATAATGCTACCGTATGTGGACTTCAATGTCAAGGAAAAAATTAAGAGCCAGCTTGTCACTTCGCCAGCCTTTCTGGACCCAAATAAATGCTTATTTGCTGCCAGCTGTATCCCGTGGGAATGTCTACTCAAATGTGATGCCTTATTTGCAACAACTCTCTTAACCAGTTGGATCAACTCTATTACAGAATTTGCGGCTTCCAAAGTAGTAAGGAGGTCATCAAAATCTAAAACCTGGTGGAACTCTAGCTTAACTGCATTGTTTAAACTAAAGCAAAGTCTGCACAGAAAATGGAAACTGTCTAATGACCCACAAAATAGAATTGACTACTCGAGGGCCAGAGCAATATTTAATAGGGAAAAATCTAGAGCAATCAACCGCTACATCAAAGACACACTTGACAGGGGAAAGCTACCTCCTTGCACACATAAAAGTGACACAAATAAGGGGCTGGACAAAGAAGCGTGGATGGACCACATCAGCAGATTCTCCAGCATATATCATGAGTCTCAAGTCAGGGAGTTTGAGTGGGATCAATTAGTTGACAATGAGATGGAGTCTGTTATTATCACTAAAGAAGCACTAATACAGAGTATTAACTCCCTCAGGGCAACTAAGACAGCTGGAGTTGATGGAGTCCCCCACTTCATGGTAAAGTGTCTCAGCCCTTACCTAATTGAACCACTCCAAGCAATTTATAGCTCTATCCTTGCTTGCCGAGTTTTCCCTGAGAACTGGAATAAGTACGCTGTAATTCCAATGCCGAAAATTACAAAGCCTAACCTTGTGGAGCACTACAGGCCAATATCTACTGCATCTACCCTGTTAAAAGTACTAGAGAAAGCTCTTTTGCCAAAGTTGTCGAATCAGATACTGGCTGGGCAGCCTCAACAAATTCATTATTCAATAACTGCAAGATCAACAATTACTAACCTCCTCACAGTTCAAACCGCGATACTAAATGCTTTCCAAGCCAGAAAGGAAATTGCAATAATTTATGCCGATATAAAAGCAGCCTTCGATAGCCTGGATGTACATGCCTTACTTCATCTGCTCCAACACGCCTTCCAAATAAAAGGAAATTTGCTGAAGTTCCTACAGACCCTACTTACTTGTCGGTCCATTTATTACCGCACAGATAGTCAGATCCTCCAACGCCAACTCCATGCAGGAGTTCCACAGGGTGGAATTTTATCTGGACTCCTCTTTACCGCCATGATGATCCCGTTCTGCAAGGGTAGGGATGATGTATGCACTTATGCAGACGATATTAAGATCCTAACACCCATCCAACCGTCCATGACCAATAGTGAATTGTGTGAACAGATTAATTATAAGCTTCTGAACTTATTCGTGTACTTAGACAAATTTGGCTTGGCCCTAAATCCGCAGAAGACTGTAATTATGGTGTACTCGCTCAAAAAATCCCCTACGCTCGTACACCCGAAACTTAATGGCAAACCTATCCCAGTTGTTGAGACGCATAGAGATCTGGGAGTAACATTTGATACGAAACTTACGTTCAAGTCTCATATTGACCTGATTATAAAGAAAATGAACTACTTACGTTGGGCAACAAAACAGCACCTCTTGCACGTGAAACAGACTGCAACAACCGCACGATATTTAAGAACCACAGTGTATTCGGTCATTTTGTATGGCGCAGAATTGTGGGCGTCAGCCACCCCTACCGACATTAGGAGAATATATGCAAGTGAATTCTGGCTGCTGAAGTGGGCAAACCATAAGCACCATCTCCCTCAACAGTTAAGGACCACGCAGCTCTCTGAACAGCTTAAACTGCAGCGTTTACCAGACATCATTGCCTGGAAACGATTAATAACCGCAATCAAAATGATGACTGGCACGATATCAGCACCATGCTTCTGGCAGCTTTGTGAGTGGCACATCCCGCCATCTGCATTAAGAGGTACAAAATCCTTGAGAATGAAGACCAACAGACTGAAGATGGCCGACAGGTTTATACCCGCTAGTGCGTTAGAATCAATTCAGTGCCTAACACGTATAGGAATTGACCTACTAAGGCTCACAGAAGATCTAAAATATAGAAAACAAACCGCAGTGTGGTTCGCTGAGGCTACTGTTGCCTAGCAGTTGTGTGAATTTCTGTCAAGAACTGTGTGTGTGCAATTGAACAATGTATATCTCTCACAAGATGATCAGTGGATGCGATGTCAAGATGAACTTTTGTATTACAATTGCCAGGACTCTAGACAGAAATGTAGTGAAGAGTAATGCAATTTATATGTCATCTTTTCGTGTATATTTATTGTATATTTGTTGCCCTTTCTTGTATATTTTAGACATTCTTTTATTCACATTTCATGGTAATCCCCTGGCATTTTCTGCCGTGAAGGGAATTTGTCACTTACCAATGTAAACCTATATTTAAATTTGGTACGACAAATAAAGATTTATTTATTCTGTGGTGGATTTGCCTGTTGAAAGGCAAAAAACCGATAGGGAAAGTTGGAGACATAAGACCCCTTGTCCAAGAAGGGCTAGCTCGGAAAAGGAGCGAAAAAAGCTCATAATGGTGACTCCCATCCCAGACGGGAAGATTTCCCAAATTCGGTTGGAGACTGGAATCGAATACGGGACCATTTCCACTCGATCTATGCGCACAGCCACGAACACATACTCCACTGTCCACGAAGTTCGTTTACTATTAGCAATGACAATTAGAGGGTTGGTCATTTTATTAAATGTATATCGTTCAAAAAGGTATTTGGTCCACTTTGTTGCAAGAAATGCTATCAGAATTTCATTGAGGATGACACGGGATAAGGCGGAGTCAGACCTCCTTCAAGACCTCCTTTCTACATGGGAACAGTTGGGCAAGCATTGTGATAAAGTATTGTATTCTAGCGAAATGTTTGCTTATAATTAAATTAAAGTAAAATTCAAGAATTATACTCAAAAGGCTCTGTTATAATTTCTTTTAATTAATTCCTCATTTTAATTTAACTGATCGATAACAATTACTCATTGGTAATAAAGGTAGTTTTTTATTTAATCTACTTTTTTGATTAAATTGGTTTAATTAAATTTCGGCTTGCTTTTATACTTGGTATTAATTTTTTGTTTAATTGACTACACTCAAACATTATTTCATAATGTGTGCTGGTAAATGTCAAGGGTTAGTACTATGATTAAGTTTAATATTCGTTTAATAAAATGCATATGCAAATAAGACTTTTATTTTACCCGCAATACGCTGATTCTAGTGATCAACTTGTCGCTGCCCCTTGCATCCTTTTGAATTATTCACTTTGCTAATTTTTTTCTATAAAGGAATTTTTTATAGAACAGAAAAAGTGAATTAAAAAAATCTTTTCAAAGGCATTCATCTTTAGAATTGTGAAATTTATCTCTCTAAACTCGTTAAAATTTTAATCATCAAATATCTCAGTATCTATCTTTATCACTTTATCAATAGTCACCAGACGGTTTCCTTCCTAAAAATTCACTCTCTAATCTTGAAAAATATACACTCAGTGATCACTGAATTATGACCACCTACCTAATACTGCCCTGTAGGGCCACCGTTCGTATGGATAACAGCCGCTATTCACTTAGGCATTGACTCCACTAGATGTCTGAGGATGTTCGTAGGGATCTACAACTGTGCTGCCTGCAAGACTTTCCACAGTGCTAAAACAGATAACGGTCGCGTGTCCATAAGCCTCATTTCCCGTTCCAAAATATTGCACAGGTGTTCAATAGGTTTGAAGTCAAGCGAATCTGGAAGTCAATCAAGATAGACGATATCTTCATTGCATTCCTTGAACCACCCGTGCACAGTGCGAGTCCGATGACACGGCGCATTATCGTCTTCAAAGATCCCAATCAGAAACAGGATCTTCGAAGAATGAAACATGGCAAAGTGTATATGGGTAAGAGCTGCCGGTAGACCTCAATAGTGAAACGTTTGTCCATACTCACTGGAGGTCCTGGTTCTTGCCACAAACATGTCCCATATTTGTTGTCACAATAAATGAAACTGAAAATGTTCTTTATTAGTTTTTTTCTTTAGATGTGGCCCCCAAATTCCATTTTTCCTTGAGCCCCATAAAAGGCCCACTTTGTGGGCTCCCACCCACCTAGACAGTGGGAGCCATGCACGATGGCTCTATGGACCCATCCATGATACCAGATACAACACGCCACACACGAAGGCATGTTGTATCAGGTATTTGGACTCATCAGACCGGTACACTAATTTCCAGTCCTCCGGTGTCCAACCAGCGTGTTGTTGACACCACAGCATTTGCGTCAACGATGATCAGCGGTGTGGAGTGTGTCTCGTGGGTCATCTGCTGTATAAATTCATACGCCTGAGTGTGTAGCGCATTGTTACACACTGCGCTACACACTCAGGCGTAGCGCATTGTTATTTAGGACGTTGTTCTTGCATTCCCTATATTTTATTACAATGTCAACTGAACAAGTACAACGCGCTGCACCCTTCACTCATCGTGAACATCCATCCACCTTGCGTAATCCTTTACAGTTCTGTCGACGGGAGGTGATTTGACCGTTCGAAACCATTCTTTGCATGCCTTAACCACAGTGGACTGTGAGCAACCGACAAGATATGACGTTTCCAATATGGAAGCACCCGATGCACGAGCTTCCCCTTTTAAAACCCCGTGATATCTTTACTATGTCACATAACTGCTACTTTATCATTTTGACTTGCACAAAATGCAAATTATTACTGCTCTAGTGTATGAAGCTGTTTAGCTTTTTATACCACTAGTCCATTACGGATGGTGTGGTCATAATTCAGTGATCACTAAGCGTATGTCTTACATTTGATTCTGTTCATCCCGGCATTCTCTCTCTCTCTCTCAACTTTCTACCTAAGGTATATGCGTTTTTTTACTGAATCCGCTTCAACTCTGCATAGGAATTGAAGTAATACATTGTAACATATTAAAAATGTCCCCATTTCAAATGTTGCAATCGTCCTCACGACAAAATACTTCAACATGTCAAAAACTCTAAATGAAACCGATTAAAAAATTCAACATCTTTTTAATGTAATAGTAAAATAATAGACCTTTATCTGCAATACAACAAGAAAAAAAACAAATTATTTTGTTCTTGTTAAAACATTTATAACCTGCAGAGGACAATTTGCACCTACAGACAAAAATGCAACCGTTCCACAGTTCACAAAAAGATGGCCCAATGCTCAGAAATCTCTTAACAACTAGGGAAGGCGAAAAATCCGAAGTCTTACAAGTAATTCCAACTTTCCTGCAGCAGATGAATTACATGTACTGCAATGAGCTTTTGCACATTTTAACTAGATCACAGATACACGGCACAGTTATAAACTTCGTCCTGCAGTTTCTCTGCTACACCTATCAACAGCCGTTATTTTTCTGAATCTAGTTTTCAAATTTTCTATCCAAGCTGACTACAAATGCATTTTCAAGAATAAGACTGTGAGAGAGTTGGAGAAAAGGAGATCGCGCCATAATATATTTCCCTAATATTCAGAAGCGGCTCAAAAAAATCTTCAGGTATAACACATCGTCATTCCCAACTTCCTCCGCTCAGTGCAATCGCAAAGGTTAAAGGGTTGCTCGGGCATGTGTAATTATTTGTTAGTCACATCCACTTGCACCAGGCAGCGATGTGATTGATGTTTTTTTCGTAGCCCTTGCAGAGAAACGTCTCAATGTGAAAAACAGACGTGCAATCAGTCTGCTTGTCCACAAATAATTATAAAATGCCACGTAAGATCCAAGTAATCAAAAGTGTGCCAAAAGAGAAGAAATATTTCAGATGTCTTCAGCTGCTGCTGCTGTGTTTTTGGCAAAGAAATACTGGGAAAATAAAACTGAATTCTAGAGATGATTAAACGAACGGACAGAGTGCATCCCGAGGTTTCGGAGGGAGAACATGAAAACGCGGTGAAATAACTTCTCCCTATAAGACGAATGCTGCGGGGAAGAAATTTGCAAGGAAAATGCAATCGCCTTTCCGAAAGCCAATAGATTCGCGCCTTGATGCAGAAGGTAGAGCCGTTTACAAGACATAAAATAGCCATGAATTTTATAAATTCTTGATGACATCTCGAATTCCAGAACTCACAGGCGTCGGAAATTGTTAACGGACTATCACGCCATAAAAATTTTTCCTGGAGACTGCAGCCATCGTTAATTAATTTGAAACAGGGTCCAGCCGTGGAACTTTTGGGTGAATCATCGCGGAGTAAGAAGTCGAAATTGATCTTTTCTGGAAGTTAATATAGTGTTTTTTTTTTTTACTTCAGGCGGTGGAAATACAAATATTATTATTAAATAATATTATTTAATATGAATAATGTTAGTATTAGCCATATAGTGCAAGGAATCCACAGGCTTTTCTTCATCATCCCAAAAAATAATGTAAAAAATATATATAAATATACTAAAATAAAATAAGATTACCTGCGTGTTTCTAAACTCACATGGAAGTAACTTATTCCTGTAATTAATAACCCACTGGCTAAAAGAAAACTTCCTACAACCTTTTACAACAACTGAATAACTTGGAATCTTTTATAACAACGAAAATTTAGCCCTCACAGCAGTATAAACCACAATTAGGTTCCTTCTATGGTGCATGGTTGCGAAACGCTGTAGCCCACATATGTGAAGCCTTTCCACATACGGGTGTCCTTTTGCTGATCTCGCCAAGTGAGTTGCCCATGTGGTGTCCATACTTGGACACAGTATTCCAATTGCCTTGTACAGTACGAATATGATATCCGTATTTCTACAAGCAAATGATCGATAAATCATCGATAGAATACCATGGATCTTCCTTGCCGCCAGTCTACACTGCTCAGAGCATTAACTCCTAAATCCCTTTCTTCCTCTACTGTTTTCAATTCAACTTCACGTATTGGGGGAAATAACCTGTTGTATGCCAGAATCCAACTAGACAAGTGTATAATTTGTTTTGGGATCGCTATTCCCAAGTGTAAGGCCTTGCACTTTTTTTTATCAAAAGATAGCAGATAGCGCCACTTATCTGACCATTCTTGAAGCTTAACCAAGTCGTCTTGAAGGAGCGCTGCTTGGCGCTGATCATTAACCACTCTCACACTCTTTAGATTATCTGAAAATTTTGACATCACGTCCTCTATCTCCTCATGGCTGCCATTTATGAAAATCAGAATCAACAGTGGCCTCAGAACCAATCCTCTGAGGGACTCCACTTCTAACATTTGACCAATTTGAACACTAATCCTCAAACACAATCACAACCTTCCTTGCCCTGCAGTCATCTGTTCCAGTAACCTCTCATGATCTGTTACACAGGCAGTTAAAACTAGAGAAAAAAGGGGAACATAAGTTGTTTATTGAACTATAATCATCTCAATACATCCTTAATACAAGATATTTTGGAGTCGGGCTTCAACTAAAACCTCGAACTAAATAGGGTGAAGATGACTATCGTGTGGGAACTACACCTTGGTTACCCTCACTACGCTAATGAACAAAACTGACTTTCCTACATTATACAAGCATTCCGCACAATCTCCTTTCCAAACTACTTTACTCTACCAAAAGTATTCGGACATCATCAAGTTTTCAAAAACAAAAGGTTTAATGAGCAAATTAATAAGATATTTATTGAACGCATACGACGAGTTTTTCTTATTAGAATCAGAAATGAGTTATCCCTTGTAGGTGACACAGTTGTTATAATCATCGTCCTTCCACACAGGGTGGAAAAGGCCTGAGTTCGAATCCCGTCAATGGCGGGAGGAATTTTTATGGGCTTTTTTTCACCTGGTTGAGTTAGCTGATCTCAGGCAAGGATTGTATGTTTTATTTTCTTCGCGAGCTCGGGCTTTTCGTCCATCAAACCAACCGAACAATATATACAATTACAAACACAATATTCTGACGCCTCACAGCCCCAGTTGCTTAACACGCACTTAAATAGATTATCAACAATTTTGAGTTGAAGAATTAGTGGATAACAGATGCCATTCGTTGTATTCCAGAATTGCGTACAATTTTGTAATAATAGAGTTTTCAGTAGTGTATCTTGAACAAGCCAAGATCCAACTAGACAAGTCTTGTGCGGCTAATAAGGCCAAGATGGCTAGCTATAGGTAACTACAGCTATATATATATATATATATATATATATAATTGTTTTTTTTTTTTTTTTCAGTTGAATTGTTAAAAGTTATGGGTGATGACGTCAGAGCTGTGGTTAGCCAGTTTTTTCCTATGTGAAGTGGAATATTTCGTCCCAGTCCCCTATCTCAATGAAACACGACGCGAGTGAATGAGAGGAAGCAAGCAATTCCATTCCGTCCTGAGCTGGGTCATCGGTCGCACCTCTCTCTGGATGACGTCAATTCCATAGGATGTGAACTGTTTGAAGATGTACCGCGTGAGATTCAGTATCACCTGCGCACGAAGCAGAGCGCCGTGTATTAACATCGGTGTTTGCACGACTTGGAGTGGAGTTTCGAAGGGATATGGGACGTGCGGCATTGATTGGGTGTCGTTTCAGTTGATTCTGTATGTTTCGCGCATCGTATTTGTGTTTGTAAGATAAGTGCCGCGTGTAATCATTGTGTAAGTGTGTAATCGTTTGGCGATGGGCGTCAGTGGTGGTCCAGTTCGTGAACATAGGCTTGGTGTTCATCCCTTCCAGAGTAAATATATCGCCGCTCCTTATTGCCTAATGTTCGCCAGCTGTCTGCCGCTCTAATCATCTACGCGACAATATGATTGCTTGTTATTATGGTTGTTTGCTCGGAAACTCCGTGATATAACCAATAGCCAATAATAGGAAAGAAAGGGGAAAATATCGTCGATGAAGCCAGGAATATTTTAAACATTCTTTAACCCGATGGTTAGTCAGTCGGCCTGAGATGGATTCTTTCACTTCGCGAAACGGACGAGCCGAACTTCAAAACGAACAGACACAATCGTGTGAAGCATCATGGCCTTTACGCTATCTAAACAAGCCAGACGAACCCAACACTTCAGGATGGTTGCTTGTTGTAGGATTTTAGGCGCATTAGCAACCTAGGCCATAGTGCATGTATATGTCTGCAAATTGTGTGTGTGTGTGTGTGTGTGTGTGTGTTCTGTGGCCGATTTGCTGTTTGCTGGACGAAAAACACGAGTTTCCGGGATAAAAAGCATGCTTACCTAGACTGAGACCGACTAACTCAGCCACGTTATGAAAAAGATCCATAAAAATTTCTCGCATCATTGACGGGATTCAAACTCAGGTCTTTTCCACCCGATATAGGGAAGACATGTGCTACTCATGTGGGCTAGCAACTCTTCGGGAGAATAAAAATTTACAGCATGGTGGTCATGTTGTAAATTTAAATCAGTTAAATATAAAAAAGTCACGTAAACCCATCTCTCTGAAACATTTGCTAAATAAAATATAAAATCATTTTAATAATAGCACGGCTTACCTCCCGTTGCCATCTAGGCAAAAAGCACAATGAACCAGAAGAAACTCGGATTTGCAACAATGACAGAGCGTGGTGGACTCCCCAACTCAACCAAAGTTTCCACTTCAAACAATCACTTCACGCTAAATGGAAAGCTTCTGGCGACGTCCACGATCGCATTGCATTCTCCAGAGCTAGTTAAAGGGCACCTCTCCTAATTAAGGAGCACCTCAAAAGAACGCTAAAAAAAGGGTAAACGTTTCTACAAAACAAAAGGATGGTTCTCCCAGCAGCAACATCGACCCGGTTGAGTGGATCGACTATGTTGCCAGATTTTCTACGCAGCCTCCAGCTTTACCTAACCTATCAGTCTTCAGTCACTCTCATCCCACCGATGGTCTAGCTACAATTCTAGTTTCCAAGCAACAACTAATACAGGCTATCAGTGCTCTCCCTCTCACAGCAACCACAGGTGACGATGGCATCCCACAGTTCATCATCAAATGCTTAAGTGTCTTCATAATCGATTCGTTCCTTAACCTATATAACAGATGTCTTAACCATCATTACTTTCCACCATAGTGGAATAGGTACTCCGTCCGGCCTCTTCATAAACACCAACAATCAATTCTCCCAAGCCAACACAGGCCCATTGCTTGTGCCTCTGTTTACTAAAATTTCTGGAGAAAGCATTACAACCATCCATCGCCCACCATATACTCTGCGACAGTCATCAGCAAATACACTATGGGATCTCAGGAAGATCAACAATAACTAATCTTGCAATGACCACACTGCACATCCGAGAAGCCTTAGACCAAAGACAGGAACTGTCAGTTGCAATTGGATCACATATGCAGACGATGTCAAGCTGCTTACTAGGATATCACCATCCGACTCGGCAGCCGAAGCCACGCAGCAAATCAACAGGAAACTACAGGATAGCGTTGACTACCTCAACACATTCAACCACCAAATCAACCCTCTGGAATCGGCACATATCATCCTTTCACTAAAGAGCAGCCCAACAATGCTGGAGCCTGCGCTCAATGGCTCCTCAATCCCAAGTGTGATCTGAGGGTCGTTTTCGACTCCAAGCTATCCTTCACCGAGCACGTTAACCATGCATTCGAGGCTGACTTCACTACGCTGGGTTGCCAAGCAACAGCTGCTGCACACCAATAACCCACACCTGGTAAAAAGGTACATCGTATCAAATCTCTACCCGACAGTACTATATGCTTCTGAGATATGAGCCTCAGCTGTGGAATCGAACCTTAAAAGGATATTCGCTGCCGAATTCTGGCTGTAAAAAAGGGGCCAACAACAAACTCCTTCCATCAGCTCTCAAAGCAACGCAGCTGGCAGATGCCCTTCAACCGCGCAGGCTTCGGTCGTACATAATAGAAAGAAGGTTGCTATTCACAATCAAGATGGCCACTGGCAAAATTACAGAGCCGAATTTCTGGGATCACTGCTCTTGGTGCATTCCTCCCCCTCATCTCCGATCTTCAGCACAGCTGTTAGCAGACCATGACCGGCTAGTGCTTACTGACAGATTCCTGCCAAAGCAAATGCTGCTTCACTGCAAGCGATCGACGATGACCTCCAAGAAGTGGTCAACAACAAAAAATACAGGAAGAGAATCCTCGCTGAACTGAAAATTTAGATCTGTGCTTTTGCCTACAGTAGTCTCGATGTATATTATGTAACATCATATATGTATTTCTCATGTGTATCTTTCATGTGTGTGTGTGTGTATCTCTGTGTTTGTATTTTGTAAATAATTATTGTAAACCTCTGGCACCACCATGCCGTGACGGGAATAATTGTATGTAAGTCGTACTATAATTAAAGATTTTATTATTACACTTCTAAAATAAATCGCTCCGCTGTGACCAAAATGCTTTCCAGCACATGCGGACAGTTGCAAAGTGAACCCTTAATTCAAACACTTAATACACACTATGGCCACCTCTGGCCTTCATGACTGCTTCAGCCCTCCTGGGCATACTTTCTACCAACGTCTGACAGATGTCGACAGGAATTAGTTTCCATTCCTCGTGCAAAGCAGCTGTCAGAAGCTGTCAGAATCGATTTGGAAGAAGGTCGTTTTGGCTGCAGTCAAATCCGGCTTTTCAATTCATTCTATGTGTTTAATAGGATTGAGTTTCAGGCTTTGATCCGGCCAGTCAAACCTTGACGTCATTGTCCACAAACCAGTCCTGTATGACACGGAGCGTTGCCGCGCTAATAACGAGAGGGCCGGTTCCCGAAGTACTGCCACAGTGTAGTCAAGACAAAATTTCCCAGTAGATCATGGACTTAATGGTTTCAGACACTACCAACAGTAGCCCAAGTCTAAACCAGCTGAAAGAGCCCCATACCATCAAACTTCATGGTCGATACGATGCACTCCGACAGGATGAGCTATCCGGGCAATCTCTACACCAAAACCCCTCCATCGGAACAAAACATTGGGTTTGAAGATTCGTCACTACATAGCATATTCTGCCACTGCTCCATAGGTCATGAACGTTAGGAATGACCACTGTAACTGCCGTTTCGCACTGTTGACAGTGACATTGGGTTTATACGTTGCTGCTCAGCCACTGAACCCAAGGTTATGAAGCTTCCGACGGATGAGTCAAGTACAGGCAGATTTTGTACAGACGCATTTTGGACCAGAACGGGGTTTCCCCTAGGACAACATGCCCGAGGGGACGAATCAGCCTTTTTATGGTGATAAATCCGTGTAGACCAACATTTCGTTGAGATATCACCTACAGTCTTCTATTTTTGGATCCTATCTTTCACAGTAGAGTTTGGGAGATTCAGATAGAGTTTGGGAGACACAGAAAGGTTATGTATGTGGTATCCAACCACCATTCCACGTTGAAAGTCTATTAGGTCCGATTCAAAACTCATACTGACTTTTCTAATGTACTGATGCATAGGCTGAGCAACAAGATTTATATTTGTATATATCTGAGCTGATATGCATACTGGAGGGAGATCCTTGGACAATACACAATATTCGTGAAGGGTGCCCGAATACTTTTGGTCATATTATGTATATTCCCTCATACCAGATAATACAAAAAAAGTTTGAATGTGTGTGCGCTATATAAACCTTTTAATTTACTACTATAATTCAAATATTTATGTAGATCATCGTGTTAATTTTGTTCGCCAGTGTAGTATGATAAGATGCAATTCGCCTCGCAAGTAAACAAATATTTCACGGAGAAAAGTAACTGTCTGCCGCAAGGTAGCTTATTATTCATGACCCGAAATTATATTTATACACCAGAACACAAATTTTAATTTTAAAGCTGAATCAGAACATCGTGTAACAGAAACTCAGAAATTCAAAGCTATAAAAAGAAGCGAATATGCCGGGCTTATGATTGAAATTAGAAAGGATAAAATTCATTTCTAACTGTAAATACAGAAAAAGATCATTAAAATTTGAGCGTTCGAACTCCATAAATTATTAACCTACGTTCAATGTAGTTCATTAATGGGGAGGAGTAAAAAAAAAACTGAAAACGCTGGAGTGAATGGAGATCTCTCTGCATAACTGAATTGTCTCGAGACTCTCGTTAATGGCGGGCACCTCTCTCGGCTGATGTCACAACGCTTAGATTTCTGTTTGCAGAAACACGTTTTGTTTGAGAAACTACGTATCGACTTCTTTCATAAAAGGGCATATAATATTTCTCCTTTGATGTGTATGAATATCAACTGCTCCCTGCTGTTCATTTTTCTTTCGTCCCTTGTTTATCTTCTTCGAGATAATTTCCATAAAACGTGTAGGACCGTATCAATAATGGCCACATATGTATTTTCTCCTTGGCTTAAGATGGTATAAAGTTTCATTATTGCACTCTCTCCTGTGACATCCATCTAATGTAAAAAAAAAAAAAAAATGTTTAGTAGGCAGCAAAATACTCTCTGGATTTATTTTTAAAGCCCAAAGCAAACACTGATAACCTAGTTCTTGCATTTTTATAATTTATTAGAGTAGTATATTATTCACTTTCGAATTATTAACCATATAGAAGGTAGAAGAATAGCAAGGAGACCTATTATTATGACTGTGGCTAATAAGAAATCACTATAAATCTTATTACGAATTATTAATATATATCATAAACCACTCTTATACCGCCTGGAATTACTAATATATTTTATTTAAGCATTAGCCTAAACTAATATACATTAGGTAACGTTTCAGGTATCTTTCCGATACCCATATCATCAGACCGTGCTGTCTGCTGACCGAATCCTCTTTTCGGATTCACAGATCTGAAGCGAATGCTATATTAGAACGAGGTACGGACCAACCACTGTCCGTGTTGTCCGCGAATTAGAAATCATATTATAAATCGTATTTTAAAATAAAGATGAATTCGTTGCGGACCACATTCTTCCTGCATTCACAATTCACAGTTGTCGTAAGGTTTTAGGCGTATCAACAACTTAAGCCATATTTCGCCGCATACATACGAGGAGTGATTATTTAATTCGTGGACTGGTGCAAGGTCTTATCTTAATTGTCATCATCTGAATCTTCTGGATTTCTCCTTCTCGAATCTCTCTGGATTTCTCCTTCTCGAAATACTCTCCCTTGAACTAGAAACACTTTCGCCAGCTTTGTACTCACGCATTAAATGCTCCTTGCAATCATTTTTCGAAAGAGTGCGAATTTCTTCCCTTGTGTCGGACGCGAAACGCTTGCCTTTCAGAGCTTTCTTCAGACTTGGAAACAGGAAGACATCACATTAGCATTAGCATGGGCACATGATGCAAGAAAGCAAACTTATATAGCATCAGCCAAAAAAAAACCCTTATTTCACCCATCCCCTCGCTCCAAATGTTTGTCAAGTTCTGCCTTGTATCTATTTAAGCAATCAACTTCTACAACGACAGATGGAAGTTTGTTCCAGCAATCTACCAGCTAAAAGAAAAGAAAAAAAAAACAGCTCTCATTTCACCCCTCCATTCATTCCAAATACCTTTCCAGCTCAGCCTTCAATTTATTTAGGCTATCAACTTCCACAACAAATGATTGAAGTCTGTTCCACCAACCAACTACCCGCTGGCTAAAGGCAAAATTCCGCACATCTATACTACAACCGTCTTTCCTCAATTTGAATTTGTGCCCTCTCAGGTGATTATTCTGAGCAAGAGGAAGAGTCCCATCAGCATTGAGCATGTTCAGACCATTCAAGTGCCTAGTCTCCAGACACTGTAATTTGCAAAACTTAAGCCTTTCTTCGTAAGAGCACCCCTTTGTTCCATTCACTAATCTTGTTGCCCTTCTCTGTACTCGTTCCAGCAGCTCTACATCCTTCTTGAAATGAGGCCTCCAGACCTGTATAGAGTACTCAAGCTGTGGTCTGACCATTGCCTTATACAAGGGGATAATCACCTCATTATCCCTGCTAGAAAAATTCCTGTATATCATTGACAAGACACCATGAGCTTCTCTTACAGACCGTGTGCACTGCTCAGAAAACTTCATATCTGCCTGCACAATTACCCCCCCAGGTCCTTTTCATTCTCTACCGGAAGTAGGAGAATGAAAAGGACCTGGGGTTACTGCTTCCCATATGCAGTACTTTACATTTGTCAATGTTAAACTTTATTTGCTACCTCTCAGCCAATCTTCTCAACTTTTCTAGATCCTGTTGCAGCAGTGTACTCTCATTAGTGTCATTAACAACTCTGCCAACCTTTGTATCGTCTGCAAACTTGGACATTAAGCCTGATATACAATCATCAATATCATTTATAAATACAGAAAACAACAATGGACCCAACACTGAACCCTGAGAGAGAACACTGAACATGACTAAGTCCGGTGAATAAGACGGATGTGGCAGAACTTCGGCACCTATGGCAATTATCACTGCACAATATTAGCCGTATGGGCCTGGCATTGTCTTCATGGAAAAACCACTTCACACCGGAAAGTTCGGTTGCATCGGATTTTGGCCATCTAAGCAAAACACTAATTACCATACGCCTCATTCATCTCTTGAACTGTTTCCTATGCATTTAAGCCCCTTCTGACACAATAATGAATAACATTTTGCTGTTCAATCTGTATGTCCGATATGATACTTGCTTCAAAACAGTGACACACGGCTAAAAAAAAACTCTCTGCACACAAAGCTAGCTCGACAAGTACTGGGATGTGCACACAGAATCTGCTCAGTAGCGATCAGAGAGAACGCTTCTAGCGGCAGTTATGGAAAGTTCGCGCGATAAACATAAAATCTTGCACCAGTCCGCCAATTAAGTGATATATATGTCCAAAACCCTGGTTTCAGGGCGAAAATCCATGCTGTCCTCGCCTGAGACCGACTAACTCAGCCATTTTGTGATAAAATACCGATAAACATTCCTCGCGTCAGTGACGGAATTCGAACTAAGATCTTTTCCATCAATATGTGGGGGACGACGATTCTACCAACTCTGCTACCCACGATGGCCACAGTTCACTGCACAAGGACTGTGCAGGGTTAGTTCGAATATATGCGTCGTCTTCCCTGGCTCCCGCAGTTCCCAGATTTCATTCCCACTGACAACTTTGTGGGATTATTTGAAAAGAAGAATGAGATATATATATATATATATATCTAAAGAGACAACTGTTTAACGTGGAAGCTAAAATTAACAGCTCAATTCAGTTAAAAACAGCTATTGTCTTGTTTTATATCTTCCAGAAATACTCCAACCTGGACCTTTCAATTAAATATGACAAAATTAGGGTTGTTAATGACAGTAATGGCTGTGTGCTAATCCAACAGGATCTAGAAAATTTGGGCTGAGAAGTGTAAACTGAAGTTTAACATTGAAAAATGCAAAGTGCTGCATATGGGTAGAAGCAACGAACCAACTGTGTGGTACTACACTTAGGGTGGTAGAAAATGAAAAAGACTTGGGAGTAATTGTGCAGACAGATATGAAGTTTTCTGAGCAATGCAGACAGGATGCCAGAGCAGGTCATGGGGTTTTGTCAATGATATACAGGAATTTTTTTAGCAGGGAAAAGGAGGTGATTATCTCTTTGCATAAGGCAATCGTCAAGCCACGCCTTGAGTACTGCGTACAGGTTTGAAGGCCTCGTTTTAGAAAGAATTCCTTGAGCGTGTACAGAGAGGGACAACAAGATTGGTAAGGGGAAGAAAGGGGTGCTCTTACCAAGAAAGGCTTAAGTTTTGCAAATTGCAGCGGCTGGCGGCCAAGTATCTGCGAGGTGATCTGATTGATGTTTATAAGGCTTTGAATGGGTTGAGCATGCTGAATTCTGATGGTTTCTTTCGCTTACTCAGAATACGAACCTGAGAGAACATAAATTAAAATTGAGGAAAGGCAGTTGTAGAACAGATGTGCAGAAATTTGTCTTTAGCCAGCGGGTGGTTAATTGCTTGAATAACTTATAGTTTAAATTTGAATGCGCAGCTTTTGTGGGTGTTTTTTTTTTAAACGTATGTTCATTAAAGCCGCTTTAAATTTTATTATTCTGGCTACCTGAAAACAAAAATTGAAGAATACGATTCTGTATAAACGGTAATAATGCTTGCAATTTTTTTTTTAAATCTCGATAAAATAACTACAGCAAACTCTTTAAAATCCTTCTAACTAATGAGAGAGCACTCACTTTTGAAACAAGCCAACATAGCAGTCTCATCTTTTAAACAAATGACCAGTTAAGCTTTTGTTGAAGCAATCTGTTTGAAAGTAGCGCAATACCACGGCAATTGGTTGAAAACGCAAGTTTGTTCTGTTGTGAGAATTAAGACTATTGCATTATCCATCCAATTTAAATTCTGCTGGCAGCAGAAACAAACGAAAGGACAAGACAGGCCTACCAACATCTTATAAACGGCATCTTTTTTGCATAGATCCTTAAAGACAAATGCGATCTGTGATACGTGTGACGGACTCCCTCCTTCTTAATGTAAAGAATTTTGAATTGTAAAATGTGCCGGATTTTAAAGAATTGCAGACTGTAAAGTGTAGGATTTTACAGAGTTAAATATATAATGAAAACCGATTATAACTAACCAAATTAACTAACTAAAATGTAACAAAACTTTTACATATCTGACGCACCAGAGATTTATATATCTGGTATTTGCTAAATTTATGTACCGGACAGTAGCTAGCTCAAATACCGGACCCAGCAAACTCTAGTTATCTCACTATCAAGTTTTGGATACGGTTAGCATCCAGGCATCTACGTATTCCACTCTATAAGAGGTAGATTTAAATCACCCATAATGAGAACTTTTTTTTCTATCCAATTCAAACTGCCCAAAAATACTCCTCAGTCATTTAGCCTGTGATCATATTCTATTTACCACAACTCGTTTCACACCACACTGACTCAACATCCACGTTACGTTGATCTAACTCAGGGAATATACTTTCCATCTTCAGACGGTTTTAGATGAAAAGCATCACTCCCACGTCCCTTCCTATTTCTCCTGATTGCAATATTCACCGAAATGAAATACTTCGTGTTGTATCACTGATTGGCACCATATCTCAGTAAGGCCAACGTCAGCATTAGATGAATTGATCAAAAGGTTAAATTCATTTAATTTCTTTCCATTATTGTATAGACAAAATTAAGTTTTTTGTTTTATTGCTTTTGACAGCCCTGTCAAAAGTCAGCTTCAGTCATTGGTCTGCATTAGTCAGCTTCAAGCATGCATTCAAAGTTTTGATATACCTGTTTGACACAGCTGCAAGTGCTACGAGATCATTTCTAGAAGTTGAAATAGTAAAAGTTCTTTTTCTTTTATTAATATACATAATTGAATATAAATTTTCTTATTAGGCTTAAATACTGCAATTCAGTTCAGTGCAGGTTATTTTTCGAGGAAGACTCACCATCCGTCTTCGTTAGCTCTTCTGGAGAAAAGTTGTTGTTGTTGTGGTTGTTTTTATCCGTTCAGTCTCAGCCGACTTTCGGAGACTTTATGGGCGAGCTGCTTCCATGCTGTCCGGTCTTCAACTGTTTATTTCAAGTCCTTCATTCTCATGCCAGTGTCACTCTTGATGGTGTCGAGCCAGCGTGTTCTTTGCCGACCTCTTCTCCTTGTTCCACTGACTTTTCCTAGCATTATCGATTTTTCTGATGAATTGAATCGCATTACGTGACTGAAATAGGTCAATTGTAGCTTGGTGATCTTGGCTTTCAGTGATGTTTCTATCTTGATGCAATTCAAAACCTCTTTGTTCATAACTTTCGCTGTCCATGGTATGCGAAGCAGCTTCTGGAGAAAAGTAGTACCACGTTAAACCAATCTTTCCTTACCCGGCTCATGGAATCTCAGGAAATTCCCAATCTCCTTGAACACAAAAAAATTGAGCACGACTGCCTTAACTCATAAGCATGGATCCTCAAATGCAACCGACTTCTGCTTCATTTAGTATTCCTACACTGCAATAAAGATATTATTTTACTGTCGAAAACAGTTTTAAATTTTGTTGCTATAGCATATACTTTACATAAATCTTATTCCAATTATCATCCATTTTTGGAGTGAATATTTTACTTTTTTGTAACACATCCTCTCGTATCGGTGGGAAATTTTCTCCCGATTTACGAACTCCTTTTCAAGAATGTATGGTGTAAATCCGGAGATTACTATATCGAATATTCAACCTTGATATGACTACACCAGCTATGGAATAATCTGCTTACCCTCTGTCGATCAATACTATGTTTCAAAATGGACATGACTCTGGAGGCTCATTGTTCTTGAGAAAAATATTGCCAATATGGGGTAATTGCTATCCAAAAAAGGTGGATGCTCCGGACCTAACTGGAATTATGACAAGTCGCAGGATACGCCCAGCAGTGCCTACAACCTATCCCAATATATGCATCACCAATCTGGTCTTCTTCCCTGACGTCGTACATAAACAGATTCCTGTCAGTCGAGTACTGGGTAATGCGATGGATGAATAGGGTAACGGACAACACATTCATCATCTGCAGGGCTGTTTTATATACCAATCTAAAGATCACTCCCTGGAGAATTCACATAGCATCCAGGAATATTCTTCTTCTGTCTCAGATGCTAACTGGTGTGATTGACGCCCCCAGTCTTCATGGAGTTATCGCTAGACGCAGTAATGACAACCCCTACTTACCGTTGCATTCTACACTGTTCAACCTCTGTTGTCTGAAGAACTTCTTTCCGAACAACGCAGTCACCCTTTTCAATTCATTGGCAATAGATCCTGTGAAATACTATGAACGCAAGCAGTACACAGTGAAAAGCCACTCTGAAGCTTACAGCTGCTTGAACTGTAGAAGTATAAAGAAGCTTGAACTAGAAAGAAGCTAGGAACTTGAACTTTATAGGATGGACTGACCAAATTGTAAAATAACTGTTGGACATCTACTTTTATATGATACTGTGAATAACTACCTCTTCTAATGTTGTCGATAATTACATTCTGTAAATAATACTATAAATGATTTGCACTTCTGTAAATATTTTAAATAATTGCACTTTTGTAAATATTGCATTGTAAAAATTGCCATTCCTGCATTTTGTACATCTTTCTAGGAACTTGAACCCCTTTTACACAGCAGTCACTTGCTATAATAATAAATGGATTTAATATATATATATATATATTGTATTGCGATGTCAACTGTAAATTATGTGCCGTTGAGCCCATGCAAAGAGCTGCATCCTTCGCTTACCACGACTTGCGTAATCCTTTACAGTGCTGTTGTGAAGAAGTGGTTTGGCCCGTTTGACACCATTCTTTGTACAGCTTAACCACAATGGGCCGTGAGCTGACAAGACGTTCCCTTTCCGATATGGAAGCACCTGATGCAAGAGCTCGCACAATCATGACCTTTTGAAACTCCTTGATAACTTTACTATGTCTGTCCAATAACTGGTACTTTTTCACTTTGACTTGGACAACCCGATGATCACAATGCTTACTACTTTATTTAATATTTTGGTAAGGCACTTAATAAGAGATTACTTAAGGTGTCTGAATTAATCGTGTCTTTTTTAAAAGTGAAACATAAAAAGATATTTCATTATTTTTAGAGTTTATTTATTGTTTCATTCTTTGGAGAAAAATTAAAACGTTTCAAAAGTTTCACCTATTTAAGAAAGGTTGACCTTTTTTAAGGCTCGAAATGCAAAAAGAGAAACCGCCAGGAAAATCCTGGCCGTTTCTCTCTTTTGCCTTCCGATCAAAAGGACTAAAATTATAAAGACTACTTTTTATTGCGTTGTTGTTTTTGAGATTGGGTTTTATAAGCATCGGCGACTAAGGCCATGTTGCTCCGTGTATACTGTCTGTAAATTGCGTGTGTTCTGAGGTCGATTTTCTGTTTTCTGGAAGAAAAACCCCAGTTTCCGGAAGAAAAACCATGCTACCATAGCCTGAGACCAGCTAACTCAGCCACGTTGTGAAACAGGCCCATAAAAATTCCTCCCATCATCGATGGGATTCGAATTCAGGTCTTTTCCATTCGGTGTGGGGAGGTGGTCCTACCAACTGTACTACCCACGAGGTCTTATTGCGTTGTAGTAAGGTTTTAGGATCATCAGCGACTAAGGCCATATTGCTCCAAATTGCGTGTGTTCTGAGATCCATTTTCTGTTTGCTGGACTAAAAAACCTGAGTTTCTGGGAGAAAAAACCATGCTACCTTCGCCTGAGACGACTAACTCAGGCACGTTGTGAAAAAGGCACATAAAAGTTGTCCACGTCATCTATGGGACTCGAACTGTGCTACCCACGAGAACACTTTACTGTCATCATGTTTTGAAAAATCTACAGAATTAACGAAGATATCTTACAAGTTTACTGCTTTGGGAAAATGAATGTCTTAAAATGTGTTTGTATTTTAGCGAATATTTAGAGAGATACTGTAAATTTGGTATGAAACAAACTCAAACAATTCCCTCCTCCCCCACACCAAAAAAACGAGCCAATAAGTTGACCCACTAATAATAACCAATAAGCAGATAAGGGTGAATAGCAAAATACTTTGAAAAATTCAATCGAACATAACTATGGTTGTTTTCTTAGCAACACTCGCTTCAACATATGCAGAGAACGAGATAAACTGACAAAATTCCCACAGATTTCTAGATAAGATCTATAGTCCTTCGGTGACGCTGTAATCTGTCCTCCACTTTTCACTCGTTTGGAGTACGATTTAAATCACGTCAGGGACCGGGAGAAGGTCTCTGCAATCACATTCGTGATTGCAGAGACCCTTTCATAATTGATGTAATAATTTATGTCAAATCGATTTGGACAGATAATTGTTCAAAAATAATACATCCACAGTACTATACAAACCGGCGCACTATGACCAAAGAGTCGATGCACCAAAACACTCATTATATTTGCACAGAAGTCCCTTTCGCTTGAAATCAGTTGTTGTAGTCAGGATTGGGAGCGTGATGGTGAAAAAATAAATTATTAGTGCGGTTCTTTGAATACATACCGACCAATGTTATCAGACTATTCTTAGCGTGGTGTTGGTGTTCTATGTAAGACATGTGAATTTCTCCTTCTTTCTTTCTTATGTAGTGACTTATCGTGTTGACTTCGCTCTCATCTATTCGGCTTTCTTTCCTGTCACGTTATTTCTTCAGCACTTTCAGAGTGCTCGTTATTTGCAACATTTCTAAACCCTGATCAGCATTCTCCTCCCGTTTGATCCGTTGTTCGCTCTGTTAGTTGAGAAGCCGTCTCGCTTGTTGGTTACATTTCTTTAATAATAAAAAGAGCTCTTCGGGAAGACTTCTCAAACAGTTCGATCGGCTCGTTGTAAGCCATCCATCGGTTGCTTTGAAGTTCGTCGCCTTCTAACTTTTTTTGCAAAAATCTGAGCTTTTCTCCATTAGCGTCCTACGCTTAATAAGGACGAGAGAAGCTGATCTTCGTTAAATTAGCTTAGTAGAATTTCACGCAAACTTCTTGTTTAAAATCCTCTTCGCCGATGTTAAATTACACCGGATTCAATTTCTTATTGATTTTTTCTTTATTTTTACGGACTCGGAAAGCATCGCCCTTTCACAAGCTCGCAATGACTGGATGCTGCATCGATCGATCCATCGAATCAAAATTAAGATATTACTAGCTTGTAATGATAGCGATAGGGTTTGTAATTGCATGAGTGTTCCCATCGTGCACTGCAGTTGCACGAGTAAAGGATCCATCGTTAGATATAAACTATAATACGGAAAGAAAAAAAAAACTAAACTATTCTATTAAAGTCACCCGGAATGTTAATTCAACTAACCGTGTGTATTGCGTGTGTTCTCTGTCCATTTGCATGCTTTGCTTACCGAAAAACCCGTTTTTTCGGGGGAAAAAACCTTGCTAAATACGCCTGAGGCTAACTAACTCAGCCACTTAGTGAAAAAAAGTCCATTAAAGTTCCTCGCGTCATTGACGGGATTCGAACCTGGGCCTTTTCCACCCGGTGTAAGAATACGGAAAGAACATCTCGACGGTTGTTTACTTTAAATTTGAATACTTTATCGCTCTTAGTTGAGGCGACTAAGGCCATGAGTCATACATGCCAGGAAGAACGCCGTGATTTACAGACACAGTACGTCAGCATATTGTGCCTTTTCATAAAGTTGGTGAGGATGGCATTTTAAAGGAAACTAATCATTATCAATTTATACTGGAGCTGGTAATTATAAGTTTCATCAATCATCTTGCGATAAATACTCTTACTTCTTGGTGCGCAAAACAAAATATCGCAACGGACCACTAGTCGAACTTTGTCGCGAATGGGCTACAACAGCCTCATTACTGATCTCAGGTTACATCCCTACTATTGCTCAACTTTTCCAATCAATTCCCTGAAAAATTATGATCGGTTTTTATTTAAGTTCTATCAGCACTTATACCGTGTTCTACAATTGCATTAACCACATTGGCCTACTAAAAGGTAAAAGGTAAACTGCAGCCATTATCAACCAGGTTGGCAGATCGACCGTATTTAGCAGTTAGGGGCTTGAACCCCGGTCTACTCAAGGAGCGTGTGCTATTTCACTCCAGCTCCTGACCACTCGGCTACGGATCCCAAAGTGTCAAATATTTATATCTGTTGGCTTTTTCCAAGGAACACAGATCTGGATATATCTGCACCAGGGTAGGAAAGTCTCTAAACTATTCTTCCCCCCTTCTTCCCAATTCATACGAACCTGTATATTTGCTCCTTCTCCAACTGAAAAGTTTACCCACTCGCGACTTCCGAGCAGCCCTCTCCATACATACAAAGATAAGCGCAACTAGAGGGCGAGGGTGAACCCCGAGCTCTCGTTTGTACAGGTTTAGGTTAGAAACCTCATCACAGACTAGTGGAATTCTTAAAGGCCCCTTGAATCGGGGCTGCATTTAGCGGATCTCGGGTGACAGGAATAGGGTATCGTCCCCATCTCCAGATCAGTTACTTTTAATTTTTTCAGCCCTCACAAGATGCAAATCTACACGTGAGCACACACAAGTGTGTTCACGGGTCGACCATGCCACATCAACTGCAATACTTCCTCAGACAATACAGTCTGTAATTTTAGAAACTCACCTAAACCCTTTGATTATACTGTATTTTCAAGCAATAAAAGATAAGAATTTTTACCATCGTTTCCCGCCATCATTTATTTTGGGGAGTATTATTGAGGCTCATACGAACATAATTTTTTGTAAATGAGTAGCCACTTTATTAGGTACACCTACCTTTTTTCGGTAATGAAGGTAGCCTTTCTAACCTTTGAAATGAAGCGTTCCTTCAGCGACAGCATCACGTGTTGGATCCATTCAATATAAAACACGTGGCCTTTTGCCTAGGGACATTGTAGGTGTTAATTCAGTGCAAGACGAAAGATTTAAATGCTTTTGAACGTGACATAGCAATCCGCTCCAAATGCGCCATACAGGTCCATCTGATATCTTGGAAAGTGGAAACTGCAACCTTGCTCAGGTTTTCATGCACAACTGTGTCTCTAGTGTATCGAGATTGAAAATAAACAAATAACATTCACCAAACGGCTATTCTGTGGTCGGAAACCGCAGGTTCATACAGGAAGCCATGGGAGGGTGACGTGCAGAGAAACAGAAACGAACAACTCGTTGTGCTTTGCCATTAATGGGATATCGCAGCCGATAACTGAAGTAGGTTCCACTCCGTGCTACGACGAATCCACGCTGTTTTGAGGATTAAGGGAGATCCACTCTTGTTCCTATCAGCAAAAAAAAAAAAAAAAAAAAACAAGACATATGGTCACAGTGGGCTTAGGAACAGTAAAGGATTAGGAACATGTGCTTGGTCTCCCGGTTCCTGCTGTTTCATGCTGACAGAAAGACCAGAATATGGCGAAAACACCATCAGTTCATGGACCCATCCAGGCAAGTGTCAGAAATGCTGTTGGCAGTGTAATGGAGCAGGAAGTAATTTTTATTGGGCCTTTTTGTACTAGAGGAGCAACATTTGGATGCTACAGGTTATTTGAAAATAACCGCAACCATCCATTTTGCAAAAATTGTGGGGCAATTGAGTCAATATAGATCAGAATCCCTGTGACATGCTTTCCACACCAGTTGAATTAAGAGGAATGCACTCTCAATTAGGTAGGTGTACCTAATAAAATGACCTCTCAGTATAGTTTGCCTGTTCGTCACAATAAATCCCATCATTAACTCCAATGACAAGTGGTAATGAATCTAATATAACGTAACATTGTTTGTTGGTCCCATAATAAACGTTTCCTGAGTACTATATCCGCTGTTAATCCATAACCTTTTGTCTGCATTGTTTACTAAATATGTTCACTTTTTATATTTATAATGGTTATTGCATTTTATGCATTAACAAACAGAAAGTGCCTTCAGAGAGCCACTAGATTTTTTTATATTTCAATGAAATAGTTATTAACTAGCGCCTGTACCTGATAAACAATAAATGTTATAGGACAGATCCCCACATATATTTGATAAATATCTGTCCAAGTCAATTCCTACAAACACGAAATCGCGGAAACTGAATGTCAAAACATTTGCATACCACGATAACTATCAACCTAATCCTCGCTGCTTATTGCTGAGCAAATTTATTCATTATCCAGCGAATTGGCTTTCGATTTTACTGCATAAAAAGCTGTTTTCTGTTAAAGAAAAATCCTCTCTATAAGAAGACATGGAAAAGATGACTAACTGCAAAACTCCGTTCCTTCGTGGCAGTTTGGTCAGCACGATACATCGTCGTCTGCCTTCGTTTGGAGAAGTCAAACACTTGGTTCAATTCCAGTCAACCCACTGGAGGAATTTCCAGTGCGCATAACATCCAAAATGGTCCGTGAACACGCTTCTATAGACGTAATACATAAAATATGGAGATGGGAGACAAGCGTTGTTAAATTTCAATTTGAATTGCAAAATCTCGCTTTTAGAGAATAAGGATTGGTTACATACAAAATGAATATTTGCTGTTGGAGTGCCATTTATATAATATAGTTATATTTATTAAACTTAACTTGTTTTTCCCTTTATGCAAATGTCCACGATGCAGCGAACCAAGGTAAAGTTATTTTCAGGACCTAATGCAGAGATGTTTACTACCTTATGGATCTCTGTCCATCAGATGTCGTTATTTTCACTCTGTTTTGCTAACTATGATGGTACATTATATAAATCGGGTAGACAGGCAGAGAAAGTTCCAATTCTAAATAACAAAATATTGCGCACACATTCGTTAATTACTTCTGCTTATAAAGTCCTCTGACGTAGTGAATAGTTGTTAAGGTCTCTCTCTCTCTCTCTCTCTGGTCATTATTTCTTTAAAAGTATTTACTTTTCTTCCGAAAACTCAAAATAAACTCGCCTTTCGTAAGCTGCGTGTTCACCTTCCTTGTTGTTACAGTTATATTGCAGTAATTGCCGCAGAATTCCACTCTTGTCGAGCCCTAACTACGACTTGACTTAAAGGGTCCCTAATTACCGTAATCCAGACGTCACTACCGGAACAGCATGCTCGAGGTCTTACTGGTGGGTACGTAAGGAAATAGCAAAAAGAAAAGCCTACTTTCTGTGACTGAAGTTTTATTCTGTTTCTGATTGTTAGCGTTCTAAAAGAATTTCACAACCGTGGCTGCATACGAAGGAAACCAGTTCTTTCTTTGCGACCATCTATTTCCTATTTGATAATAAGAAAGGGATGGCCACGCAAATTTACATTCGTTGACTTTAACGCGAGTGCCAAACTTCACTTCTGAATTCTGATACTTAGAATGAGAAAAATGACATTTTTTTTTTCATCTCATATTAAACTCAAAGTAACGATAATATGTTTTTTACACTGTTAGAAAAAATAATTAGTCAGGGAACTTTCGAGAAACGGAATGTCCTCTTATTCAGTGGATATCAAGAAGATATCCGCTGAATAAGAGGTCGGTGGCCAACTATATCCAAATAAGCCCTAGCATGGGACTGAAATCAATAAATAAACTTTCTGTTTATACTCCGAAAAGGCTGCAAAACGTCAGAAAAGTTTACAAAGACGATACAAGCATATATTACTGCATTTCGTGGAACCAAGTCCGTTTCAACATGATTTACATAATTCTGAATTTGCATTTGACATTTCTCGCAAAGGAAAAAAAACTTGTCTTGTGAAATAATGAAAGAAAAGTTTAGTGTACAAAGATCACCAGCAACCAGTCACTGAAAATGTATTAAGAGAGTTAAAATTGTTATCTTGAAATAGTGCGCAACAAAAGTTTAACTTATTTGTTAAAAAAGATCAAGAATTAACAAGTTGCGTAATAAACTAAGAGAATAAAGAAAAAGCTGGGGATTAAAAGGTAGATCGCTTAATCTTCTTTATGACGGTGTGTGGGTCTTTATGCCCTTTGCAACCTAAGTGGCTGCTGCTTAAATGGAACGAGTAACGTTTAAAAATAAATTAGAAAGGTGTGCAGAGATTTATGTCACTGACCACAACAAGAGCATATGGCCCCCTTTTTTCTACTAAAGCAATGCCAATAACAGCTGGAAAAGTTTCATTTGCTTTAGTTTTAATAAAGAAAGGATTAGAGTAGTCCGTGTTAGAAAGCATATACCTGGAGGTATAAGCATTAATCCTGGAGAGAATAGCGATGTAGGAAAAGAAAGAAAGAATACCAAATGAAGCAAAGGACATTAACTGAAATAGGGATAGAATTACTTATCAATTTATAAACAAAGTACCCTAGATTTTGCAGATAAAAGGAAGAGACAATAGTTCTAGCCTGGATTACACGCAATTTTGGTAATTGGACATGAATCCATTAAAATGAAACAGACTCCATTTATTTGGGTCTTTTCAGTGTTGCCACATGGGGAGAGGAGTGGGAGGAGAACTACACGATTGGATAATTTATTCTCACTTTAGAATTATTTTTAAAAATTAGGATTGTGTCGTAATTTTTAATTCAAAAAAGGAACCTTCTGAGCCAAGTAATTCTATAAATACTGCACATAGTTTATCACATAAAGAAAATTAAGTTGATAAGACGTATATTACTCCAACGTACAACTTAAAATATCATAACGTATACGCCTCCCTTAACGTATCTAATTTTGAGTTTAAGGTGAGATTTTTGATAATTAAATCGTTTGGTATAGAAAGAAAAAGTTGTAAATTTCGAGCTGCCAAATAATGCTACGTTGCGCGATAA
Source organism: Mastigoproctus giganteus (assembly GCF_048544385.1). NCBI lineage: Eukaryota > Metazoa > Arthropoda > Arachnida > Uropygi > Thelyphonidae > Mastigoproctus > Mastigoproctus giganteus. The sequence goes on along the minus strand of NC_143584.1, from coordinate 94,272,373 downwards.
TAAAAAAAAAAAACAGAAAGAAGTACAGTATCTGGACAATACAAGGTACAGACCCACCTCTTTGTGGCAAATATGGTAACCAGCAGTTAACCGGTAACTTCGGGGCTAAGAGGTCAAATGCGTATATTTTTTTGAAGAATTGAAATTTATACAGTTAACAATAAGGTTGTGAAGATAATTTGTATTAAGCCTGTTATTATTTTTTTCAAATAGCACGCGAAGGAGGGCCAAAATTGGAATTTTGATAAAATATGGCAAAGGACAGAGGAAATTATCGTTTCAACCATGTTTACTATTAAGAATTTGTGAACGTCCTTGAATTAAGAAAGTCTAATTAGTAAATTCGACTTCCTTTTGTGGCTGAAACCTACTTCTTAAGATGTTCATAGAAAAGTTCAATTAGTGCACTGAAATACAAAGATAAACACATCATAAGCGGGATACTCATCTGTTTGCAGGAAATTGTGTGTAACTACGAAGTGTGCAAATACTGTACTTTGTTCTGTAAATGCGATCCACTGTTAACTCAGAATTCACAGAGTTTTTAAGGGGAAAGGAAGTGTGGGAGGAGAACGTGTTGCCACGAGTTGGGAATATTTAACTATGCTAGCTATTCCTCAATAATTAAATATTCCCAACTCGTGGCAAAATGCTAAAGAAATGGAAGATCAAAAGGACACAGCCCGAGCAGCGAATAGATAGGCGTAATGTACAGACTAACAGAAGCCAACGCCCCTTGAGACTGATGAATTTTTATGCCATCCGACCCAAAGAATCGAGTTTGGCGCAGTAATGCACTAGAAAATATCACATCTAGCCTTAGCTTTGACGTTGTATATTATATCTCTAATTCCGTGTATTCTTCGTCCTTTTGCTATTTGCTGGATGAAAAACACAAGTTTCCGGGGAATCCATGAAACCCCTCATTTGAGACTGACTAGCTCAGCCACGTTGTAAAGAAAAAAACCACACGAATTCCTTGTGTCACTGACTGGATTTCTACTAGAAATAACAGAAAGTCTTCCAAGATGCAGTCATTGCGATCATATGGAACAACACGATATCAATTTCTCCGAATAAATATCTCTTTTTGTTCATAACTACAAGGCTCTCATGATTTTTATAGTGTAAAGTACAGTATGTGTTCTCTATTATTCGACTGCCCTTGTGGTGCTTTTCCACCCTATCAATATTTTTTTTTCTTTCTTTCTGCGGTTTTCTTTCTCAATGAAAGAAAGGCGCAGCCTACTTCTGCCCATATACTTTCACTCAAAACCTTGTCAAAAGGAAATCGAACCACTCCACCAGTACGGATGACCGCATAAAATTTGAAGATTTTCATCGGAGAATTTAAGCCCAATAACGAGGTGCATTAAAACAGTTTATGTAAGATATCCTTCAATGTTTTGAGAAACCTTGCGGCCAGACGTGCAAGGAATTAATAGATCTGAGGATATCTGAGCACAGATTGCTCATAGGTTATTTACGTTAGCCATCGAAGTATTCCCTTCATTCAATTAGAGAACATTTTCAGATGCGATTTTCTCTGTATAGAATGAGATTTGGCGCCCGTAACTGAATTAAAGTTTCGCCTATTCTAAGAACTTCACAAAAGTGTTTGCTAAAATTCGAGTGTTGAAAATATCACACACTTCTATTCCCTTATCGCTCACAGAAATCGGGAAAAATAAATTAAAATTCCTCCCAATTCGGACAACCTTTATATTTACTTTACACTCGAATACTACCCTGCCTGTTTACTAAACTTAAACTTCTACATATTTTTTTCTTGTGTTCTTAGCAATTGAATCCCGTGACAGATCCAAGTATTCTGGTACCCTTTTGCAAATCTAAATCTTCTGAAAATCCTAATAACTTTAAAAACAGTAATAATTAAGAACGCACTTTGAAAGCTGCTGCTCTAGAAAATTCTAAATACTGAATACTTCTTGATCCGAATTAAAATATTGTTAGTATATAACTCGAAACTCTTAATTCCAGACTTTTTATATATTATCTGTCCCCTTTCACTAAAATAGGAGTAACGACACACTCATATCTGTCCTATAACGTCTTCTTCTGCAAACATGGAACTTCTTATTTCCGTCGGGGTATGTATAAAGTGTACAGAAGTTGTTTTACTAGCCTCCTTCTCCATAGGGTGACCCTCTAACATTTACATCGGCACTGCTTTTGTTAGATATTATCCAAAGAAGAAAGATGAGAAAATATTAAGCGTTATTTATTTTCGGGAGAAAAACAAAAATTGTGAATTTTACCTATCACTGGAAAAAAAAAACCAAATTCATCATAGCTACTCCCGTCCTCTTCTGAGTGATTTATGGAATCCAGAACTAAACATTCCGGACACCTCAGATTCTTAGTCCTTCACAAAAATGGCTCTTCGTTGAACCTCCTACGCACTCAAAATCCGAGTAGAGTATTATTTTTCAGCTCTCCCTACTTTATCTTCATTACAAATGTTGTCCCATTCAAAGTCGATTGGCAAACAAAGAGTCAACGCATTGCCGGTGGATAGGTCATGTGACGCATATCAGCCACACGTTTCTAAGACAAATGGATGCCAGTGGGGATTATGACAAATAGCTGACAAGTATCGGTTAGATGTCTTTTGTCATCCGTAATATTTAGCAGATATCCATTCCGATGGCAGCGTCACAGTTCGAGCGCACATCTATGAAGATGCATGTGGACCCAAGAAAGTTTAAAAGAGTTTTGTAACACCATAAACAGAGAACCTGAAATTGGTCAAAAAAAATAACAAAAATAACAAATAATCAATTTCTGTAGGAAAAAGAGAGCTAAAGTTGGCCCGATACCGAAAAATATAACCACTTGCTCTCCATACAACCAACCATTTACCCGTATCAAAACTTTTCAGCTTCAAGAGGGCCCCATAAATACCATTAAGTATCATAGTTCAGTAGAACAAGAAAATGTGGTTTAAACTAAAAAGATAACAAGAGAAAATGCAGTTGGGTTCGTGATGCGGTTTATGCCATCAAAAATTAACTGCTTTGGTGGACAAAATCCAAAAACTCCCCAGAAGTGAAATTAGATTTCCAAATCCAAAAACTCCCCAGAAGTGAAATGCCTGCGGTTAACAAGTGATATTTGGATATCCGGATATTTTTATCCTTATATTTATCAAAAAACAAAAATTAAGTCAATTAATATATACACTTACATTTCAGGTACGTTCGATTTTTATTTCTTGAATTAATTGATTTTTTTTCTCGTGATTAATAAACGAAAGCGAACCAATTAATTCCTAATTGATTAAGTAATAATATATAAAAGTAATTATTTTCCCTTCACTGTCACAACGTAATATTCACTCAACGTTTTGTATTACTTTATAATCACAACATGTGAAACGCAAAACACACATTTCGTACTCTGATATTATAAATTAAACAAATATCAGCTCGTAGTATACTGTCAACACTTTCGTAATGTACTTTACTTATTTCTTACTTTATTTTAATAACAGTCGAAAAATAACAGTATTTCACATTTATACTACGAATAATATTATAAGAAAATGGTAATAATTCACGATTTTCATAATAAGTAAACTGATAACAAAAATACCAGCTTCTCAAACATCTATGATTTTTATGCACAAATCGAAAAAATTTCGTTCCTGCGCATCCGCAACATTGCCACAACGTAATATACAGTCCATCCTTCTACAATATTCGGTATAAGAAGAATAGTCCAGTGATATTTATAAAATATATAAGAAATAATAACTGTCGGATGTAACTTTGTATTGTTTTTAGAAAAGCGCGACAAAATCTTTCTAAAAGACCCAAAAATAAAATTTCGTGAAAATTCATCCAGTAGGAGCCGAGTTATGACATACGGACAGTCACGGTGAAGACTCCTCACCACTCTGCTACGTCAGGCCATAATTGCTCTAAAGTCCCTGCACAGCTTACAGCCGTTCTTTGGGTCATTATTTTGTTGTAATATAAAATTAATTTCGTCAAGTCGAAGTCCACAGGATATTTCGTTATGTTCAAGAATGTTTTCGTAGCCTTCTTTTCATTCTTTCAATTCTGACGATGTCACCCACTCCAGAAAAACAGATCACGATAGAACGACCACTGTGTTTCACTGTAGGCACTAAACAAAGTGGGCTCCATTTTTAATTCAGTTGATCGCCTCGCATAAACTCTACGCTTAGATCCAAAAATTTGGATTCATCAGTCCACAATACGTTTTTCCACTCTTAAAAAAAAAGAGGTTAGGCACATGTATATCAATTATCACATTTATCTTTAAGAACTCGTGCAAAAAAGAAGGTGACTTTCATAAGATGTTCGTAGGACAAGCTTATCCTTTCTTGTTTTTTGTGCCAGCCGGATTCATCCTGCACAGATAATGCAGGATTAATCCGGCTGGCACCAAATCCCTAATTAATCCTGCATTAAACATTGCCAGACTACCATTTCTAGTAATGAAAAGATGTCTTGTCCTAACTACCAAAATAACTACCGGAATGATCTCGGAGTCAAACATCTGGAGGATTCCTCAACCCGGACTGAGTTCAGCGCTCCCACACTTACAGTTCACCCTAACAGACTAGCCCTTTATGATCATTTTCTCCCCACACAAATGCTCACCATGTCCAAGCAATTGGCGAACTCCAAAAATATTGCGAAAGGCCGGAAATACCCGAGACAAATCATTGAATCTAACCCCAACCAGGCCAACTTCACATTAAATATGCGCAATTTAATAATGTTAAAGTACAGTACGTATATATAACAAAGTATGATGTCTATACGAATTGTAAATAATTTCTGAAACTTATTTTTAATTGGCTCCTGGTGATAAATCCGAATTTTCGATGTAGGCTCCATTCCTCCAAGGGCATTTTCCACCAACCATTGTAAAATCCCTGGCATTGCTGCTGTAAAGGGTATATTGTATATGTAACTTTTGTGTACAATAAAGATTACATATATTTAAAGTCGCCATAGCCTAGTGGTCAGGCGCGCAGGTGCATAAGTACACGTGCTTTGAGTGACCGGGGCTCAAGCCCGTGACTGCTGAATACGGTGCTGTTTCTTGTATTCTGTCTATCTTGTGAACTCCTCTGACCATTTGGTCGTCCCGGAGTATAAATAGAAAATTTATTTATTTACAATGACCTTCATTCTAACACCAGGGAACAAACTTGCCTCTGCAACGAATCACACTACTTTCAAACAGATATCATCTCCAAAAAGTTAGTCATTTGCTTAAAACTTGAACACTGCATGATACCTGTTTCAGGCCTATCTGAAAACACTTAGAAGACACTAAAGATGTTCGATGTGAGCTGTCATGCTGCATACGCTTCAAAGTTGTAACACGATTGAAGATATCTGTTTTGTTTGAGTGTTGCCACTAGAGATCGCCTGCTATTTGGTGAAGGAGCAGCTAATCCTGAAAGAGTGTCTCATCTTTTAAACAAATTATCCCGAGGGACTAAAGTATAAATTAGGGGTGGACGCACGAATTTCCGAATTGTCCCCACATGATCTTAAACGCCCATCCAGCCATCAGGGCCCCGTGACTTCTCGGGCTTCCTCACCGTGGTGGACCTGGCAATGTGGTACTTTTCGCCACTAAATTAACCTTTCTGCGAGGCACTCAAGGCAATACGAGGGTAATTCGTTACAAAAGCAATTTTTTTCCACTGTTAGAATTAAGACCATTTCATTATTTATGTAGTTTAAATCCTGTTGACTGCGACAACGGATAAAAGGAAAAGGTATTGCTGCAAACCTCTTATTATTGTTCTGAGGTGTCATACAGCTTTACTTGAAAATTAACCTTGAATTTCTCTCTTTCAGTGCTGTCCCTTATTCAGTAAACTTTTTTTATGCAAGAACAATTTGCGCAACTTGCACAACTGCTTGCAATTTACCGCTATGTTGCTGGGCACACACAGCTTGTGCGAGTCGGTAACCGGTTCGACGTCACTGAGAACGAAGAGATAAAAAGAAAAAGAGAATTCCCAGTGTGGGTACAGCTCGAAAATTTCATGCTTAATTAAATCCATCGTCAATCTCTTCCATAAACAGCGATTTACTGACGCGCAAAAACAACAGGGAGTTCGTGGTAAAATACAAGAAGAAAAGTCTACATTCCGTTTGAAGTAGGAGCAACGGGTTTTAGTTAGAGCAGTAAACAGATTAGTGACGTCATTTCTGCTTTTAGCGTGTTACAAACATCACGAAGTCGGTGTACAAATCAGATTGTTGCACAAAATGTTATGTAAATTGTAGCACTGTATTTTTTAAAGGCGTGATGCAAATGTAAGACTGCAACGAAGGGATTGCTGCTGTGGTACAGTAACCTCATTACGTGTATGGCGAGTAGAAGAGCATTAACGTTGGCAGAATGTGCACACATTCACTTTGTGCATGGTGTACGTGAACGAACTGCTTGAGATGCAGCCATCGTATTTTTCCAACAAGGCGACTCCCCAAATGGCGTGTGTTTGTTAACGTCATGACCGTAATTTGAGGAAATGGTGTGCAGTGAAAGAGCATCAGACCCGAGGCCGGTCGTGATGCCCTTTCACGTGATCCCCGATCGTATTCTACACAAACAGAAGAAGAGATGTTGGATATCGTGACATTAGATCCCTCCACCAGCACACAAAGAGTTGTTGCAAGAACGGGTCATCTGAAAACCTTCGTCTGGCGCACTCTACGTGAATCCGAGCTGTATGCATACCACATGCATAAAGTTCAGGCATTGCGAGCAGGAGATTCAATTGCGCGTGAGGAATTTTGTTTATGAATATACACTCATAAACAAAATACTCAATCGTATCAACAACACCCCTGACTTTCTTGTCAATATTCTGTGGACCGACGAGGCAATATTTACCGATGGGATATTCAACTCGCACAATCTCCACACGTGGTCAGTGGAAAATCCTCACACCATTCTGCAATCCCGTTTCCAAGTGGGGTTTAGCGTGAATACGTGGGCCGGCATTGTAGAAGATAACTTTGTTCATCACGAATTCCCCCACCCCTAAACGCTGATCATTACTTGCAGCTTTTGCAGAGGACATTGCCAACGCTTCTGGAAGATGTTCCTTTAAGCGTACTTGTCAATATATGGTTTCAGCAAGACGGAGCGCCTCCATATTTTGAGCGACAAGTAAGAACATTCTTAAATGATCGCTACAGGAATCACTGGATTGGCCGCGGAGGTTCCATTTCTTAGCCGCCAAGCTTCCCCTGACCTTAATCTGCTGGATTTTTATGTGTAGGGTCACGCGAAACAAACTATTTACGCCACTGAGGTTAACAGCCGAAAAGATTTGTTGCGTCGCATCCACGAAGCTGCCGCTGCTATTAAAAGCACACAGTGATACTCGCACGTGTACGGGATTCCTTCTCACGCCGTATCGAAGCCTGCCTCCTGTCACACGGCATTCATCCGAACATCTTTTGTGATATTTCTTTTGATCACGCTTCAGTTTGATTGCGGCCCTAATAACATTCATTTACTTCTGCTGCACAACTTTATTGAGTTTCTCAGTGCTCTTCAAATCATAGCTAAATTTTAATCAACGAACATTTATTGTTCCGGATTTATTAATAACCGTGTACAGTAAAGTAACATTATTCAGATACTGTACTTAGTAATAATTAAAATAAAAGTTTTTACATGAATAAAATGTTTCTAATTAAAGTAAACATTTTCGTAATGATTGCTTTTCATCAATTTACTATTATGCACAAAACACTAGAAGTGGAAATGACGTCGCTAATCTGTTTAAACGCTCTAAATAAAAAAAGTAGAGAGTGTAGACTTTTCTTCTTTTTGTATTTCAATGATCGATTCCCTCAATAAATATCGACGTCCATTCCAAGGACACTCCGTACTTGTAATGGCGGCTAAACCGAAAATTGGCGATCTTTGTTATCACGTGCGAGAGAAAATTTCTCCACAATAAAATCAAATTGCGACGTAAATTAATAAAGATTGCGCATACCTCGTTCTAAGTATTTTTATAATTATACTGAAGTATCTCCTCCAATGCGGAACTATTTTTTCGCCGAAGCGCGTTTATTAATATAAGTTGTCTACATATTCAATAACTAACGCGTGAAATTTCATTCCCGTAGGTGATCGTACACCAGAGGTGGAGCCCGGAGTCTGAGGAAGGACACTATGGTTGACAAATTGGAGTATCGAGCAGTGATCAAGTTTCTGCATTTGCAGGACAACAAAGCTCAGGAAAATGAAAGCTGTGTATGGGCAGAATTGTCCATCCTATGACACTGTAAAGAAGTGGAAACGGGAGTTCCAGTGCGGTCAAAGACAAGTGTCTTTGACGAGCCAAGAGAAGGAATGCCATCAGCGTCCACAGACAGTGAGACGGTTGCAAAAGTTGAGCAGCTGGTGCTGAGTGATAGATGTGTGACAATTCATTTAGTTGTGAATGCAGTGGGAATTAGTTATGTATCTGCCCACAGGATTTTACATGACCATCTGCACGTGTCTAAGAGCTAAGCACTATGGGTTCTAAGATTGCTGACGCCTTTGCAGAAGCAATGTCGAATGCAATGTTCTCGCCAACTGTTGGATTTGTGTAATGCAGATGTTGAGAACTTTTTTGATCGATTAGTGACAAGTGACGAATGCTGAGTGTATCAGTATGATCCGGAGATTAAAGACACGCGTGGACACCGCTTTGATTCGTCTTAGGAAGTCCTCAATGCAGTGCAATCGTGGTTTCGGGCAAAAAGTGCGGACTTTTTGCCCGACACCACGATTTGCCAAGGCATTAAACAACTTATCCATAGATGGGAGAAATCTGTTAGTATACATGGACAGTACACAGAAAAGATTAAAGTTCCTGTGAAGTTTCACCTTTCTAGGTAAGGGTACGAACATTTTGATACCCCCTCGTATATTCATTGAAATGTGCTTCTCCAAAACTGCTTGATCATTATGTACACCTCTTTAAAACCGTAAAACCCGGCAATCTTCAGATTTTGAAATTTTCCGTTTTTTTTTTTAATTTTAAAATTAGGACTAGTCACTTGCATTCCTCGAACGATAAAAAGCGGATATAAAGAGAAGTGGAAGTCGCTGTGTGGAATCGTTTGTACTTCTCGCAAATGGACGAGTTCCTGCCCCTCCCCTTTCCTCTCGTGCAGCACCTCGATTTCACTTCCCCTGTGGTTGAAGCGTGATTATTATGTAGCTTCTTAAAACATTAGTAAACTTTTCGTGAAGGAGTTCACGTGACCTTTCCTTCCCGCGATATAAGGGTCCCTACTAATGTAACTTCGCCTTTCATGTACGAAGAAAGCTGAAATATCAGCGTTCGTTTGTTCCGCGTTGTGCACACTCGAGAGACCCGTGCCGCTATTATCTATTATGCAACACTCGGGGAGCCGCCGCTTACTTCCTAAAATAGCAGTGTCATGGCAACAAAAGTGTACACGTTCCCCTGGCAACTTAAATACAAAAAGCCTCTGTCTGAATAACTCGGATCTTAAATCCTAAGCATTAGAGCCTCCGATGAAAGATTGCCGAACGCCTGTTCTCCGCAAATGAATACGCGGTTCTTGAAAGAAAAAGTTAAGATTTCGTTAGGCCTTCGTGAAAAGGAAACGCTGCGAAAAGGTTCGAGCCAGTAAGGCCCGCACGCTATGAAAACAACCGACTAAAATACATACCCGGATATATATTTGCTTTAATCTGGTAACTGTCTGCATTCTACCTTTCATTGCACGCAACACTCGCTAAACTCCTTTCATACAGATTCCACAACCGAAGAAATAGATGTAAAACTACACTGGGTGGGGGTGGGGGAGATCGGACCAGTCGTGCATTTTTTATCTGCCAATTCCCAATTCAATTGGTCTGTTCGTCGCCAACCTCTTTCTTGAAAATTTCTTTTCCTACCGTGTTTTGTTATGTTAGACAGAGAATGGGAAATAAATATTACGAGTTATTCGTGCGAATCTATTTCAAACTAACTGAATATTTCTGTGTGTTTCTACTACTGAATACACGAGGAAAACAGAACATTTAATGAACCAAAATAAATAAATTGTAAGATTCCCAAGAATGGCTGCGAGAACGCGTAAGGATACTATGCTATTTCTTCTAAGTATGTACCTAGAGTATGTATTAGAGGAATTAACCTTTCCCAAAATTGTTTAGTGTTCCGAATAAAATTTTAAACGTTAAACACGGCTTGCAGTACAGTAAATTGTATTAACTTTTAGAATCACATTCGTGTTTCTAATAAAAACACATACTTTGAAAGCCATTTGCAAAAAGTTTTCGGAGTGACTCTGATGAAAAAGTTTGTAAATGCTTTTGAAACGTTACCGCATGCAAATAAACTGTTTCGTTGTTTTAGGATGTATCTGACGCATTCTTTTAACCAAAAAAGGTAACGATTTTATAGAACTGAGCTACTTTGTTGTTTTTTTTTAGTGGGAGTAAGCAGGAATTAATATATTTATTACTTCATTTTCCGGTAAGTTAACTGCGGAACACGAACTGGGGGACAGTTAGAGCGCACCGAATCGTTTACTAAGTAACACTAGAAGTCCAAATAATCGAAAAAAATATCTGGATTTCTAATATTACTTCGTGAAGTGATAAATTTTAGCAAAATTCAGAATCCTGCTGAAATTTAACTGCGTTCAAACTTGGATGAACTCCGGCCTCGTAACATTTGACCAGTATTTTACAATCAGCGACCAACTGACCTTTCCAACGGCACTCTTTTTTCTTGAAAGATGTTTTCGTTGCTTTTCATCCTACTTTCATCTTCTCCTCACCAAATACTTCTATGGTTTCAGTCAAGGAAGCGGCTGCCTCTATTGTAATACTTCTCACAGACTTAAATGCAACGCTATATCTTGGTGCTTTGCCGTTCTATTTTAGACTCCGTCTGTCGGTTACACCATTTGCGAATCATCACCACTTCTAGACAGAACCACTTGTGGACGAAGCTTTTTTTTTTTTTTATCTCACGGGCTAAACTGGAGTAATTAAACCAGACCGTACCGTGACCTTGCCACCTCATGAGGTGTGGAAAGAGAGAAGCTCTTAAATTTATTAAAAGAGATCTTAGCACGAGTCAATTGCTCGTGTTCCTCGCCACAAATCTCATTACTCACTGCTGGAATGCATGCACTTGTTAGTGGGGTTCTCACCCGTGTCCTTTTAAATGAACCAACAGCGATGAGAAGTTCTTCCTAAATCTCACACGCGCTTCCAAATTGATTAATTAATCAATTAATTATGGAGCTGGCCAAATAAGGAAGTTCGTCTGTAATACCCTCTAATCCTCAACGTATGCAGCCTTTTCACTGGGGAAATTAAGCCAGCAGAACCTCAAAGGACAACGACGGGTCATCTATCTCAGGTTTCTGAGCAATTATACCAGACGCGTATTGTCTGTAGTGCCAAAAACAGACCTCGTGTCATTTTTCGTTAGGGTTGACACCGCCCTAAAAGCCTTGTAACTTGTTTTTACTCGGCGTAAGGAAAAACTTGCCGAAAGTTAGCCAACGTAGCAAATGCTCAGAAATACTTTTCCACCTTTTTTGGTAAGAAAGACAAATGCATTAGGAAACTATCAGATTAAAAATAATAATAATAAATACTCATTCTGGAAAGTATTCAACCAACTATTCAACCCTACACTCCAGCTTAGAGCAGTGTTTCCCAAAGTGTGGTACGCGAAAACTTTATCATTGGTTTTTTTAGCTGCTGAAAACATTTAGTACAGTGAGTTCCGCTTATGGGAATCACTGGTTAATTGAATCAAAACTTGAAAACCCGAACCCTTTATTTGTTGCAGTATATAAAACTCTTCTCTTGTTACAATCACAATTTCAGTTTATTGAATCATTTCGGTTGTTTTTTTTTTTTAAGCTGTTAAAATTATCGATTTTATGAAAAGCCGCACTCTAAACGCGAGGCTTTTTTCTCAGCTTCGTGATGAGACTGGCAGTTACTACAAACAACTCCGATTTCACACTGAAATGCGATGGCTTTCGAGTGGAAAAAACCTCAATAGCCTGAGCAGAAAGAAAAACTTCAATTTTTTTTTTTTTTTTTAAGATGAAACATTTAACCTAGTGCGAATAGTACGATTCCACCATATACATGACTGGAAATGCTATTTAAATTATCATACATTGCAGATATCTTTGTTCATTTAAGCAATCGTAAATGCTAACTTGGATTTTTTGAATGTCGCGTGTGAGGGTGAAATTTAAGAAGTTTAGGGCTTTTGTTTCTATCTGTTCCTCCTCCAGTGTATAATGTAGTCTCGTGTGAATATTATTAAGTACCCGTAGAATGTCTTGAGTGGTGTTGTGATCTGTTATGACAAGTATATCATCAATATATACCTCCCATAGTAAATAATAAACACCATTTCTCCCATAGGGAAGAAACAGTGTTAAATGAATATCCTCGATATTGGCAAGATAGATTTCCGCTATAAGACCGCTCAGGTTTTAATTTAAAATTTTCTTTTTTTGGGTAATTTAGTGTGATTTATCGCGATAGAATCTTTGTTTAACAGTTCCCAAATTACATCGAGAGCGTAGTCCGCATTTACATCGGTGTACAGAGAGGTAACATCTAATGAAAATAATTTATCATGAATGCCCAGCGTAATATCTTTAATACTATTAAATAAAGTGTCATAATTTTTATGCCAAACCTAATCAACTGTCTAAATGGTTTAATAATGTTGTATAAGTGAACAGCTAACGCTGTATTTTTGTATGATACAAAAACTTCACAAACCCGGTTTTCGCGTACGCTCAATTGTATCATACAAAAATTCAGCGTTTTCACACTTAGCTGCTCACTTATACAACATCATTAAACCATTTAGACAGTTCATTAGGTTTGGCATAAAAAATTATGACGTTTTCTTACTCAATGAGACTGTAATTTTAAATATAAAACATAATTACATTAAATAATTGATCGCTGAAATGCTTCAAATGAAACTACACGAAAATTCTATCAATTGCGACGGAATTGTCTAATATCAGATTTTTGGTCTTTTTTACGCATGCGCCAATATAAATAATCTATCTATGTATTTCAAAGTGAATACGCACACAAACACTTCGTGATATTCCCATCCTGTGAACACCGTGATCAACAGAAAAGCGTGGTCTACTTAAGGAAGGGAAACAGCTGCGCATTTCGTTTAATTTGAGTATTCATCAAAAATCGTAACTTTTAATCCGTTTAATTTTCATAGTTTTTAATCTTTTTAATTTTGATTTTAATTATTTATTATCGGAACCAGTTTTAACTAATTATTATGACACAATGTCTTCTCGCACTCATGGTCTTGCTGCGGTGCTTTGATGTATTTCGGGGTCGGTTTGGGGGCTCTCGGCTTTCAATTCCGTTGCGCATCGGATTTGGTCGTATCTCTATGAGTGAGGGAATTCATTAATTCGTTTTTTCATCTTATTTTATTCGTCACATGTGAGAGAGAATTCACTGGAAGCATTCCACGAAAAATTGAGGTAATCTCTTACTTTTTTAATATATTAAAAAAATCGTGGAAGTTATTGAGCCCTGTAGCTCTGAATTTTTTACTAATTCTTATAGTAAAATTTAAAAAATAATATATATATATATCTTACAGGGCTTTCTAAATAATAATCTCGAAAACTTTCAAATAAAGCAATGGACCGAGAGCCTTTCTCACTAGCACGATCAGTTTTTGGAACAGGAACAATTCTATAAAGGGGATATGAACAGAAATAAACATAAAATGAAGCATCTATGACATAATATGATATTACCAAGAAAGGTTACAGTTTGGCAAACTGCAGTGCCTAGAAAGCAGGCACTTGCAAGGAGATCTGATCGAAATGTTTAAGGCTTTGAGTAGATCGAGTAAGCTAAATGCTGATGGCATCCTTATTCTTGCTCAGACTACCTTTGAATTTATGTGCACACATAAATTCAAACCGAGGATGCAGAATAGATGTGCGGAAATTTGCCTTCAGCAAGTGGGTAGTTTGAATAAATTCGAGGAAGAACTGAACAAACTATTAGATGGGGATGAACACGTGATGCTGTTTAATCTTGCTTTCTTGCATCATTTGTCACTAATGACAATATCTTGCGTTCTTTATTACACAGTTGGGGCCTTGATCTAACCTGCTGACAGCATTGAAACGCAGTTTATTAACGATGTTAATCAAATTCTTAATAATGAAATTTTCAAGACACGAGAGGGTTCGGAAAAGACACATTCACATATCCAGAAGGCCACGCATTAAATTTAGTAATATGTTGAGCCCATTCTGCAATATTCAAATCTAACGGTCGATTTAATAAACACAGAGGACACACATTTTCCTTTATGAGTATTAAAATCAAAAAACTGCAAATTCGCCAGATATTACTGAAATACAATGTGGGTGACACCATTCTTTGGAAATATGCCACACAACAGGTGCATTCTTCTGATACCGGTAAATATCCTATGTGAAATATTGGCATAGGATATTTCGCCACTTCTGCAATGACCAGTGTTTCGCTGCACCAGGATTAGCGATGGCTTCCATTACTAAATGCATTTACAAGCAACTGCGGGATTAAAGCGCCTTTGTGATTTTATCGAATGTCTCTCATGTCGACATGCTCTGGGGGGTCACTAATGGAGGTCTGCCTAGCTTGGGATGAATGGCTGCGTTTACAAATTGGAGTATATGGTATTAAGGGTAAGTTGTTCAATGGATAAAAGGGTGGTTGAGTGGTAGAAAACGAAAAAGATCTGGGAGTAATTGTGCAGTCAGATATGAAGTTTTTTTTCTGAGCAATGCAGACAAGCTACCAGAGCAGGTCATGGGGTATTGTCAATGATATACAGGAATAATTTTTCTAGTAAGGAAAAGGAAGTGATTATCTCTTTGTATAAGGCAATGGTCAGGCACGCCTTGAGTACTGCGTACAGGTGTGGAGGCCTCATTTTAGAAAGGATGTAGAGTTGCTTGAGCGTGTACAGAGAAGGGCAACAAGATTGATGAGGGGAACAAAGGGGTGCTCTTACTAAGAAAGACTTTAGTTCTGCAAATTGCAGCGACTGGAGCCTAGGCACCTGCGCGGTGATCTGATCGAGGTGTATAAGGCCTTGAACGGGTTGAGCACGCTGAATTCTGATGGGGTTCTTCCACTTGTTCAAATTACGAACCTAAGGGGGCATAAATTCAAATTAAGAAAAGACAGATGTAGAATAGATGTGCGGAAATTTGCCTTTAGCCAGCGGGTGGTTAATTGCTGGAACAAACTTCCATCTGTTGTTGTGGAAGTTGATAGGTTAAATAAATTCAAGGAGGAAATGGACAAAGTTTTAGAGGGAATGGTCGTGTGAAATTGGGTTTTTTTTTTTTTTTTGGCTGATGCTACATAAGCTCATATACTTGCTTTCTTACATCACATGCCTCCATTACTATTATTACTTTCTAGCATAAATTGGCATAGGATATTTCACCAATTGATTCTTGGGAAGTAATGTGAATACATTTTATATCCTCTTTTTAACTGGCACTGTCATCTATCTTTCATTTGATCTGTGGAATCAAGGGTGGGGTATCCCGATGCATATTGGAGGATGGTGTATATGCTGGGTTTCTTGTGTCCACTTTCTTGCGTCAATTTCTTCGTTTCTTCAAAGAAAATGTTGAACATATGAAAGGTTTAT
Organism: Mastigoproctus giganteus; assembly: GCF_048544385.1. NCBI lineage: Eukaryota > Metazoa > Arthropoda > Arachnida > Uropygi > Thelyphonidae > Mastigoproctus > Mastigoproctus giganteus. Next base: position 94,256,604 of record NC_143584.1, on the reverse strand, counting down.
TTCGCTAGAGATTAATTCCGATTTACTCTGTAAGCCGCAGTTTCGAACTGTTTTCTGATCTGTTTTACTACAATAAAAAAAATCAAAAAATAAGAGTTTCCTGTTGTTGATTAAACCAACTGTAGAGAGATCTCGTATAATTAGAAGGAGCATATTAAAGGGTTATAAGTCACAGCCTTTTTAAATGTAAGCATCGAAGAACTCTACATTTTCTAAGCTAAAGCAATTGTTTTCGGTTGTGGCTGATTTATGAAACAGGAAAGGTATTCCAGTCCCTCAATGAAATTGGAGTTGATTTGTTTTTTGATAACCTTTCCCTTTTTTTTACATTTTCGCCGTTTTAACCAGTTTCGTTATTTTATCGTACACACAGGTGTGTGCGTATGTATGTTGACTAATTAGGTTCAATCAATTCCGTAAGCACGTGCTGGTTGGCATCATAATTGCAAATTTAGTAAATTTCGCCCTCGACGAATTATGAAGTCGGCTTCACCTGATAGTTTCATCAACGTAAGCGAATTATTTTTCACCACCTCACAATTATCGTGTAACCACCGAGAATAAATAATGCATTCTTCCTTGTACTTTCGTGAAAAGCCATCTAAGCAAGTTTTCGTTAATTATATGCCCCGCCAAAGCAGGAAGTTTGCTTGAAATGTTGGTGAGAGGTATTGTTAAAGAAGCGACTGATTATTAAAAAAATAATAATTAAAATAAGAGAGCATTACCGAATCAGCTTTGGCAGGTTTTCGTTAATGTATCTCTGTTATGCGCATATATTACCTATAATGGATGCGAATTATCTGAGGCGGAGGAACGAACCGACCATCGGATTCCCCCCCCCCCCACACACACACCAACAAGAGTTACTTTGAGCATTTTGTTCTTCCTTTATTTTTTTTCTGCGATGACGCGCCCTAATTTAAAAATTTATATAAGAGTATCGTTTATGTATCTGTAATCCTTTGCAAGTATCAACAAACAAAAACACAGAATGTATTAAGCAGGGAATCCATAAAATCGTTAATAAATGATTGACCTTCTAAGACCTTTCTAGCAGCCAAAACTCTTCAACTATCAGCAGTCCATCCTTAAATTTTTACAATTTCCGGATGATTTTTTCTGTGGGGTGAGAATTCGGCTTTATTCTGCTGACACTAGATGCCATCTTTTATTCGCTAATAGGCCTATCCCTTCAATAATATTTCAATTTCTAGGGGGTGGGGAAAAAGATTCACCACTCTAAATAAAACGCTGCTCCAGTGGAGAAGTGCATTGCAGTTTTCTTTAAAGAGTTTGGCACTGCCCAGACTCGAGTTTTAATTTTGGGATAAAAAGAACTACAAATCTCACAAAAGGTCTCTTCTGATAGCCACAAAACGAAAGCAAAAAGTTAGTAGAAAGGAGAGAAAGATAGACATGAGATGCAAACCATTCGAGTGAAACGGAAGAAGCCACTACAGACCAATAAACTCACAACTTCAGGACACAGGATGAATCAGCCTTCTTCAGTTTTAACTGCATCTTACGCACATTTTCTTTTTCCTCTTCCAATAATAACCGGCCCATGGCCGCTTGCACTTTTGCTGCTACGTTTCCCCGCAATGTTGATAAATTTGTATCTCCTATAGGAGATACAAATACTCGTTTTCTACGTTGTTGAATTTCTTCCTTGACTTTTGGTGATAAAATGCTTTTGCACTTTGTTTAATTTTCGTCCAAATTTCCCATCCGTTTTCGCCTTGCTGTACAATCTTTTGAATCTGTCTTAAAATCCCAATCGTCTATATATATTATATTACATAGTGCTGTTGAAGGAATGTCAATACCAAAAAAATGTTGAAAGGAAAGCAACAGTAACCACTTTACATATGTTTCCAATTTTCAAAGCTTTATTCATCATATTTCGAACAGAAAACCTTTTTTAAATTTTATTTTGTGCCTCCGCAGTTCCCAGAACCAATTGATACTTCTGCTTAGGTAAAGGAGTTAATCCTTTTATCTATTGAACTGAAGCAACCTGAGTGAATGAATGCATTACCTTTCTAATGGTGCAAACCTCCGTGGTTGGAAACTCCACTGTTCTTTCTCTAAAGAAGAACTGTTCCGTATTAAACTCCATTCTGTTAGGAAAATAGAATTATAAATCCTATATCCTGCCTGACACCAGCAAAAAGCAACCTACTACTGCTCACTGATGAGACTCCAGAAACAAATCCTATTTCGACTCTGGAGTCTCGTCAATGAGTAGGTAGGCCATGTGAAGATTTTGTTGAAGCCTTTAGCCAACTAAACGAGAAGTATCCAGAATACATAAGATGCGAGGGATTGCGCGAAAAAGCAACTAAGTAAATTAAGTGATTGGAGAGAGCAGGTGTTTGGTTACCTCTTACAACTTTATGTGTCTCTATTAAGAAACAAATCGGAATTTCATCCAATTTAGTTAAAAATATATTTTGTTATTCAGAAAATTAAAATATGCCTTGTAGATTTTCTCTTAGAAATGCTATCATTCACTTGATGTTGACTTTAAATCGCATTATTGGAATCAAACGAGAAAGTTCTTTATTTACCATATTAAGAATAAAGAAAAGTTAATTAACTTTTTTTAAATTACTCTGTGCGAAAACAGGGATTTTTTTTCTTGTCGAACTGTCATTGAGAAAACCGCGATGCTGAATAATTTATACAACATCGGTTTATGAATTCTTGGAAACTAAGAAAAGGATCAGAGGAGGGTAATTTTTTCACGTTTCTTCATCTTAGAACGCACAGTTTCAGCTACAATACACAACACAGATCATAGCGTGAACTGACACAACAATTCCCAAATGACTTTTGCTAACTGGATGGTTATTTCAAATCGAAATCTGACAAATGCAACAGGGCTCCATATGTTGATGCGCAGGGAAATGAAAGGGAAAACCCCGCATAACCAACTTATGACATTTATCAGTTGGTTGTAGGGGTTTCATCGGCGCATCCAAGGTCAGTCAAGGTAAGATGTTAATGTTAAGGGTTATTTGGCTTAGGCCTCAATTGTTTTTAAATAGAATTTTCCTCAATAATTAGTGCATTTGCACAGAAAAAAAAAAGCTAGAAAAGCATCCGTTTAATAAAAATTTCATTCAAATTATGTTTGAATTTTAATGCCCTATTTTCTTTTCCTGTTTTTATTTTGTTTTGTTTTTATTATGGCTAAGGATGCCTAAAAGGTAGAACTGGTTCTCCCAGATTTCGAGGACGACATCCTCTGCACCTCTAAGAGGGCCTAGTTACAGAGATTTGCAGCAATTCTTTGAACGGTCGTCCAGATTATACCTGTAAAGTGGGTTTGAGTGCGGTTCAAGAACTCGGAATAGCTAAGATGGAAAAAGAGGGGCACCCTTGTCCAAGATCGATCCTAGTGCGTCTCAATATATAATGAAGAGAGCTTTAAGAATCCTCCAGTCAGCAAAGGATTTGAGCCCAAACCCCAAACAAGTGACTAACCAAGTATAGTATATTGTCATGGAAGAAAACACCTTTCGATTAATATATTTTTTAAAGACCTCGATTTTGTTATTTAAACTACTTCAGGTATCTTAGAAAGAGAAAATTGCTCTTCCCGTCCCCACACATAATGCAATTGCAGGACAAAGATGAACCGTGTGAGACGAGCTATTAAATTATCAAGAATGCAAGAAATGAAATCAAAAAAGTACGATCTCATTGCTATTTGAATCCTTTATTAACTGAGTAATAACCAAAGTTACAAAAGGGTAAAACAAAAACTGATTCACAAAAGTGATTAAGAAAATACGAAAACTAAATAAAAATAAAATAACATACATAAAATAAAAATAAATAACACATTCATTTCTTTTTATTGAAACATAAAATTACAGTTAAATACACGCAACATGTTGTGGTTTTTGCAGCCACTTATGTCTGCTCTACTATCCTTAATCTTTATTTTCACTTATTTCTGCGGTCTAATATTCGATTCATTTGGGATTTAATTAGAATTATATATATATATATATATATATATATATATAACAGGAAAAATAATAGTAATAATAAAACTTAAGCCAGCAGTATGGCAAACCAACAGAGCGAAAAATAGATTGAAATTAAAGGAGTAAATACAAACAGTGGGGAGGGGAGAAGGTAGTAAGACAAAGTATTGTAGAAGTTACGCTCCAAAAGAATTTAGAATAAAAAATGGAATGAGACAAAATTTAGCGGCTTCCCCAGCAGTACCAGGTCCGAATTGCGTGAAATATCACTATTAACAGAGTCAGAAACCAAAATGAAACTAAATAAACAAAAATAGACTGACCATTAAGCCCCATCTCGTCGGAGGACCACGAGGCCAATAATGGTCAGAGAATCACAGCATTTGGAACACTGGACAAATCGTCGCAGAGGCGAGTCGATCAAAAGATCAGCCCCCCCCCCACCTAAGAGCCTATCCGATCGATAGACCAGCACGCCAGTGCCAAGGATTTGAACAGTGGTTGTCCTTATGCTGCGAAAAATATAAATAGGATAGATAATAGCACTCATATTGAAACAACCACACTACTGACGAGGTTAACATTAAACCAGATTTAAATGGACAAAAATTAAGCTACAGAGGGGGAGCACAGGCACAGCGTTAGCATATTGCCCGCTACGACCATGTGATATAGATGTAACAAAGTAATTAACATAAAAATTGGTAAAAATAAAAAATAAGAAATAAAAAGGCAAATTTCCTTTAATTTGCACTCTATTTTCTAAATTATTTAATAATGTTCCTCCAACAGTATTCCATTCTTAATTTTGCATGTTAAATTCGTCTTCGCTCTACTGGTTTGCTACACTACTGGCATACTTTCATTTCTTTTTATTTAGATAGTATGAATCAGAGCTGTAATACTCAATATGTTCTACGTTGATAATAATATTAGTAAATAAATAAGAGGAGTTACCTCAATATAGTACGTGGAACACTTCCGTATGATACCCTCCAGAAATTAAAACGGAAAAAACGAAAAAATCGACAACTTACCGGTACATTAAAGTAAAATGTAAATAATTAAAGTAAAATATAAATAATTAAATAATCAATTTAACACAATTCAAAATCAATTCAAAACAATTAAAATTCAAATTAATTCATGAAAAGGACCTGGGGATAATTGTGCAGGTAGATATGGAGTTCGATTCGTTAGATTCTTCTAATTGCGTTAATTTGAATTTTAATTGTTTTGAATTGATTTTGAATTGTGTTAAATTGATTATTTAATTATTTATATTTTACTTTAATTATTTATATTTTACTTTAATGTACCGGTAAGTTGTCGATTTTTTCGTTTTTTCCGTTTTAATTTCTGGAGGGTATCATACGGAAGTGTTCCACGTACTATATTGAGGTAACTCCTCATATTTATTTACTAATTTCTTTTTATTGAAACATAAAATTACAGTTATATATATATACAAGTGACCCCCGCTTAACGCTGATAATTCGTTCCGGAAAAACAGGGCGCTAAGTGAATCCGCGCTAAGCGAGCGCCGCTTTCCCATAAGATAACATATGTATTTGTGAGTTGCGGTCAGTGCCATACGATATTTCCTAATCAATAATAAACGGTAGTGAAAAGATGCACAAATGTCGGTCAAAATATTTAATATTCAAATATTTGTACATATAAAATATTCTGCATTACATACGTATATAATTATGTAGTAACTACTTATGTATCAAAATTAAACTTAAAATTCCAATTAAAATCATGAATTTAATTGATCTAAATTGATTTAATTTAATTGATAAATTTGATCAAGAAAAATGTGTCGATTTTGGGTTGAACTTTGGTCCTCTTCCAAATAAACTAAAAGTGACATTAATTTTAAATCCCCCGCTGGGTTACCACAAGTAATTATAGACCTGTGAGTTTAACTTCTGTTCCAGGAAAATTAATGGATGCACTGGTTAAAGAAGCACTGCAGGATCATCTAGATAAGACTTCAGTTATAGCTCGGACACAGCATGGTTTTGTTAAGGGGAAGTCTTGCCAGACCAATTTGATTGGATACTATGATGCAGTCACAACAGAACTGGATGCAGGGAATAACTTTGATATTATATACTTGGATCTTAGAAAGGATTTTGATACTGTTACACATGGAAGACTG